>NC_034594.1:152962267-153003844 GCF_900095145.1 Mus pahari | reverse complement strand
AAAAAAAAAAAAAAAGAATAAAAGAAAAGAAACCCTGACTAAGACACACACAAACAGCAGCATTGCTTCTATACCATTATAAATTATTCCAAATCACTCCTACATATTTCATTATGTAGCCCCCCCCCCCAGCTCGTGTAACTGTGACTGACCTGGAACTCGCTGTGTTGACCAGGCTGGGCACAAATTCAGAAATCTGACTTCCTCTGCCTCCAGAGAGCTAGGATTAAAGGCGTGTGTCAGGACACCCAGCTAACTATTATGTAGCCCTTATACATGTATTAGGTTCCTTTTTTCCTTTTCTGGGACAGGGTCCCCTACAGTCTAGTCAGTACGCAGGTGAGAATTAAGTTTAGATTTATCTCTGCCTCCTCCTGAATGCTGGCATTACAGGCATGTATACTGTGTCTGATTTTATTAGTGCTAGACACTGAACCCAGAACTTTATGCATGCTAGGCCCTCTACCAACTGAACTATATCCCCAGACCCTCTTTATATCCCTTCTCCTAACTTTTGCATGTATGAGAGTTTTGCTTGTATGTATGCCTGTGAAGCACCTCTGCACAGTGCCCACAGAGGCCAGAAGAGGACATCGGACAGTTGTGAGTTACTATGTAGTTGCTGGGAATTGAACTCATGACCTCTGGAAGATCAACCAGTGCTCTTAACGGCTGATCCATCACCCCACCCCCGATTTTATTATTTTTAATCATGAATGTGTCTATGTGTGGTTAAGTGTACCTGAGCTGCCTAGGAGGCCAAAGTGGGGTCCACTCCCAACCCCAAGAATTGCAGGCAATATTGAACTACCTGATGGGCTAGGAACTGAACTCAGGTCCTCTGTATACATAGTTCAGATGATACTGAGCTATTTCTCCAGCCCTTTCAAACTCTTAATCTCCCTGCCTCGGCCTCCTAAATTCTGGGATTCCAGTTGTGTACTACACAGTCTGGCTTTTCCTCTTTTTCCAGTCCACTGTTGGTATGATCTGTAGACACAGAATCTATCCATATGGAGGGCCAATCATGTATGTATTCCAGAAAAAGCACTGAAAGAATTAAACTTCAATTTACTTTCCCAGTATATTTGATTAGCTATCTTCTCAAGATTTCAAAAATTTAGGGCTGGTGAGATGGCTCATTTGTAAAGGTACTTGTCACTGAGGCTGACAACTTGAGTTCAATCACCAGGACTCACATCCTAGAAGGTGAGTACCAACTCTCACAAATTGTCCTCTGATCTCTACATATACATGGTATGTGTGTAGCTTGCATATCTTCCTCTGACCCCATAAAAATGAAAAAGAAAAAACAGAAATTCAATATTCAGGACATTTGATCAACTATCTTCTTTTTAAAAAATGATTTATTATTATTATTATTATTATTATTATTATTATTACTGCTGCTGCTGCTATTGTTGTTGTTGTACCAGTAGTAGTATTTTAAATGTGGAACACTTCACAAGTTTGTGAATCCCCCTTGCACAGAGGTCATGCTAATTTTCTCTGTATCATTCTAAGGTTTAGTATGTGTGCTGCTGAAGCAATCACTGTTATTTCTAACTGTGTGTATCTGTATGTGGGTGTGTGCTCCTGCATGCAAATGTTGGAGGAGACCCCTGGAGCTGGAGTTCCAGGTAGTTATGAACTGTCTGATGTGGGTTCTGGAAGTTGAACGTAGGTTCTCTGGAAAAGCAGCATGCGTTTTTAACTATTCAACCAGACTGAAGCTCTGCCAACCATTCTCTTGTCGATTTCATTTGTCTAGCCAGGCATGGTAGTGCACACCTTTAATCCCAACAGTTGAGAGGCAGAAGCAGGCAGACTTCTGTGAGTTCCAGGATAGCCAGGGCTACACATAGAAACAAAAACAAAACAAAACCCAAAACAAACAAAAAACTTTTTCATTTGTCTTTTTGCAACCTGAAGCTTTGGTTTGGCATTATTGAAAGACATTCTTTTTCTTTCTTTCTGTTTTTGTTTTTAAATGCAACCTCATCTGGTAGCCCTGGCAGCTTCAGATTCACTGTGGTCCTCTTCCTGCTGCTTCTCAAGGGCGGGGATTGCAGCTTTGTATCACATGTATGACTAATAGAATTCTTCTTGTTATTATTCTCTAAAAAATACGTCACAACCATCTGCATAACACTTACATTGTCTTTGATATTCACATTACTCTACAGATGATTTAAGTACACAAGAAGATATGGATAGGTTATATTCAAATATCACATTATTTTGCATAAGGGGATTGGCCATCTACAGCTGTATTCTGTATCCCAAGGGAACCTACAGCAAATCCCTCATGGATATTGAAGGATGAGTATGCATGCATGCATGCATGTATGTATGTATGTATGCCTGCAAGCATACACATATATTCTGTCTTATTTGACTTGTCATGTGTGAAGTGATAGAAACTTTGATGTATATAATGAATTCCATTAGTACACACACATTTGTGTATAATCTACTCTTACGATAATCCTTTTTGTTGGAAGACATAACAAAATGGAAAGTGACATTAGGGCAAACTAAAATGTCCTACCTCTCCACATGTGATACAAAACCTGTGGGTTTTAATTATTCCCCCCACACACACCCTTAGTCATCTTGCAGGATAAAAGTCTCTTTTTTCCTTTGGCTCTCATCTCCTCTTCTCCATTTCCGCCCTGCTCTCAAACGTGTCGATTTATGGTATTTTATTTAGGCCAAGGAACTGTAAATAGTAGATTACAGTGAAGATAAGAACAACTCCAAAAATAGTTGTCTTCCTCTCTGGCTTTTGTCCTCCCAGTAACATAGTGCCCGGCCTTTAATTATAGCTTGAGAGACGGTGTGTTGAAATATTTATTCTCTGAGTAATGACTGGATTTTCATTTCCTAATTGGCACCTGTGCATTTAGTACCTTTGCCAATGTCCAAATCTGACATGAGAAGATGGGGCTCTGTGCAGAACACGTCTGATACCTTCCTCCTTAGCTCCAGAGGTGCAAGGTTACAACTTGGTTACCGAAAGACAAATGCGATATTCTTAAGTTCCACATATTTAATGCGTGACCACCATGTGATGTGCAGCACATAGGGAAGCATAATTGCAGCCCTAAAGAAGCCCTTGGTCTTGGGAACATGGCTTACGCATTCTGAAATGGAATGCCAGGTCCCTGGGAGCAATTCTCAGGAGATAATGCTCCACCCACACCGGGTGACTTATGTGAGGCCAGCTTGCAAGACCTGGGAGAGTTAGATGGAGAGATTGCCAACCTGAACTCCATCTGGGAAGATGTATTTGTGTTCCTAAGTGGAGAATCCACGGAAGTATCATTTAGGTACCACCACCACCACCACCACCATCACCGCACCCGGGTCATTAGCTCCGTGTTGTTTGAAACAAGACACCTCATTTCATCTATGGCACACCTCTTTCGGGAATCCAGGAAACACACGGAGTGTGAGGCTCTGTGAGTACGGTCCCTAGATAATGCTCATTCTCTTTGGTCCCTTTGGTAGTGTTTATCCAGCCTGAAGTTGAAAATGGAATAAGAGGCGGGTTTACAGAGCCCAGCCGTTGTGCAAGCCATACATCAGCGATGCTGCTGACAGGCCCTGTAAGTGACTGGACAGAATCACTCCCTCGAATTTGGAGAGGGAGAAGAGCCAACTTGGGAAACAGGCTCTCTGTACATCTAACAGCAGTACCTTGGGACTTGGATGCAGTCAATCACGTTCGAAGCACTGGGTCTCCACATTCACCCAGAGACCATCGCATCCATCCATAGTCCTCTGAAGGGGAAACACTCCTTTTAATGCATGGGAAAACCCCACACGGGTCCAAGATTGGAGCCCTTCAAGGTGATAGTGACTAAAGCAGGCCACACCCCCAAACTGAGCACCAGTAGCATACCAAAGCCTGCTCTCCTAGGCAGGGCTCATCAGCCCGGGACTGCGTGGGCTGGGGACTGTGTTGACTAGTGTGGTTGCCCAAACCTTTTCTCATCTTAGTCATTCTCAGGCAGGCACAAGCTAGAGCCGGAACCCAGACCGTACTCAATTCAGATGCAGCCAGGCCCTCTCACACACCACTGCGCTTTTCCCCTACAGCTCTGAGCAGTTGGAAAGGGCTTTCCATGCCCTCTCAGGACCAGTTCTGTATCTGGATGCAACTCCTGTGAGATTTCTTCAGCCATGTCCTCTAACAACGGAGAGCCTAAGGACATAGGGAAGGCTTCATCATCTTCACGCCATTATACCTTCAGTGACAACAGCTATGAGGCATTCTAGCCTCTTCACCCAAAGCTTCCCTTAGTCTTGTGACAACCCTGGGTGTGGCCCCACGAGACCGGAAGTGTGGGCTGGACCTGCAGGCAGGAAACGTGTAGGAAGTAGACTGTAAGTAGAACACAGCCATTGGTCTCCAGGACCAGTTGGGTGCTGGAGGCTGAGGTCCCTGCTAACCTGCCCTTTACCTCAAGCACTGGGTGGGATGTTCCCGGTGCATTATGGGCTTTTAATATTACCTAGTCCCCATCTCTGGCCGATCTCTTCTGGTACTTCGAGGGACAATGGAAAAGACAAGCTGTTTTCTCTACAGTGAGATAAAATGAAATCTTCTTTGTATCCCACCCCTTAGGAACAAGATATTTTTGCTTAGATGAAATCAACATATCTTACATACAAACTACTGACCAGTGTCTTGGGGAAGTGTAGGGGTAGAAACGCCACCTTCAGAGTAGGAAGACGGCTCTTACTCACTCCACTAAGGACACACTGGGAGCCTGGGCCTGACAAGCATCATGGCAGCTGCCAACTCAAGAATGAGAAAGCGTTGTGTTCTCATTTTGGGGGTGCTGTAATAAAACAATCTTTCTGACAAAAAGAAACATGGGTGGGAAGGAAAGAGTTCATTTGGCTTCCATTTCTAGGTCACAATCCATCATTAAGGTAAGCCAGGGCAGGAGCTCAAGGTAGACATCACAGAGGAGTGCAGCTCACTGGCCCATGTGCGGCTGAGCTAGCTTGCTGAGATAGCAGGCCCATCTGCCTAAGGACGGACGGGCTCTGTTCACAATAGGCTGGACCCTCCTCCACCCATCAATCAAGAAGCTCTCTCAGAGACAGGGGCCACAAGCCAATTTGATCTGGGCAATCCTTCAACTGAGACAATCTTAAATGATGCTATGCTGTGCCACCCTGATCGTCGGAGCTAACTAGGCCACCCACTCGGGTTCTGTCCTTGTATGGTGCTCACAGTCAAGCAGAGAGAAATATCAAGCAGTAACAAGTGATAATCAATGATAATCTGTGGTGCAAAGTCAGTTTATAAAATTTAAAAGGACAGGAACACAACTATTAGGTCGTCTTTTTGTGTTGTCTGGTTTGTTTTTTTTTTTTTTTTTTTTGGTTTTTCGAGGCAGGGTTTCTCTGTGTAGCCCTGGCTGTCCTGGAACTCACTCTGTAGACCAGGCTGGCCTCGAACTCAGAAATCCGCCTGCCTCTGCCTCCCGAGTGCTGGGATTAAAGGCCTGCGCCACCAGGCCCGGCTGGTTTTGTTTTTCTATTGGTGCTAGGCCATGGGTTGGTACATGCTAGACCTGTGCCATCCCAATGAACTACAGCCATAGCCCTATAACCAGGCCAGCCTGGGCATCTTGTTGAGACCCCGCCTCAGGAAATTTACAGAACATAATAAGGCCTCAGTGTTGAGCGCTCATCCCCGTCACCTCCCCCATAACTCTTTCCACACCACCTCGAATGCCTCCACATTCACTCTCCTTCAAACCAGCTTTTGATTTTGTTCTGTTTTGAGTCTCACTATGCAGCCCTGACTGGCCTGGAATCATGGAGCCCAGGCTGGCCTGGAACTCAGAGAAGTCTACCTGCTTCTGCCTTGGGAGCACGGAGATTAGAGACATGCACGTGACACTGGCTCTTACTATTTTTTAAGGAGGTGATCGTAGGGAGACGAGGAGTGAGGAAGAGGGGAATAGACAGGGTGAAGGAGCCGCACGAAGCCAGCTGTGTTGCTGCTGCAGTTGATTTCCCTTGGGGTCTCTGAGGGACAGCACTGAACAGGTTTCTGAGTTTTCCCACCCAGGAGAAGGAAGTTAAGAAGCCCCTGATTCCTACCCATCATGAGCCAAAGCCTAATACTAATAGGGCATTGGTTCCCCCAGCACGTCTATCATGGGAAGAACCACCAGTACTTGCAGGAGGACAGCTACTGGAATGTACTGGAATGCTGTGGATCCTACAAGAATTTTGAGTTCTTTGAAGGGCCCGGAGTCTATGTGGTTTCCAAAGTCCCTACCCCTTTGTCGCCAAACCTCCCATTGAGAGTGACTAGGCCTGGTGACTGCCTCTAACCAACAGGATCTCACTCTACAACCCACCCTGTCCTTGAACCCCCAAAGGCATCTTGTCTCCACCTCCCAAGTGCCAGGATTATAAGTATAAACCACCAAGCCTGGCTTAACAGTCCATCTAGTTAGCTTTTTTTGTCCTTGCTGTCACTTATATATAAGGGCCTCTGCAAAAGTTGAGGAGCAAAAAACTGTGGGTGTCTTTATAGAGTTAAAAGCAGTGTTTGTCCAACAGTTAGCAAGAATCCAGGTCTAACTGGATTCAGCCTACAGCTGAGTCTGGAAGCAGAGCCCTTACCAGGCAGGCTTGGAGAAGTGACACCTGGCTGACAGCAGAAGAGCCTAGCGGTGGTCGGGTCTACGCCCTGACTACATCTCTGACTCAGTGGCTGAGGGGTAGGAAGCAGCGCTGCTTTAAACCACCAGGTCTGGGAAATTTGTTACACGGCATAGAAAAGAAGCGCTTGCGCCCTCTTGTCCTCCGCCCTTCCAACTTGAGCAAGGTGTCCTCAGCATCAGTCTTTTCTTCTTACCTTTTCTGCTCATGCACAAAGATGTGATGGCTAATCCTGATTGTCAACTTGATTGGATTAACAATGCCTAGGCAATCAGTAAGGCACACACAGGGTGTGTTGGTAAGGTCATCCCCAGAGAGAGATCCCGAGGGCCCAACCTGATGAATGAATTCTTCCCTCAGTGACTTGATCATAAGATCGTATGAGGAAGTGGTGAGAAGCTATGACCTGCATGGCTAAGGGGTGGACCTAACTGGAGTGACAGGGAATGGGAAACATATACACAGAAAAGCTGGGATCAGGTGGGCTGTACGCGCTGACAGAGATGCAGCGCATTTATTTTATACTTCTGAGCAAGGAGGCAGGTTTATAGTTTACAGCTGAACAAAGAGGTGGGTTAGTTAATCTCAGTAGGAGTTCTCTATAGGGGAGCAGTCTCAGGTTATGAACACCCCAAAAGAGGAAGCTGTGGTTGGTAGTTTCTGCATGCACTGGTTTTAGCTAAAGGTCAATTGTTTGTAACATCTATACTTGGACCAGAGATAGACTTTGCAGTTCCCCAAGACTGCCCTGGTGAAGGTGTTGCCATTTCCATGGGTCCAAGGCACTGGGGTCCCTGACATGGTTGAGCTCACGCCAGCATGCACGCCACTGTTCGTGAGCTTCTTGCACACACCCAGGACTTCCTCCACTCCCCACAGTGAAGGTGAGAGGTAGGCTTAGCTGGAGGGAGGATGTAGTCATTGGGCACGAGTCCTTGGGTCCATGTCTGCTGTACTTTCCTTTATAGCTCTTTTCTCTGCTTCCTGGATGTGAGAATGGATGTAAAGTGACCTTCTCTATCACGACCTCTCCACCAGGATGGCCTGAGCCCTCTGAAACTGTGAGGTAAGGCAGATCCTTCCTTTAGCTTGTCAGGTATTTTATCACAGCAATGAAAAACGTAGCTAATACAAAAGACATAAACACTTGCCTAGCATGCACAAGGTCTAGGGTTCCATACCCAGCACCATAAAATGGATGAATGAATGAATGAATTCCTAAAAGCTTACTCCTGAATCTCTGTCTTTTTTTTAAAGATTCATTTATTTTATATATAGGAATACACTGTAGCTGTCTTCAGACACACCAGAAAAGGGCATCAGATCCCATAACAGGTGGTTGTGAGCCACCATGTGGTTGCTGGGATTTGAACTCAGAACCTCTAGAAGAGCAGTCAGTGCTCTTAACCACTGAGCCATCTCTCCAGCCCTGAGTCCCTCTTTTATTTCCTATCTTACACATGGCCTCTCTCTCTCTGCTCAAGGCTCCCGGCACTAAGATGCCATTCACCATAATCCTCACCGGAGCTAAGCAGAAGATGTACTGTAGAACCCGGGACCTCTTGAACTTGTTTCTTGATAAAAGAAAGTAGAAGTCATACTTGTCTCTGTTCTCAATGAACAGGGAGGTGATGGTCTATGCGAGGCTCTAGAACTACATCTACAAATCCTTCTTCCAGAAAGATAGCCTTTGTCCTTTGAGAATAAAGTTCTCTCTGCTCTCTTATGCGGGCTGCTATGCAACGCTGGGGTTTATTATGATAAAATAATGAGAGGTTCAACACACCAACTCTGGAGCCAGCCTGACTAGTCTGAATCCTCATTATCATTCTTCTCTGACCTTGAACAAGTAACTTTGTCTCGGTGCCTCAGTTTTCTCATCTGCAAAGTGGGAGTGATAATCACAGGATTTGTTTCATAGCTGTCGGATTAAAGGAGCAAACATGCCTTTGACTACTTGAACTGAAGCCCTGCTGCTCACTTGCAGTGAGTGTGTCTCATCTTTCCGGCTGCTTTGCCTTTTAAAAGTAACATTTTTACATTTATCTATCTATCTATCTATCTATCTATCTATCTATCTATCTATCTATCTCTTTATTTATTTATTTATTTATTTATTTATTTATTTATTTATTTATTTATTTATTTATGGGGAGCTGTGTGGGTAGGCACACATTTGCCATAGATAACTTGCGGGAACTGATTCCCTCTACCTTGTGAGTCTCTGGGATGGAACTGAGGTCCTTAGACCTGGCAGCAAACACCTTTCTGGGCCCCACTTTACAGGTGTCCGTGCCACTTGACAAAAAGATGCTGAGGAAAAGAGAGGCTGCAGGCAGTAACCTGAGTGCACACAGAGCCAGGTAGGAAACAGAGCTGGTGTCAGCACAGTAAACACTCCCTGGGAGAGAGCAGACAGAATGCTTGGCAGAATGGTTTCATCTCGGACGGACGTCAGGAATTACCTTGGGGTGAGAACAAAGCCCAAGCTCCACTTCAGTCCTGGTAGATTCCGTGGGGATAGGCACAGGGAGGGGACCAAGGAACAGGTGCCCCAGATGCCAGTGGGGCGGGGAGGGAAGGGCAGATGCTAGCAGAGGGTTGTTTTGGAGACCCAGCTGGCCATCTCGGGTTTTTAGATGCAAAGAGCAGGAAACAGGGCCAGCTGATGGCGCCCCAGGGGACGGGGTGGGACAGGAAAAGAGGTTCCTGTCAGTTTTCTGTGCTTGGGGTCCTCAGCTTCCCTCTCCGCCCATCTCTAGGGCTCAGTGACTTCTGCTGGGGTTTTCGGGGTTTTTTTGTTTTTGTTTTGTTTTGTTTTGTTTTTAACTTTTGTGGTGCTGAAGATGGAACCCAGGACCTTGCTGTTTGCTCAGTAAGGGCTCTGCCACAGACCTACGTCTCCAGGGCCGGACACATAGTTCATTTGATAGGAGTGCTTGCCTCTGTCGTTCAGTATCAACAAACCAAAGCTGACATGGTTTTAAGCCGATTCACATATTAGTGTTAATGAACAACACCCCTCACCTTCTCAATAGATAATTCGTAGAAAAACAGATGTTGAATTTAAGTTGACAAATTAAAGTGTGATGTTTAAATGGATAAGGTCTTGTCATTTGACTTTGTGGTGGTTGTCTCTCTTTTCTTTTTTCATAGTCCAGGCTAGCCTAAAACACAATATGTATCCCAGGCTAGCCTTCAGCTGGAAACAATCTTCCCTCTTTTCCCTCCCTCCAGAATGCTAGACTTACAGGCCTCTGCCAGCACAGTTTTGTTGCTGCTTGTGTTTTAAGGAGAGAAGCCCTTCCATGATGCTTCCAGCCAGTGCAAGTCCTCTGGTCTCACTAGGTAGCTCTGAAAACCATGTTCAAGGGAAGCAGAGTGACTGGGCTCTGGGACCCTGTGGTGAGTGTCCAGCTTGAGTTAGCCTGTCCTTGGCAGACCTCCAGTGCCTGTGAAACAGTAGCTCCTACATGTCGAGAAGGAAAGACACCAGGGATGTTTCCCAAGTACCAGTCCTTTGGACCCAGGGAAATGTGTTATTCACCTCGGGCTTGATCTTCTGTCTAGGTACTATTCCATTTTAAAATCCACTGCAAGCAAGCAAACGCACTTACTTATGTGAGGGGACTGAGCCTGGGCACACGTACACTCTACCACTGACCTATACTCTAGCCAATAGCTTTTAATACTATGTGTCATCATTTATATTTTTTTAGTATATGCATTCAAGGGCTGAGGAAATGGTTCAATCTCTAAAGGACTCTCCACCCAAGCATGACAACCTCAAAGTTTAGATCCCCAGGGCTTGTTAGCCAGGGTACCTTAACTTATCAGCAAGCTTCAGGTTCAGCAAACAACCCTGTCTCAAAAAATAAGACAAAGAGCAATTGAGGAAAATACTGAATGTTGACTTATAACCTCCATGTATACCTATACATACACCTAAACACCTTCCTACACACACATACACACAGAAACACCTATACATACACCTATATACATTCCTACACACACACACACACACACACACACACACACACACACCTATATATACACCTATACACATTCCTACACACACAGAGACACACACACACAGACAGAGACAGTCAAAGAGAGAGGTGGATACATTTTATTCTCTATTATAGCAATTTATTTTGGGGGGGGGCAGGGTTTCTTTATGTAGCCCTGCCTGTCCTAGAACTCACTCTGTGGACCAAACTGGGCTCAGACTCACAAGAATCTTCCTGCCTCTGCCTCTCAAGTGTTGGGATTAAAGGCATGAGCCAACACTGCCTGGTTTTTGTTATTTTTTTTTTAAAGAAGAATCTCATTAAGTAGCTCTTGCTAGCCTACTAGACTACACTGACCTCCAATCCAGAGAATTGCCTGCATCTGTCTCCTGAGTGCTGGGATCAAAAGCGTGCCCAGCATGCAACCATGTGCCACCATGTGCCACCAAGTACCACCATGACCAGCCTGTGAAGCTCTTTACTATATTTTTGTAGCACACTAGAAAAACTGGCCAATTAAAAATATTGGCTAGCGTATAAAGTAATGAGCTTCATTTATACATTCTTATATATATGTAATATAGTTACAGTTTGTTTTTATTCAAACACACTGCCTCCCCTGGCCCCATTTCTTCTCCCCTGGCCCATTCTTCCCCTGAGATAGTTCCCTCTTCTGCTCTCATACCATAAATATCTGATTATGCTCTTGTTCCCCCTCTACTTTGACGTCTTCCTCTCTTTTTAGAGTTCCTTTTTTTTTTTTTTTTTTTTTTTGGTTTTTCGAGACACGGTTTCTCTGTGTAGCCTTGGCTGTCCTGGAACTCACTCTGTAGACCAGGCTGGCCTCAGAAATCCTCCTGCCCCTGCCTCCCGAGTGCTGGTATTAAAGGTGTTAGAGTTCCCTTTTTACTTTTTACTTTCATGTCCTATGTATACACAGTCTATATATTTCCCTGACTCTGTATAAGTACCCTAAGGTGACCCGTGAGCATGGCTCTCTACTGTCTTGATATAGAAACCCTATAAAATGATGCAAATAAAGAAATTCAAATCATGCCAGGCAGGGATGACAGAGTTAATGCCTTTAATAGCAGCACTAAGGAGGCAGAGGCAGGCAGATCTCTGAGATCAAGGCCAGCCTTGTTTACAGAGCCAATTCCAGGACAGGCAGGGTTCAAATCTTTGGTTTCACCTTAAGAGCATCAGAGAAATTGCTGAGTATCAGGGGTATGCATATCTGAAAAGCCTGTAAGTACCTGAGAGACATCACTTTGTGTGTCATCCTGGAATGGTGGAGTTTGTGAGCATGCCCAAGCCAAACAGTGGGGCTAGACACAAGATTCGTGACCTCAAAGGAATGTTGATTTTTTTTTGCTTCACATGCTTGAAAATTAAGAGAACAGTGCACAGCACACATGTGGAGGTCAAAGGACAACCTCTCAGAGGAGATTCTTTCCTGGAGATAAAACTTAGGTCCTCATGCTTGGCAGCAAGCCCCTTTACCCACTGAGCCATCTCATCAGCCTTCAAAACAGTGTTATTGGGATTACCCTGAGGATTAACAAAGCTGAACCAGGCTGACTTCCAACTCAGAGATCAACCTGCCTCTGCCTCCAGAGTGCTGGGATCAAAAGCATGCTCCACCACACACACTCAGCTGCCAATTTTGTTGTTGTTGTTGTTGTTTTCAAGACAGGGTTTCTCTGTATAGCCCTGGATGTCCTGGAACTCACTTTGTAGACCAGGCTGGGCCAATTCTTATAAGGTAAAAAATATTGAATGTGGCTATTTTTAAGATTTAAAGCACATATTTCTAATAGCTTCAATCAACTTTAATCAAATGAAGCTGGTAAAGGGCCAGTTTGGATGACTGTAATACAGGTGGCATGTAACAGGTGGCACATGCCCGTAACACTAGTATTTGAAAGCCTGAGGCGGGAAGATGGTAAGTTCTAAACCAGCATAGCAAGACTCTGTCAGAAAGAGGAGGAGGGAGGGAAAAAATTCTTAATACTATAGATAATGTGAGCTAACATATGTGGTTTCCGATATTGTGCATGTGCATGATAAACATGTGTCTGTGTGCACAGGGCTGAGTGTAGAGGGCAGAGGTCAAACTTGGCTCTTCTTCAATTGCTCTCCACTTTATCTTTTGAGATGGAGTCTTTCCATGAACCTGGGGCACTGCTCAGTGAGCTTCGGACCTGCCTCTCTTTACCTCGCAGTTTACAGACACGTTGCTGTGGTATCTGCCTTTTATGTAGATGCTTGAAGTCTGAATTCAGGTCCTAAATGCTTGCTGACCTTTAACCCACCAAGCCATGCTCCGGTTCATTTCAGAGTTTTGTTTTGTTTTGTGAGACAGTTTTATTAATAAATTGCTCGGGCTGGCCTTGAACTCTTGGTCCTCCTGAGTAGCTGGGATACCTGAACCACCAGGCCTGCCTTAGCCTCTAAATGTTTTGGTGGTGGACAGCTTGAGATAGAGTTGTATGTCATCGAGGCCAGTCTCTGCCCAGAAGTGCTCAGGTTGCAGGTATGTACACTGTTCCAGGCTGTCTCCATCACTCCAGAGCATCTCCCCTCGGGCTCCAGGGTGCTGGGATCACAAACTTAGACCACCACAACCAAAATGTTATTTTCTTAATACCTTGTACTGCAGTGTACCGTACTGTATTGAATTGTTTTATATTGTATTGTGGGGAGTGGGTACCACTGTGTGCAGGTGTCTTGCAGGGATAGAAGAAGGAGTTGGACCACCACCACCACCACCCCTCGCTGCCAAGAGCCTGGAATCAGGTTGTGAACCACCTGATGCGAGTGCTGGCAACGGAACTTGAGTCCTCTGGAGGACCAGCAAGAGCTCTTAACCACTGAGCCATCTCTCTAGCCTCTTATTTTCTGTTCTGATATTAGAAAACATGAGAACCCAATTGCTTGGACTATTAAGAAAAACAACACCAGGTGCTTTTGGGGTCCCAGGTAACCCAAGTTCTTGTTTCTGTGGCTGCTGGGCTCTAGTTTCATTCTCAAGTCTACAGAGAAACTCAATCCCCCCTCTCCCCACGACAAAAGTCAGCGCTGACCAAACCTGCTTTATTTCAGGCCTTTTCTCCTTCCTTCCTTCCTTCCTTTTTCCTTCTTTCTCTCTTAGCAGTGCTGGGACAGAATCCAGGGACTCCTGTACTCTGGTTGTCTTCTACCACTGAGCTACACCCCTGCATTTCTTGAACCTGGACAGTTAGTCTGATTCTTGGATAAAAAAGAAAAGTTGAGCTGAGCGGTGGTGGTACGCACCTTTAATCCCAACACTTGGGAGGTGGAGACAGGTGGATTTCTGAGTTAGAGGCCAACCTGGTCTACAAAGTAAGTTCTAAGACAGCTAGGGCTACACAGAGAAACCCTGTGGAGAAAAAAAAAAAAGGAAATATTTTTGTCTATTTTTAAATTTTGTATTTATTTTATGTTTTGACTGCATGTGTATCAGTGCATCATGTGTATACCTGGTGCCTTAGAGACCAGAAGAGGGCATGGATCCCTTGGGACTAGGAAACACAGATCGTTGTGGGCCGTGACATGGATGAGAATTGAAAAGGGTTCCTCTGAGAGAGTAGCCAGTACCTTCAACTACTGGCTATCTCTCCACCCCTAGCTATGTAGCCCAGGCTGACTTAAGACTAACTCTGCAGCCTCTGCCTGCCTAGTTCTGGGACTGTAGGTGTGTCTCATCGTGCCCACATCAAGGGGGAGACTTCTAAGGGGCAATAGGACACCTATGACATGAGCAGAAGGAGGACCACTGGAGAAAGGACACGATGAAGGTGGTGAGACCAGGGACATGGGGAAGACAGCAGGGAAGGGAGGTCCATTAGAACAAAGTGTAATGATACATACATGCATTCATACATACATTACATACATGCATTCATACATACATACATATTTTATTTGTTTTTACTTCTTGGAGACAGGGTTTCTCTGTGAGGCCCTGGCTGTCCTGGAACTCACTCTGTAGACCAGGCTGGCCTCGAACTCAGAAATCCTGCCTGCCTCTGCCTCCCCATTGCTGGGATTAAAGGCGTGTGCCACCACGCCTGGCAGGGAATACTTCTTAAAGAGAGACAGCCTTCTGTGCTCGCAATGACCCTTTTCCTGTAGCATTTACCTGCTTCTTTTTAATTTCTAGGTTAAAGAACAAATAGGTTCACACATTTCTCTTCTTACCTTAACTGGTTGTTAAGCTCAGTGGTAGAGAGCTTGTTTAGTGTCTATGAAGCTTTGGAGTTCATCCCCAGCATCTCAAGGAGAAGGTGGGAAAGAAGGGCTTCATTATAACCCTGTGTGCACCTGGGTTCACTATGGTCCCATGCATTCACTATAGACGGGGCACACCTATAATCCCAGAACTTGAGGCTGTTAAATTAGAGGCTAGCTTGGAGTACAACGAGTTTCTGTCTCAAAAAAAAAAAAATCTTTTTTCCATCATTCATTCCTCAAGGCAGACCCACACTTACGAAGTTCATTTAAGCTGGGCCTGGATGGTCCACGTGTCTTCATTTATAGATTTCTGGAGGATATCTCTAGTTTACTCCGTGAGCAGTTACCATCCAAGGGAGTCTGAGCTGGAAAGAATGACGAGAGCAGAAGCCATCGGTCACCCAGTACTGAGACTGATGGGACATAAATGGTGATGCTTTGCCCTGGTGAAATGGTTGTGTAACACCACCTGCTGATGAAACACACCAGACTCTGAGGGGCCCAGTTTACCATTTGGATAGCCTGGGGGAGGAAGGGAGGCACATCTTATAGATGACTCCATAGGCAGGTCTGGTGTAAGCTGACAGAGAACAGTATTGAAACCACAGGTACCTCTTGTTAAACTCACAATCGAGAGAAAAGACCTCAGTCCAGCTAACACACACACACACCAGCTGCTACGTTTCTAAGACGGAAATCAGCATAGAAATCCACAGAGCTTCACGTGGGAGTGGGGTGAGGAAGACATGGTGCAGAGGTAGCTGAGGAATGACAAGAAACAGGCACAGAACCGCCCAGAGGACTTCACTGTGGGACACACAGGTGCCAGGAGACAGGGCCTCCTCCTTACTTGGAACCAGTGTCTTTGGTTGGGAGGAGCCCCATCTGGGGATGCTCACTGGAGATCAGCCTGAGCAGAGGAGGCTTACTCTGTGTCCCTTGGTCCTCACTGTGTAGGGAAACAGATGAGGGGCAGCTCTGGCTGAATTCAAATGAAGCACTGAGTGCAGCCAGGAAGGTGCCCTGGCTTAGTTCCCTGCCCTAGGTCTATGAAGCAGAGATCATAACCCAGCATGGCCAAGGGACACCACAGGAGCATGGAACAGCCCCAAGTGAAAGCATGCAGGGCTGGTTCAGACCCACATCTCCTACTTCCCACCAGGTGGTACCCTCAGAAGCTGCACACTGACTCCTAAACATTCTACAATTTAACCTGTATCATTATTTTAATACAGCCTTTAGGAGGTTGGAGAGATGGTTCAGTGGCTAATAGAACTTCCGGAGGACTCCGGTTTGATTTTCAGTACCCACATAGTGACTGAGAACCATCCCCAGGGGATCTGGTGTCTTCTGAACGTGAGGGCACTGTATACACACAGGCAAAACCTCAATACCCATAAAATAAAATAAAAATATAGAAAAAAATTGAATACCCCTTAAAAATTTTACCTGGTGACGGAGCTCAGTTGGTAGAGTGCCTGACTGACATTCAAGAAGCCCTGGATTTGAGCCCCAGAACCAAATAAAACTAGGTATGGTGGGTACACATTTGTAATCCTAGCTCTGGGGAGGTGGAAGGAGGGAAATCAGGAGTTGAAGACAAATCATCCTTAGCTGTATATTGAGTTTCTGGCCAGCCTGGGTTACATGAGATACTGTCTCAAAAAAAAATGTTTAACTGTATTTAGTATATACTTTAAAAAATGTTTTATTGGGGAATCAGACTCAGGTTATTAGCTTTAAATCCTATCCCATCCCAAGATTGCATTGGCTATTAAAGAAAGGGAAGACAGAGCTGAAGGTGGAACTCAGTTGGCGGAGTGTTTTCTTAGAACAAAGTGCTGGGTTTGATCCCTGGCACCATACAAAGCCAAGTGCGGCCAGGGCTGTGGTGGCACAGACCTTCAACCACAGCACCTGGGAGGCAGTGAATGGTGGAGCTCGGACTTGCACAGAGAAATCCTGTCTTGAAAAAAACAAAAACAAAAGCCCAAGTGTGTTGGCTCACTTTCCCAGCGCCTGGGAGGTGGAGACAGGAGGGTGAGAAGCTACCTGGCCACCGTGAGGCCCTGTGCAGAGGACTAGCTAGCAGGTGGTACTCACTGGTTGCATGGAGCACCTGAACAGACAACACTATTTTCTGGACAAGTAGAGGAGAGTTTTGGAGATAAGTGAGGATCTGAGACCACAGGACAAATGACATGTTTTTCAACAAAGTATGAACACAGGGAGAAACTATAGGTTATGAGATTCAAAAGGCTCACCAGAGCTGGGTTGTCATGGCCTATGCCAGAGAGTGAGGCAGAGGATCATGAGTTCAAACCCAGTCTGAGCTTCATAGTGAGACCCTGTCAAAGAAAAAACTCGAACAGTGTAGATGGAACACAAAATTGGTCCGGGTCAATATAACGGGTACATGGGAGTTAATTGTGCTATTTCATCTACCTTTGTGTATGATAACTACCATGGAGTGGGTGAGATTTCCTAACAGTTACAGCTTTAGATAAAGGTCTCCAACCCAATGTGTTAGCATGTATGCGGCAGGGCAATGCTTCAGTAGAAGAAACAGGCAAAAGTATTTTAGAGTTTATATTCTTACTGGCAGAAAACAGACCATAAACAAACAAATGACAGATTTAAATCAACACCTCAGAGAAAAGGGTCTTGAGTGTTCAGAAACATCTCCAACAGGCAGCATTTTTTTTGTGCTTGGTGAGCAAAGAAGAATGAAGCGATTGACATGGTTTTTGAATTTTTGATATAGTCTTCCCATGTAGGCTTAACAGGTTTGGAACGCCGTGCTGAGAGCAGGCAAACCTCCTACTCTGAATGGTCCTTCTGGGTGTGATTCTGAACTGCTGGGATTACAGGCATCCACCATCACACCTAGCTTTGGCAATTTATTCCATCCTTTCACTTATAAGCAAATCTTAATTAGCAGCCATAATTATCTTATTCTAGGCAGATTTTAACCTGATTTTAAGCTTTTGCTCCCTTCTTTCCATTACAATAAACTCCAAATGTTGAGGGGTGACTGAGCTCCAGGAGTCTGTCCTCTGGGGTGTTGGCACGTGCCTTTAATCCCAGCATTTAGGAAGTAGGCAGATCCCTGTGAGGTGGGGGCCAACCTGCTGGTCTACATGTCAGTTCCAGGCTAAACCAAGAGCTACACGGGGAGACTCTAAGACAACAAAAGACTAACCTCTGGTGCCCCTTAAGAATCCTTGAAAAGAAAAAGGCTTTTTTTTTTTTTTTTTTTCAGAGCACCTCTCCTAGCTGCCACGAACTGGTAATAAAGCCTCTGTTTCCATTAGCTACAGTCTTTTGCCATTCTCGGGGCTCCAAAGCATCCTGTCCCCTGGTCAAGTGCAGCTTCCCTGTGCACGCAATGCTTCCAGAAAGACTCAGGCAGGCCAGGACTGTTACCGGTGCGGTTCACTGCAGCACTCCGTCTTCCCAAACTGTACGGAGCAGAACTGGCATGCCATATATATATATGGCAAATCTGGAACTTCCTGATTACTAAGAGGCGATAGCCAGTCATATTGCCAAATGAGCTTGCGGACTACCATCACACAAATAAATACTACTTCCATGTTAGAGATGGGCAACTTCAGTCGGTTCACAGAACCCACAACCCACACGAAGTAGTTCACCAGACAAGGTCCTTCCATCCCTTAGAATTATCTGCTTAAAGCCAGGAGGCATGTATGAGGAAACCTAGCATACATAGAAAGTACTATGACACGTTAACATTTCTTGAAGATATGACTGATTCAATTGATATGTAACAGCCTTCTTGGATAAATCCAGCAACAAATATTTTAGTTTCCTGAAAACAAAACACAAACAAGCAAGAGGAAAAAAAATGCTTCTTGGCTCAAATTATAGGAATTCTCCACTGGCAGCTCCGTGGAGGGTTTTTTGCATATGTGCATTTAGGGTAGTATCGCAGATTGCATGTGTTCATCAACACTTAACACTCATTAAATAATAATGGAACAGGAGGCCTGGGTTGTTTTTTTTTCCCTCTAGGGTCTGTTCCTCATCTCAGTGACCTTGGACAAATCCATTTCTTCTCTCATATCTGATTTCCACATATCTGTTTCAGGATAATGTTTATGATAAGACTGCTTAAGAGAGGTCTTCAGATTACATATATAGCACTGTCCTTCATCAGTACCCTATGGGACCTTCGTGACTCTTCTACCGAAAGCCTTCACCCAGAGTTATGGAGCCTGGTCAATACCATCTGGGGACGGTTCAGATGTCTGATGGTCACTTAATGAGAACTTGAGCTCTGCCGTCTTGTGGCCCAAGCTACTGGGCAGGAGGAAAGCGGGAAACAGCCTTTCCTTCTACCTGCCGTTTCAGCCTCCTGGAGCTGACATTAGGCTCTTATGTCACGAGATTTCTGCAGCGCTCCTCCACCAGCGAAGGGGTGGAAAGGCCTACTCTGCCTTAGACTGCTGCAGCTGGGTTGCACATTGTCTCAGAGGCTTACAAAATAACAGCCATCTTGCACTAAGAACCGCGGCCTAGGAAGAGGGCGAGCCCTGTCCCTCGGCCCCGGTGCCACCACCTGCGACGCGCCGGCAGTCTCCGCACTGCCCCGCCTCTCCCGGGGGCTAGAGTCTGCGACCAACTTGTCCTCAGGCGACTTGACCCGGGCCTCCGGACGGGCCCGCGCTCGGCGGGGAGCGAAGGCGGGAAGAGGCCCGCGGGTCCGCCGCCCCTGGCGCGCCGCGCGGTCCGAAAGTGGGCGCGGAGCTGGGGCTTCCACTGGGACTGCCAGCTTCCCGCTCGGGCGCGTTTTCAACTGGGGCGCGGCGACCGTCCGGTCGCGGCCTGCTCCCCGCCCCCACACGGGCCGGGCACCTCGGGGGCGCGCGCGGGGGCGGTGCCCCTCCCCCCGCAGGCCGGGCGCTGGTCCGCAGCCCGCGCCGCCCTCCCCGCCCCCACACCCCCCTCCGTGCACCCCCAAAGCTGGGCTTCGGGGGGCTCCCCGTGACGCCTGCGCCCGGCGGGGAGGGGCTGCGGCCCGGGGACGGACTAGGGCAGACGGCACCTCGGCGGGCCCCGCGGCCCCTCGGCGTGTCTTTTGTGTTTGTACACACCGCGAGAGGCGGCGGGAGGAATGGGCGGGCGGCGCGCGGGGGAGGAGCGAGCGCGCGCCAGCGAACGAGCGCGCGGGGGGAGGGGAGGGGCGGGGCGCGCGGGGGCCCGGGGCGGGGCCGAGCCTTCCCTCCATTGTGTGTGATTGGCTGGCGCGCGGCGCGGGGCGGGGCGGCGTGTGTAGGGGAAAGCCTCGGTGTCAGCCATCTTTCAATTGTGTTCGCAGCCTTCGCCGCGCCGCCGCCGCTCTCCAACGCCAGCGCCGCCTCTCGCTTGCCGAGCTCCAGCCGAAGGAGAAGGGGGGTAAGTTTCTCCGTCCGCCCGCTTCCCCGGAGCCGGGCCCCGCTCGCCGTCGGCCTCGTAGGGGCCCACGGAGGCACCCACGTCCCCCCCCGGGCTCGACCCGCAAACTTTTTGGCGCAGAAATGGAGATGGGGAGCGAGTTTTGCCTTCCGCGGGCGGCGGCGGCGGCTCCCCCGTCTCTCCGTCTCAGCCCAGCAGTGGCACCGCCGCGGCGTCGAGCCTGGCTCCCTCCGGCGCCGCGGGCTCCTCTTTCTTCGGTGAAATCCCTCCCGCTGCCCCTTCCCGGGACCCCAGACCTTCACTATGTCCCGCGCGAGCCTCTTAACTGCCGCCTCCGGGTCCCAGGCTCCAGTTTTTCGGGCGCAAAGGGGGTAAAATCGCCGCCGCTTTCCACCCCGGGCTAACTCGCTTTTTGCTGCCTCCCCACAGTTGTGCCTGAGCTTCACCATCTTGTCTCTCTTCTCTGGTCACCGACCATATTTTTTCCCCCCGTTTCTCTCTTCCCCATTTTAAAATGGAAGGAAAAAAATTTTAAGAACATTTTTTTGCCTTTTTTGGAGAAAAAGAAACTTGATGCATATGAAATGCAGAAAACAAAAAAAAAGAACTTTTGCATTTTTGGAGTGGCACGTGGCAGGGGATGGGGTATTTTCGAACGATTTACTGTTTGTCTCTCTGGAAGGGAATCGGATACGTTTTCCAATTGTTTCCATTTTGTGCTAGTCTTGGGGAGCCGAGTCGCTCGCTGCCAGCGCGGGGTGCGGGGACCAAGACGGGCAGATCGGGTACCCCGAACCTAGGGACCCAGGGGAGGCAGAACCAAAAGTTTATGTGGTGCTGGGTGGGCCGGGCGGCCGGTGTCGAGCGCTAATTAAGCCTGGGTGCGGGGCAGTCGGCTTCCATAGCGAAGCCCGGGAGGGGGACGGGCTTTGTGGAATGCTCACTGGCGATGGCTGTTGTTCTTGTCTTTCGAGACGCCTTTTTGTCAACATAACTATAAAGAAACAAACCTCAAGAATGTTTTTAGATATTTACAACAATCCAACTGCCAGGCGCGAGGGGGGGCAGCAAACCGAGGGGGGGCGGCTGAAACCTTTTTCTTTCTTTTTTTTTTTTTTTTTTTTTTTTTTTTTTTTTTTTTTCTCCCCCCCTTTTTTTTTTTGTGTTTTTTTTTTTTTTTTTTTTTTTTTTTTTTGGCTGTAATTTGACTCGACCTCTCTGTGTTTGTGGCTTCGTTCATTTGACTTGTTTGTGATCGAATGTTTGCAGACGTTTCTAATTTCTACTTTAATTAAAGGAATTGGATCGAAAGCTATGGGGGGCGTCTCTCTGGTTTTGGCTTTTATCGCTCGGAATTAGCTTTATAGAGTATAAACGCTGGCAAATTTCTAGTTTGTTTTAAATCATGTTTGGGCAATAGATGTAATCCGCGCCCTCCCAAACAAATTATATAACAGACACCCCCCATACTGATTAATTTCCAGGTTGGGGGGCTTCTGGCAGGAATAATATTATGTTTTAGTTGAGTACGATTGTTTTTGTTTTTAAACACTGATAGGTAAGTAAGGAGGTGTCCATACCATGGCTCGTACAAAGCAGACTGCCCGCAAATCCACCGGTGGTAAAGCACCCAGGAAACAACTGGCTACAAAAGCCGCTCGCAAGAGTGCGCCCTCTACTGGAGGGGTGAAGAAACCTCATCGTTACAGGTATTTCTAAAAGGGGGAGGAATGGGATAGTGTCTAAACAGTTGTAATTTAACAGGAAGATAGTCATACTCTTTGCTATGGGGAAAAAGATGTTTCTCTCTTTTGAGTGATTATTACCACTTGAATATATATGCATATGTTCATTTGTGAACATGTGTATCTTAGTATTATAATGTTGATCAATATCATTAAATTTTGAAGCTGCAATCTGTTCTAAAAGCCTAAAAAGACATAGTATAGTCAACCAGTGTTCTTAACTGTTGCGCAGTCTCTCCAGCCCCCTGGTATAGTCAACAAGTTATAGGACAAGTTAATGTTTTAAATAGCCTTTTTTTTTTTTTAAACTACTGAAATCATACACACACATTTTTTGGTAGCTCCTCATTTGTGGTAAAGTAACAGCTTATGATAGGGAGACCAGTAAAGTTCCCATTGGTCATATTTACTTGGTGGGTTTTCCCCCCTCCTTTATTACCTCATTTAATTTAGATATAACCAGTGTTGTTAAAGACATCAGCCATTAGATGGCACAAGTTGCCCAAATTTACATAGACAGATTTTACAGTGAAAAGCTCATAGAGTAGAAGAAATAAGTCAGAATTAGAAAACAATTCTGTAGGCAGTAACTTAAAAACATTTTTGGCTGGGCAGCGGTGGGGCATTTAATTGCAGCATACAGGTGGTCTCTGAGGCCACCCAGGGCTGTCCATAGAAACCCTGCCTTGGGGGAGGGGGAGAATAACTTTTTTCTTTTCTTTTTTTTTTTTCTTAAGAAAAAAACTGTAAACAGGTTCTCAAATGTAGTTATGACTGATGCTAGAATGCTGGGAGATAAAACCCTCTGAAGTGAATTGTTGAGTTATGTAAGTCTTAGATGGGCCAAAGGAAAGTGGTGCTGGCCTCAGAAGGGACTAGGCAGCCTTTACCAACAGCCTAATAGCTAGTGTGTCCCCAAGTTTTGTTTAAAGGCAGGGCTCATGTAACCCAGGCTTGCCTGGGACTTGGTGTGTACATGAGGCTCCTGACTGTCACACCTCATGCCTCTCTGCACCCTGAGCTCTGGTACAAGTATGAATACCACAACCAGCTCAAAGTCTCAGCTCTTGGCACAGATTGATGGGTTTATGTTTGCATGAAAGTGAACATGAATATATGGCTTTGATAAACTACTTTATGGTGATCTTTTTCTTAACAGGGTTGAATGTTCAGGTCATAAAACTGATCTGTGAAATTTGGTGTTGAAGGATAGTTGAGTGGGTCTTTTTGAGAAATTACTGCATTTCTTTAAAGCTGACCACTTTTATGTCATATAGGCTTAGTAACAGCTTCTTAAATGTTAACTTTTTTAGGCCTGGTACTGTGGCACTCCGTGAAATCAGACGCTATCAGAAGTCCACTGAACTTCTGATCCGCAAGCTCCCCTTTCAGCGTCTGGTGCGAGAAATTGCTCAGGACTTCAAAACAGATCTGCGCTTCCAGAGTGCAGCTATTGGTGCTTTGCAGGTAAGTGGGTAGGTGGGGAAGACCCTAGTTTTGTTTCTTTCTGTTGTGTACCAAGAACAGTTACACATGTTTTCATGCAGCAGTCATTAAAAGCCTGTAAGGCTTTTAATTAAATTGCTTTTCTCCTGATGAAATGTAAAAGTTAAATGGTTCAGGTGGCTAGGCAGTGGTGGTGAACACCTTTAATCTCAACACTTGGGAGGTTCAAGGTCATGCATAAAATCCTAAATCCTAATTGATTCAAAATCCTAAATCAGTTACTACCGTTTAGAATTTTTAACCTTGTATTAAAAGCAATGCCTAAAGCTGGCTTGGTTTATGAATGGTACAAGACTTTAGGATAGAGAGCTAGTGGTTCATTCTTGGTCATTTCAAACAACTGATAGAGAAATGCCGTGGTCCTAAAGAAGCAAGTGAGGGTGCAGTTTAGTGCTTAGAGTGGGCAGTGCTCTAGGATCCACAGGGGTACTAGGACTGATGACTGGGAAGGAGAAGGGAGCTCAAAGAAAGACAAGTGATCAGTGAAGGAGCAAGGGGACTGAACACATGGAGCTTGCTGACAGCAACTATAGAATTCACATTAACTAGGTAGCACAGTCTGAATTAGTCTTAGTTCTATCTAGTGTTGGGAACGGTGATTTGGAGTGATTGTATATGGAAGCACTAATAACTTATAACAGTATTAAAGTTGAGATTAACACAAAAAGATTTGACAAATGTTTGTATCTCAATTATGAAAAGGTGGGGCTGCAGTGACCGCTCTGTGGTTTAGAGGTGCAGGGTTCAATTCCCAGCAAGCCCATGGCAGCTCACTGCAGCTCCAGTTCCTGAGGATCAGTTTCCCCCCCCCCTCTCTCTCTCTCTCTCTCTCTCTCTCTCTCTCTCTCTCACNCACACACACACACACACACACACACGGGGGGGGGCACAGCAGGGTCAGAAGCAGAGTAAGTAGGAATGCAGCTTGCTAGGCAGTACTGCACATCATCATTGGAGGATTTTAAAATTACTGTTGCTGAGCCTAGCTTTTGCTTTTATATTTGAGAAAGATTTGATAGGTGGATTCTACTCTGATGTATGATTGGTCGAGTTGTTTCTATGGTTAGGCTAAACTGCATTTGATTGGTGAATCATCATCTATTAAAATTTGCATGGGTTGAAATTACTGAAATTTCAACAATCAAAATCTTCCCATACTGTTCCTTTAGAATTTTATTTTTCTATTTCAGTAGCTGCTTATCAATTCCTTTGAATAAATGCATTTACTAAGATTCCCAAGATGAGCTACTTTTGCTTTCTAATTACTGTTAGTAGGCTGTGCTTAACATATCACTGTACTTGTAAGTCCAGCAGTTTTTTTAAACCTTACATTCAATAACTGTTTTGTCTATTGAAATTGTTAAACATTTGGGCTGGAACATTTATAAAATCATGTGTAAATGTCCATTGTTACTATTATTTAGTTACATAATCACCAGTAAGCATGATTTTGAGTAAAATATGCACATTTTTTTAAAAAAATCCTGTTTTATTGGGGGAGGGGGGTGAGTTTAGGTTTATGCTCAGAAAGCCAAGTATATAGTTAAGGGTGACCTTGAACTCTTTATTCTCCATGCCCCTGAAGACTGATTACAGGCAAGCTCCCTAACTGCTTTATGTGGTGCTTGGGATTATGATTATATCCATTGCATGTGCATAGTAGGCAAGCTTTCCTCCTTGCCCTCTGAGGTAGGGTCTCTGTACCCCTGGCTGTCCTGTAACTCCCTCTGTAGACCAGACTGGCCTTACCTCGCCTCTTTCTGCCTCCTAGGTGCTAGGGTTAAAGGTGTTCACTGCTGCCTGGCTAGGCAAGCTCTCTTAACCAGTTGCACCCATAGCTCTGAAAAGAGCAATCTTGCTGGGGTGGCAGGAGTCTTTAATTCTGTACACGGGGGTGGGCAAATGGGGTTCTTTGATTTCCAGGCTAGCCAGGAGGACATATACATAGTGAGATCCTTTTGTAAAATAAGGAACACAGTGATCTTCCTTGTAAGCTTTTTCTTGTGTTTGCTTGTGAGAGAGAAAACAGGTTCGTTGGAAGGTTAAAGTTCTATAAGTGTTAGAGAGTTGCTGCCTATTAGTCCTGTTCTCGCCTGCATATGCAAGACCCTAGGTTTAGTACCTAGAACCAGAGACAAAAAAGAAAAATAGTCATTTGCTTGTGGAAGAAGGATATAGAAGCAGATGAGGTACGATTGTATCTAAATAGTGCTTTTTAATCTGTCCTGATGACTCAAAACTTTTATAATTCCAGCACATGTGAGCCTGAGGCAGGGGTGTTGATGTAAATTCAGAGCCAGCCTGGGCTACACAGTAAACCTCTGTTAAAAACAAGGTATTCTATTTTTGGCTTTAGAATTACACAATTTAAGTTGGACATGATAGGGCATGCTAGTTTATAGTGCCAACACTCAACATGAATAGTGGCAAGGAGAGTTATTAATCAACACCATTTTGTACTATACAGCTAGTTGAAGATTAACCTGGAATCCATATGGTGATCCCTTCTTTTCTTGACAGACTGGTGTGGTGGTGGTTCATGCATGCCTTTGATTCCAGCATTTGGACAGCATGAGCAGGCTTACTCTCAAGTTTTAGGCCAGTGTAGCTTCAGGATAGCCAGAGGTGCACAGGGAAACCTTGTCACAAAACAGAAAAATTGCAGGAACTGGAGAGATGCCTCTGGTTAAAAGCCTGCTCTTCCTACTCTAATTCCTGTCTACATCAGCTAGCTCACAGTGACCTGTAGCTCTAGTTTCCGGGGGATTGGTATCCCCTGGGGAGGCACTAGGGTGCGTCATGGATACAGCACATGTATAAACAAGCACAGCAGTGTGCTCGGGCTGTAGAGGATCTGTGTAGCTTCGTTGAGTAGATAGTTTAGATTGCTGGCCTGTGCCACCAGTCCTGGCATAGTGACCTGTTAGTTTAAAATGTATGGAATGTGTGTTGGGAGTGAAGGCTCACACCTAGGACCAGCGAGGTTCTGGTAAGAGGATCACTGAGCTTAAAGACCACCCTGAACTAGTGTAAAACCCACCTCAAAAAAAAAAAAAAATAGAAAAAGAAAAAAGAAAAAATTGTTTAGCATTTTGCATTTAATATGTTCAGATCATGGTTGACAGTAAAAGAAAACCATAGGTTGAGGATTGTGGAGATGACTTTACAACTAAAGGAAAAAAAAATAAACATAGTTCAAAGAGGTAGGAAGATTAGGAATAATAGGAAAATGACCAATGTAACGTTTAGCTCTTTATCCTAAATATCAGAGAGCTTGAACTAAAATTAAAATGTTTTTAGGTTAAGGATGAACAGTTTTGAGACAGTGGACCATTAAAGTCAAGTTATAAGATGCTTTTTTTCTTCTAGCATTTCAAAATTACATTTTTGAGTTACCAATTACTTTGTTTCTTTAGAGACAGGATTTTACTTTGTAGATTCAAGCTTGTCTTGAACTCAGATTCCCTGCTTCTGTCTTCTGCATGTGCCACCGTGCTGGGATCTCTTTATGATTTTAATGTTAAAGGGACTTAGGAAGGAACCTTTGCTAATAGAACGGAGAATACCTGTGCTGTGTCCCAGCCGGGAGTCCTCCAGAGAACACAACTCTTAAAAGCAAATGGTCTCAGACATGTGGCCCTCACTAATTGCCTAGAACCTTCTGTACTCCACAGAATCAATTCTAGGTTTGCATAATTCTAATGCTGGGTTAGGCAGAGTAATTGATTACTGAGGAACTTCAGGAAGTGTCTACTGTAAACTACTGAGAGCAGGCCACTGTATATTGTGCCTAGCACAGCTTTGTTGTTTTTATAATTGTGTGTAGACTGTGCACATAAGGACTTGATCCTCCACCGTGTGGGTTTACAAGATCAGATTCAGGTTGTCGGATCTACACCTGCCTGCCAAGCCATCTCTCCAGCTTGCTTTCTAGACTTCTTAGCCCACTTGTAAACTCAAAAATGAGTCCCTGAATAGTAAATCCTTGGAATAGATAATAGAAGGGAGTTGTGGGGATTTGAGGTTTTGCACTGCAGAACATCTGTATGGGAACAAAGCATTACATAGAGTGAGATCTCTCTTGCCAAATTAACTGACGGATATTAAAGGCTGACTGGATAGTAGAACCAGAGTAAATGCCAAGAAACTGGAATATAACTTCACAATGAAGACCATAGGATTGGTGTTACTTATGAGTACACTGTAGCTGTCTTCAGACACCAGAAGAGGGCGTCAGATCCCGTTACAGATGCTTATGAGCTACCATGTGGTTGCTGGGATTTGAACTCAGGACCTCTAGGAGAGCATTTGGTGCTCTTAAGCACTGAGCCATCTCTCTAGCCCCCATGAGGCAGGTTTTTTTATAGTAAGGATTCCTTGAAGGATGAAGATAGAGGCTGGAGAAGGAGCTTGAGTAAATGCTTCTCGTTCAACCATAAAGGCCTGTATTGAGTCCCTAGGGCTCGTGCAAACAGCTGTCCATGCCATTGGTGCCTGTAATAGAGGGGCTTGATGGTTAGCCTGCCTCGCCTGCTTGGTCCAGATCCTCAAAAAACTAGGTTGCGACTAGGAAGGTTCATTAAAGTGCCTATTATACAAACATGAGGACCTAACTTCAGATCCTCAGTGCACACAAAAAGAGGGACACGGGATCTATAATCCCAGCACCAGGGAATCAGCGATAGGCAGATCCTTGGAATTTGCTCTCTGTCCAACCTAGCTGAATTGGTAGGCTTTGGTTTCAGTAAGAGGCCATGTCTCCCAAAAAAAAAAAGTGGTGAGCACCTTTTTTGAAACCTTTCCTGTATGTGTATATTTTATGTTGGGTCATGTTGTTCACATCTCCTTTGGTGTTTTTAAAAGCAGAATTTTGACTGGGAAAAAAACATTGGTGAAAGGGGATGTCAGTACATTGTACTCCCAACTCCTACTCTAGGACCCTAGAAACAGCTTTAAAAAGGATGTCACTTGGTGGCACATGTGTGATGCTCAGGAATTGGCTCTCTGCTTCCATCACGTGGATCCCAGGGAACAAGTGATGGCCAGCATTTGTGAGTTGTGGGCAGGAAGAGTTCCTTAAGTATAGGAAGGACTAGCCTGGTCCATGTGAGTCTCAACTGTCTCAACACTACCACTACCACCAAAAGAAACCCTGGGCAACTGTAAGGTGTGGAGGTCTTTTTTCCTCTTCACATGACATGATGGGTGTCAATGGGTGGTTCGTTCAGCTAGCAAGTTTAGGTGGTGGGATGAATAAGAAAATACCCTGAAGAATCTTACAGTGTAACGCGGTGGGGGTGGGTTCAACATTTGATAGAGTGTAGCAAATTCCAAAGATCTGGAAGAAAGCACTTTGGAGCTGGTAATAAGCCAATCGGAACAAGGTCCTGAGTTCAGTCCTCAGCATTCCAAAGTGTAACCAGAGGGTAAACATGAGGACCACATGTCGGACCTTTTCTCCATTGAAGGGATCCTGTGCTGGCTTAGTGATGAGTTTGGATACACTTCCTCTTGTAAGGATGAGGATGTTAGAATTTGTTGGTTTCTTTGTTTACTAGAGAGCATGTTAACATTTGCAGTATTGAAGTGTCTTGATGCTTTGTGAGGTTTTAGAAAACTTTGTGAACTTAAGTATCTTGACAAGTTTCTATGTGAGCATTTGATAAGTTCTTTAAAGGGTTTTACTGTGTAAGTATATTGTAACTGTTGGAAACAATACCATTAAGTCATTTCTCTTTTATTGTTGCAGGAGGCAAGTGAGGCCTNTCTGGTTGGCCTTTTTGAAGATACCAATCTGTGTGCTATCCATGCCAAACGTGTAACAATTATGCCAAAAGATATCCAGCTAGCACGCCGCATACGCGGAGAACGTGCTTAAGAGTCCACTATGAGGGGAAACATTTCATTCTCAAAAAAAATTTTTTTTCCTCTTCTTCCTGTTATCAGTAGTTCTGAATGTTAGATATTTTTTCCATGGGGTCAAAGGTACCTAAGTATATGATTGCGAGTGGAAACATAGGGGACAGAATCAGGTATTGGCGTTTCTCCACGTTCATTTGTGTGTGAATTTTTAATATAAATGCAAGATGTAAAGCATTAATGCAAGCAAAATGTTTCAGTGAACACATTTCAACAGTTCAACTTTATAACAATTATAAATAAACCTGTTAAAATTTTCTGGACAATGCCAGCATTTGGATTTTTTTAAAATAAGTAAATTTCTTATTGATGGCAACTAAACGGTGTTTGTAGCATTTTTATCACACAGTAGATTCCATCCATTCACTATACTTTTCTAACTGAGTTGTCCTACATACAAGTACATGTTTTTAATGTTGTCTGTCTTCTGTGCTGTTCCTGTAAGTTTGCTATTAAAATACATTAAACTATACCTGCTTCTGGTCTTTATTAATTAACCTTACAGATACAAGTTTTAATATCTGGCGATTTGACAGAAACTCTTGAGGTCCAGGAGAAGGAGGGTTGGTGTGAAAAGGAACAAGCTGATGGCTTTAATCAGCTGAATCTTGCCATAAGCTATGCTATACTATTAAACATTTAATGGTAAATGAAAATGTGTAACTCTAAAACAGTATTTGCTATTTTAAAGTGTTATATATTAACTGAAGTTATTCAAGTAACAATCACTGAGTCTTACCTTTTTTAGTTATAAGCATTAGAGTGTTTAGAATATATGGTGATGTTCAATAATGACATGGAGTTAGCTTTAACTGGGCAGGGAAAAGAATGGACTGGAGCCATTAGGCAGACTCTTGGTTAATTTTTAGAAGCTAAATTATAGGTGCTTATAAAGTTTGCTGGGGCCAGGTATGGTACTTCATGCCTTTTAATTCCAGCATTTGTGAGGTAGAAGCAGATTTCTTAATGTTCAGGCCAGCCAAGGCCACAGCAAAATACATTGGGGCATGTAGCTCATTAAAGAACTTACCCATCACAGTTTCAGTCCCCAGCAATGTCCACACTGGTGATTCATCCTTGTAACCCCAACACTCGGGCAGTCAGGATATGAGTATAGGAGGATCAGAAGTTTGAATTTACTCTTAGCTACATAGTTCAAGGCCAGCCTGGGTTACATGAATTTTGTTAATCTCAGGCAAATTTTGTCTTTTATAGACATGCTATATGTAGCACTGGCTGACCCTCAGTAGTATGCTATAAGCTGGACTTGGTGTGTTTTAGATTTCTAAGTACAGACAGCCCTGGTTGACCTCCAGAAGATAACCTTGAATTTAGTGAACCCTTGCCTTTCTCTAAGTGTACTTGGATTATGGCCTGCTCTTTCCATTTAAGAACATCTCTTCATTTTGAGGTGATTTCACTATGTAGCCAGGTTGGCCAGGTTCATAATTTCTCCTGGGGTTACTGGTCCTTACCTGGTGTCTTCCACACCAGGTTTGTCAAAAACCCATAGCTTGCAAAGCGCCCCCTTCACCTAGGACTGGCATATCCCTCTGCCCAGGAGCAGTTGTTTACAAGTGGAGTATGCTATGATTCTGGGACTTAGTCCTTCATGTTTTAGGGAACCAGACTCCGCGTGAGCTTTGTTTTGGGTGGTTTTGTTTTCTTATAAGTAGCTTTTGGCTGTTTAGCACTTGGCTCGTCGTTCATGTACAGTGCTATATAGTTTGGAGTTTACTAGAAGTACTATGTAAGTGAACTTAGCAGTCAATGTACATATCTGAACTTGTCTCAATATCATGCATACTATATTTGACTTGTTTCTCATATATTCCTATAAAATGGATACTTTGTTCCTGTTTACAAAGCAATGGGATTTGGAGAGAGAAAACTTATACAAGCTAAGGGATGTCTTCTCCACCTTTGGAGGATGCAGAGCAGGCTGGGCTTTTTAAAAACAGCATCTCGCTGTGTAGTCCTAGCTCTCACGGAACTCAAACCAGGCTGGCCTCAAGCTCACATCTCCCTCCCTGCCTCTGCCTCTCAAGTGCTGGGATTAACAGGATGTGTGCCACTAGGCCCTTCTTGAGAACTGACTTGAGTTGTCCACTGACCTCTGCATGCTGTAGTGTCCATCCTCCCCCGAAATAAAGATTGAATAATAAAAGTACCAATAGAACTTGGAGCTTCTTTTTTTTGAGTCTGTGTGGGCTGGAACTCCTGCTTGGTGTGCTAGCTACCACACCCATCAAGAATGGGGAACTTAAGAACGCGACCAGTTGATGGTTCATAAAGTCACAGAAAAGATTATAGATGAGGGCTGGAGAGATGGCTCAGCGGTTAAGAGCACTGACTGCTCTTCCAGAGGTCCTGAGTTCAATTCCCAGGAACCACATGGTGACTCACAACCCTCTGTAATGGGATCTGATGCCTTCTCGTGTGTCTGAAGACAGCTATGGTGTACTCACACATAAAATATATAAATTTTTTTTTTTGTTTTTTTGAGACAGGGTTTCTCTGTATAGCCCTGGCTGTCCTGGAACTCATTTTGTAGACCAGGCTAGCCTTGAACTCAGAAATCTGCCTGCCTCTGCCTCCCGAGTGCTGGGATTAAAGGCGTGCGCCACCACACCCGGCTAAAATATATAAATCTTAAAAAAATAAAATTTGAAAAGATGATAGATGAAAAGCCCAAGAAAATTGTCCAATTAAATGTATTTTTTTGGTTTTGGTTTTTGGGGGGTTTTTTTTTTGTTTGTTTTCTTCTTTTCCTGGTTTTTCCAGACGGTTTCTCTACAGCCCTGGCTGTCCTAGAACTCACTGTAGACCAGGCTGGCCTCAAACTCAGAAATCCACCTGCCTCTGCCTCCCAAGTGCTGGGATTACAGGCATGCACCCTGGTGCCCTGCCCAAGTAAATGTTTAGGGGCAGTCATGTTTATGGTTCAGCAGTCAAGAGTACTGGCTGTTCTTCCAGAGGGCCTGGTTTCAGTTCCCATCACCCATATGTCTCACAACAATTTGAGTCCTGGTGTGGGGACTTCTGACCTCCACAGGCACCCTGCACAGGTATGTGGTGTACAGACAAGTACAGACAAAATTGCACATTAAAAAAAAAAAGATGTTTTTAAAAAGCTCTTAGGAAAAAGGATACTGCTAAAGAAACTTTTAGAAATTTGGAAACTTAAACTTTATGCAAGTTGAAGAATTCTATTGCACTGTTAATACAAGAGGAAGTTCAAATTCTTCAGTACCTTGATGCCTGCCAAATGCCGAGGGTATACGGGAAGGCCTGGTCCAGTGTGAAGCAAATAATTCTCAGTGGCCAGATTGGGTTGCTCATGTAGGGAAAGATATTTGCCCAAGGTCACACAGCAAGAAGTCTGAGCTTCATTATGAAGGAGTCATAACCATAATCTAGAACCGTATCTGATAGAGCAAACTAGAGTTCCTAATTTTGCCTGAAGTAGAAACAAATAGGAAAGGGGGGCATGGTGGGGGGACACCGAATTAGGAGGAGAGCCTGTGTCAATCAGGTACCTGGGCACTGAGGAGATGAAGTGACTCAGCAGTTTAAGTGCACCTGCAAGCATCAGGACTGGGTTCCCCATCCCCACAAACCGACTAAATGCCAGGTGTTCACAAGGCTCTGCCTGTAATTACAGTGTTAGGAAGACAGATGGATTCCCCCAAGAAAACCATGAGTCTGACGAACCCTGTCAGTCACTTTGGATATCAGTGGCAAGGTCCTGCCTCAATGAATAAGGTGAAGAGCAATCAGAGAGCATTCCTAACTTTAGCTGGGGCCTCCAAACATACACACAGGCACACACAAAACCAGACACACACACACACACACGGGTACACACAAGAAAGACTACAGACACTCAGGCACAGGCACACACATGGGTACACACAAGACCACAGACAGACATACCACACACACACCTGGGCACACACCCCACAGACAGCAGAATAAACAGACTCCTCACCATCTGCTCCATCATTTTCTTCCCTTCCCCTACCTTTCCCATCAGCTTTTACTCTCCAAGGTGCATCTAAGCAGGGCATAGTGGCACATACCTTTAATCCCAGCACAGAAAAGGCAGAGGACAGCCAGGGCTTCATAAAGACATTTTCTCATACAAAACAAAACCAAGAGTTTGTAGAGGTAGCTCATTAGGTTAGAACACTGGCTGCTCTTCCGGAAGACCTGGGTTCAATTCCCAGCACTCACAAGACAGCTCACAACTGTTACTCCAGTTCCAAGGGATCCAACACTCTCACACATATATGCAGGCAAAACACCAATGCACAGAAATCATTAAAAAAAACAAAAACAAAAAACTCCATCCAAAATAGGATATCACATTAGATGCATGGATGTTTTGCTTACATGTATGTGCATGCAACATTTTCATGATGTGTCCAGACAGGTCAGAAGAGGCCATAGGACCTCTTAGAACCAGAGTTATGCTTCATTGTGAGTCGTCATGTGAGACCTGGGAATGAAACCCCAGTCCTCTGCAAGATCAACAAGTTCTCTAAACTGGTGGGCTTGGGCTGGAGAGATGGCTCAGTGGTTAAGAGCATTGAATGCTCTTCCGAAGGTCCTGAGTTCAAATCCCAGCAACCACATGGTGGCTCACAACCATCTGTAACAAGATCTGACGCCCTCTTCTGGAATGTCTGAAGACAGCTACAGTGTACTTAACATATAATAAATAAATAAATAAATCTTTAAAAAAAAAGAAAAAAAAATTTAAACTGGTGGGCTGATTCTGGACCAGCAGCCCCTGTTCTTTTCCTTTTTTTTCTTGAGACTGGATCTCTATGTATCCCTCACTAGCCTGAAATTCACTATGTAGACCTAGCTGAATTCAAACTTGCTAGAAGTGAAGGTGTACATCACCATGCCCCAACTCTAACCTGCTCTGTAGACCAGGCTAGCCTTGAACTCAAGATCTGCCTACCTTTGCCTCCCAAGTGCTAGGGCTAAAGGCATATGCCACCACTCCCAGCTACCCTGTTGTTTTTTAACTGATTGTGTTCAGGACTGAGAATTGAACCTTGGACCTAGGTGCATTCCCACCTGGGAGGTGGACTCCCAGTCCCTGCCTCCAGGTCTTTAAGCTTCTAGAACCTTAATATATGTGAAAATAAGTGTTGTTCACTGTCATCTCCGATCTTACTGCCTCAGTCTGCTAACATAGGCCTAATCCCCGAAGCTTCTAGCCTCCATACAATCTAAATCTAGAATGTTTTTTAACTCTGAGGACTTGCTGCTGAATAAGCTCACCCTTTGTAGTTCTTTCCGAGCTCTTGCCGACTGATTCAGCTCAGCTGTTGTGGCTCTAAAACTCCTCTCCAAGCTGACTGATTCAATCTGGCTTCTTTCAACGTCTCCTGAATTGCTCTGCTTAGCCTCAAACTAACTCTAGCAATCTGTTCTAATCTCCTGGCTCCTTCTCAGTCTCTGACTCCTCTGTCTCCACTGTGCCTATCTTGTTCTCCCGTCTCTGTAAACTCTCCCGGGAAAGCTGCTTCCTTCCTCTCTCTCTACTGCTCCGGAAGTAGCTTCTCTGTCCTCTCTTTTCTTGTGAGAGTTGGCACATATTCTATTGTCAGTTCTTTTTCTGACTCATCACTTCGTCTGCCACACAATTAGACATGACTTTCAAACATGGATGCCTCCTTCTACAAACTACCTTTACCTTCATTGGGATTAAAGTATGTACTAAGGGCATGTCTGCATTCCAGTCAAAGGGATTAAAGGTATGCAGTAAAGGCAGAGCCACACCACAACTAGAAAACAGGATTTTTTCCCCCAGTAAATAACAGTTTCAGGGTTCACAGTATGACCAAGTATCGTGTAACAAATATGTAGCAGATTTTTCATTTCAAGAGTTGTAGTGGCTATTCCTGGTTGTCAACTTGACTATATTTGAAATGAACTATAATCCTGAATTGGAAGGCTCACCAGTGAACCTAATCTGGAGGCTGGGAGATAGAAGTTTCTGATCTGGATCTTGGTATGGAGATCTTGAGACACAGTGGTGATTGAATCCAGAAGATTAAGACAGGGAGATCTCCGAGTCCAAGGCCATCTGGGATTAAAGGTGTGGTGGCACACACCTTTAATCTGGGCTACACCTTCTGCTGGGGACCATATAAGGACATTGGAAGAAGGGAGTCTGGGTCTCGCTCTTTCGCCTTCTTGCTGTGTGGGACTCAGCAACTGCTGGATCCTTGGACTTCCATCCACAGCTACTACTGAACCATTGTTGGGATTTGGAATGCAGACTGTAAGTCATCAATAAATTCCTTTACTATATAGAGACTATCTGCAAGTTCTGTGACTCTAGAGAACCCTGACTAATACAGAAGTTAAATGAAAATATATAAAAATACAAAGCCTGACACAAAATACCCAATTAAACACATAAAAACTAGAATTCTAAAAAACAAAACAAAACAAAACCCAGCATATAGACATTTCTTGAGAGTGTCTTTGGGTTTTATTCCTGTGAAGAGACACCACGACAAAGGCAACATTTAATTGGCACGGGCTTACAGTTTCCAAGGTTTAGTCCATTATCATCATGGCGGGTAAGCATGGCAGTGTGCAGGCAGACATGGTGCTGGAGAAGGAGCTGAGAGTTCTACATCTCGATCTGAAGGCAGCAAGGAGAGGCTGTGAACCACACTGGGCATAGCTTGAGCATTTATGGCCTCAGTCAGCCTCCACAGTGGCACATTTCCCTCAACAAGGGCACACATACTCCAAAAAAAAAAAAAAAAAAAAAAAACCCACACCACCTAACAGTGCTACTCCATATGGGCCAAGCATTCAAACACATGAGTCTATGGGGGGCCATTCCTATCAAACCACCACCATCCAGAGTTCTAAGAAACCCTGAAATACCTGGTCCCAAATGTCCAATCTTTCCAATGGGAGACCATCTATGAGTGTTATGCTATTGAGCATTGGCCTCACCACGGTAGCAAATGTGTAGAACTGGAATATAAACACTGATACCCTAGCAGGAACTATATAACTACTATTAACCTTGCAAAGTTCTAGTTGATAAGGAAATGTCTGCATAAAGCTTTATAGTTAAAGAGTCCAGGATCTAGGTCAACAGCTAGTTTCTAGTTAGGTAACCTCCACCCCACCCCCACCTCCACCCCACCCCCATCTACCTTTGCCTTACCTAATCTTTATGAGCAGCTCCTAGGAACCAAGAGATGCTGTGGGCCTACAGAACTGAACAAGCCCTTATATCCACAGGGCTGCGTTCTGGTGAGAGAAATGATGCATTCAAATAGATTATTATTTTCCAATAGACATTTGCAAATGCTAAAGAGAAAAGAGATGGAGATAGATATGTTGTAAAGGAATTGGCACTGAGGTGGGGGTGGGGAGGTTGTCACAAGTTGCCATCAATAAGATGTCTTTCGAGTAAAGTCCTGAAGAAACAGAGCAAGGATCAAGGTGGGAGAGAAAAGTATATGTGTCAGGTCCCATGGCTTCCAATCACTGCTGACAGCCTGGTGTGCTCGAGGACCAAGAAGAAGGTGTGGGCATGGCTGCAGCAGAAGACAAGGACAGATGTGGAGCCAGACCATGTGGGCGTCACAGGTCCTGCAAGGACACTTTTGTGGGAGTCAAGCCAAAGGAGATGGTAAGAGATGTGTTGGTGAGATCATTCCAGCTGCTATGCGTCAGTACACTAAGAGCAGGAAGAAGGACCAGAGGGGAAACCATTTAGTAAGCTAAATGTGCAGTGACGGAGCACCCTGGACTTAGTGGTGGCATCCTGGATGTTCTTGAAAGATAGGATGATGAGGACCTGGTGGCTGTAGTGGCTGTGACTCTGCCTGAGAAAAGAGGGTCAATGGTGCCAGGGACTGGGGTCTGAGTGACTACAGGAAAGACGGTACTGAATGGAACAAGAGACAAAGCAGGTCGGGCAAGGGAGGTGTAGAGAACGGGAAGGACCCGATCCTCAGACCACAGCTCCCACAGGGAACTTAGGGTGTCCTCCAGTGGTCTTTATTTCCATTTCAGACGTGAAAGGAGAAGGTGTGGGTTTGCCCTGCCTTTCCATCGGTGCACAGCCTGGGTCTCAGGTAGATCCGTGTTTGAGGGGTACAGTCCCTACTGAGATACAGTTCTACTGTGGAGCCCAGGCAGGTCTTCTGATCTTCCTGCTTCAGGTCCTGAGACTGCAGGTGGGTACCGGTGAGTCCTGCTGTCCCTGGACAGAACAACCCTGTTTCCCTGCCACAGTCCTGAGCTTCATTCCTTCATAATCAACAGTGTTTGGTCTGCCTCTGCCTCCCAAGTGCTGGGATTAAAGGTTATGCCACCATGCCCGACTGAGACAGTTTCTTTTTGTATCCTAGGATGGCCTGGAACTCGGTTTGTAGTCCAGGCTAGCCTTAATGTGATGTTGCCAAGATTCTGGAAAGTGGCAGGGGAAAATCTAGGCTTAAAAACAAAATATTGTCAGTGGTGGCGCCTTTAATAATCCCAGCACTCGCCGGGCGTGGTGGCGCACACCTTTAATCCCAGCACTCGGGAGGCAGAGGCAGGAGGATTTCTGAGTTCGAGGTCAGTCTTGTCTACAAACTAAGTTCCAGGACAGCCAGGGCTACACAGAGAAACCCTGTCTCGAAAAACAAAACAAAACAAAACATCTACTTGAGCCTGATTCTGAGGAGGGAAGGAGGGAGAGAGGGAGGGAAGAAAGAAGGGGAAGAGAGAAGTGGCTAGGATTTCAACTGTCACTAGCTTCAGCCTGAAGTCCACAGGTCCGAGATAAGCCAGTCTTGGCTGACCCAAGCATCATTGGCCCTGAGGCAGCACCAGGGCAACCACGCTGGCTCCAGGCTGGCCAGCAGATGGCTGCTCATCAGCTCCTTCCCGCAAATCCCAGTCGCTGCGTGGAGTGTCGGAAGGCTAATCCTGCGGGTGCCCTGACCTCAGCCCTGATTCCGGTCCCCCATCGCTCCAGTGCATCCCTGTAGCCATGTCTCCCTGGAGCTGGCTCTTCCCCCCTCCTCCTCCGTGTCGGTGACGCTCCCAAGCTCCCTCGGGCCCCCTCTGCTGTGTCCTGAGGACCGGAGCAAACTGGTTCCCTGGGTGGATTTGTACCCTCAGGAAGGAGCGGAGCTGGGCCCCGCCCCTAGTCTCTTGTGCCTGGAGAATGGCACTCAGCGAAAACGCCTTCTCCCCCCTCACCCCCCCAAACCCCCGGGACTTGGGTGAAGTGGAACATATTGCGTGAGCCGACTCCTGACTATGCCCTTCTAGCTTCAGGTTTGTCTCCATGGGTCCCCTGCAAGGAGCTGAGAGACAGGTAACCTAGGGGACTCTTGGGAGACCCCAGAGTAGGGATGGAGTCTAGGATTTTTCACACCTGATGAAGCTGACTAGGCTAATACTATGGCCTCAAGAGGTTACAAGTCTGCGGATCCCGACAGCAAAGGTTCAGTCTTAGCAGATTGTCCCAAAGTCATCAATTCTGAGGTACCTGTGAGGCCTGAAGAGCTGAGCCAGTAGAAGAGGGAATTCTAAGCGCCCCGCCCCCGGGAGGAGGCTAGGTCTTAGGAACACCGAAGATAGGTACTTAAAAAAAATTTGCACAACTGTTGTTGACTTGGACAGGCACGAGGTGGGGCTACCTCCCTTAGGGACTGTTTAGCTTCTATTAGATGGGGAGGGGACCCCAGAAGGATGAAGGGAAGGCATCCTACACACAAATGTCACAATGACACATTACTTTGACCCTCTGCTCTACCCTAGGCCCTGTCCCCATGGTGTTTGAAGCCGGGTCCCATATGCTATCCACCCTTTGAGTCCCGGGCCCATATGTGTTGGCCATATTACAATCTCCTTTCAGAGACCCGTTCTACCTTGTAAGACAGAGCCTCATTCTTTCAAAGCATTGGTGTCCAGTAAGCACCTGGCTGCTTATCCCTCCTTTCCATTAGGTCAGCTGCTCCTGGCCAATCAGCTGCTCCTGGGTATGGGATTAAACCAGGTCAGGCCCTTTCTACTCTGTGAAAAGCAGAGTCCTTATCCTGAGGCAATACTGTGTGGAGCACAGCGGTGACGAGGTGCTGTGTGGCTGAAACAGGGAAAGCGTCCCCAGAACCCACAAAGGACAAATCTCTGTCCCTAGCATGATGGAAAGAATCCAGTGTGGTTAGCTTGCGATTGGCGGCTGCCAGGGTTCCTGCCTGGGTAGCAATGTGGGCCGAACATTGGACTCTGCTGTTGGCCAATCTACTGCTACTAAGCAGAAGATGCCTGTGAACTTCAGTCATCCCTGTGCTGTCATACGTATAACTGCCACCCTTTCTGCCATGATCGCTGCCATATGGACCCACTGAGCACGCACTGGGGTGGCTGGAAAGAGACCAGTTCACTTCCACAGGTTGGCAGGGCTCCTTTGCAGGTATTCTCTTCGGGAGTGGTTTAAATGTGTCGCCCTGACAGATTTTTGCATTAAAAGGGTGATACTGGGGGATGAGACCTTGAAGAAATAGGACTAAGTAGATTTTAAGTAAGATTTAAGAGGGGGTGGGGGAGGTGTGCCTTTTAAACCGTGTGTCCCTCTCTTGTTCCTAGCTGTGAGGTACTATGCTGCCTTGCCCCAGCCCAAAAGAAACGGTCTGAGACATCCAAACCTGAGCTCAGACAACCCTTTCTTCTTGTTTATGTATGTATACAGTGCTCTGTTTGCATGTATACCTGCATGCCAGAATTGGGCATCAGACCCCAGTATAGATGGGTAGGAGCCACCATATGGTTGCTGGGAGTTGAACTCAGAACCTCTCAAGAAGCAGCCAGTGCTCTTAACCTCTGAGCCATCATCTCCCCCCTCCCCCCCCACCTTTCTTCTTTTGAACCTAATTGTCTCGGGCATTTATTTTATTTTATTTTTTCAGTGCTGACTCATAAACACCTGTGACACAAATACCTTCTTCCCATTCTGTGCCTGTCTGGAGAGCTCCGGCCACATCCTCTGTCCTGAGGCCCGCTGGTCACCTGGCAGCAGTGGTTCTCCTCCCTCACCGGCCGGCAGAGTCAGTGTGGATCCCTGCCTCCATCGGTCACTCAGTTGAGGCCAAGTACACAAATACATGCGCCTCTTGATGCTCTGCCCACTGCAAGACATTCTGTTACCCAAGTTCTGCAGGTCCTCCTGGAGCGGGGCTAAGGGCTTCAGCTGCCCACTTTCTGTTGGTGCCAGCATATCCTGCAGTGCCATCTGTAAGCCAGGCCTGAATTCATTCCTTCTCAGCCAATTGATCCCAAGGAACAACCTTGGAGGTCCTAGGAACAGAGTCAGTGAAGCAAGAGCCGCCATGAAAGGCATCTGAGCCACCTGCTCACACGGCTTACCTGGGCCTTCTGCACCTGCCAGTGCAGATCTCTCATGTGCCATCTCCACAGGGTGACAGACTGCTGCTGTCAGTGAGTGAGAGGCCATGCAGGACCCACCAATTGCCTGATGAAGACCCACGGCCGGAAATTGATGGCCATTTGCAAACACGCCATACACTTGTCCCCTAGCCCTGGAGGTGTGGGCTGCGTCTCTTCCAGTAGAGCTTACCTAAGCTGCATCCAATGTCTCCACTGGCCAGAGCCACTTTAAATGGTGTTGAATCAGCTGCATCACGGGGCCAAGTGAAGCCGCAAGAACTGCTACATTCCTATAATCCCAGCATGAAAGAGGTTGAAGTCCTGAGTTCAAAACCAGCCTGAGCTACTTAGCAAGCTTAAGCCTAGCAAAAGAACCTGCAGCACAAGCCTAAGGATCTGAGTTCAGATCTTCAGCATCCATAAAAGGCCAGGCTTGGTAGCGTGTGCCCGTGATGGCTAGTGTGTGCCCGTGATGGCTAGTGTGCGCCCGTGATAGCTAGTGTGTGCCCGTGATGGCTAGTGTGTGCCCGTGATAGCTAGTGTGCGCCCGTGATAGCTAGTGTGCGCCCGTGATAGCTAGTGTG
>NC_034594.1:152942977-152961897 GCF_900095145.1 Mus pahari | reverse complement strand
GTGATAGCTAGTGTGCGCCCGTGATAGCTAGTGTGCGCCCGTGATAGCTAGTGTGTGCCCGTGATAGCTAGTGTGTGCCCGTGATAGCTAGTGTGTGCCTGTAATCCGATGCTGGGGAGGCAGAGACAAGAGGCCCCCAGGGGGTGCTGGCCAGCCAGCCTAGCCAAATTGGAGCTCTATGCTCAGGAAGAGACCTTGCCTGAAAAATCCAAGTGAAGGGGCTGGGGAGGTGGCTCAGCAGTTAAGAGCATGATCTCTTAACTCTTCCAGAGGTCCTGAGTTCAGTTCCCACCTATGCTGGCATCTGAAGCCCTCTTCTGGCATGCAGATTAGGGAAGTCAGTCTCTGGCCTACACACAGACACACATACACACAACATACACAGGTACCCACCCCCTACATATACATGCACATACAAATAATGTAACACACACACACACACACACACACAATTAAACATCCAGGCACTGCTGCCTAGATTGCAGCAGAGAATTCTAGTGCTGTGGGTTTTGTCCCAAATTATTTCCTTGATATGTTTCTTTCTTTCTTTCTTTCTTTCTTTCTTTCTTTCTTTCTTTCTTTCTTTCTTTCTTTCTTTCTTTCTTTCTTTCTTTTTTTTGTCATTTCATACACTATCCCTTTTATGACTCTATAGGATTATCTTTTTTTAAAAAAAGATTTATTTATTTATTATATGTAAGTACACTGTAGATGTCTTCAGACACCCCAAAAGAGGGCATCAGATCTCATTACAGATGGTTATGAGCCGTCATGTGGTTGCTGGGATGAGATTTGAACTCACGACCTTTGGAAGAGCAGTTGGCACTCTTAACCACTGAGCCATCTCTCCAGCCACCCTTAATATGTTTCTTTAACACATTCTCTTAATGTTACTAATGTCTTACTTCTTATTTTTTACCTAAATAAAATATCCTAAACAAAACAATGGTGTCTGTGGTAAGCGGATATATTCCGGTTTTTTTTTTTCCCCTCTACTTAAGTAAAACAAATGTTTAAGATTTAAAATAAAATGCCAGAAATCTTGGTGTATGTATCCTTGCGGTTCTAGCATGTGAGAGGCTCAGACAGGAGGATTGTGGCACATTTTACATCTGCCAGATCTGCATAGAGTTCCATGGGATCCAGCTGTAAGGCATTGTCTCAGTTAGTGATCATTGGGGGAGGGCTCATTGTGAGTGGTGCCATCCCTGAGCTGGTCATCCGGGGTTTTATAAGAAGGCAAGCTGAGCAAGTCAGGGGAAGCAAGCCAGTAAGCAGCATCCTTCCATGGCCTCTGCATCAGCTCCTGCCTCCAGGTTCCTGCCCTGTGTGAGTTCCTGTCCTGACTTCCTTTGGTGATGAATAGCAATGTGGAAGTGTAAGCTGAATAAACCCTTTCCTCTCCAACTTGCTTCTTGATCATGATGTTTGTGCAACAGTAGAGACCCTGATGATAGATGCTTTCTAAACGTTCTTTCCCTTGTTCGTGGGCTGGAACCAAGTGAGAAATAACTGTAAGGTGTGGATGAGATCAGTAACCCTGGAGCACTAGAACAGAACACGGAGGACCGCTTGTTCCTAGGTGGTCCTGACATATTAGCTCTCATCACTGTGGCCGACAGGCAGCCCAGAGAAAGCAACGTAACAAGGGAAAAGATTTCTTTGGGCTCACAGTTTCAGTCCTCAGTTGGCCCACAGCCTTTTGGGCTTCTGGAGAGACAACAGCACATCATGGCAGAAGCATACAGTGGCACCTCACAGTGGCCAAACAGAGAGGGAACTCCTTCAAGGACACATCACCAATGGCCCAGTCTTTTCCTAATGGGCCCACCTCTTAAAATTTCCAGCCAAGTTCTAATCCAAGTCTTCAACTGGACAGCCTTTAAGGAACATTCTAGATCTATGGCACACGTGGGGTATAACTACTTACCCAGCTGTGATCATTGCTACTGTCTTTAGGTTGGTATATGGGAGAAAATAACTTGTCTGTCCAGTTTGGATAGCCTTTTGGGGGCCTCTGCTGTACCAGCTTACTCTGTATCCTAATCCGTACAAACAGTGTGTCACAGTCCTAACCCTACCTAAAGCAAAATCACAGAGAAGCTTAATCCCCTAAACTGGATAAGGCCAAACACTGCTCAGAAGTTACCCTACCCCCCTGCCATGTTACTGGTCCTAATGAGGGGCTGTGGGAATCCAGAAGAGGGGGAAGTGGCCTTAAAATGGAACTCTCAGGCCAGTTAGTGGTGGCACATGTCTTTAATCCTAGCAGTCAAGAGATAGAGGCAGGAGGATTTCTGAGTTCAAGGCCAGCCAGGTCTACAGGGTGAGTTCCAGCACAGCCAGGGTTACACAGAGAAACCCTGTCTCAAAAACCAACCAGCCAACAACAACTACAACAACAACAAAAACAAGACAAGACAAAACAACAACAGAAAAAGATGAAGTTTATGGGGGAAGACTCTGAAAATCTGATAATGACCTTAAGGTAAAGGTAGGATTTGGATGGTTGGAAATGAGAGGCAACTGAAACATCAGGCAGTTGAGAAAAGACAGATGGAGGTAGGAAGGTGGTAGATCTTTGTAGGGTATCAACTTGTCACAATCTAGAGTCACCTGGAGAAGAAAGTCTCAGTGAGGAATTATGTAGTGTAGTTCATCCTGTAGTTATGTCTGTGGGGGCTTGTCTTGATTATATTAATTGAGGTGGGAAGATTTGCCCACCACGGGTGGCACCATTCCCCAGGCAGGGAGCTTCTGAACTGTCTGAGTGAAGAAAGCGAGCTGAACACACGTGCACATGCCTGAATTCATGGTTCTCTGCTCTTGGCTGTGAATGTGATGTGACTGGTTGCTTCAACTTCCTGCTGCCTTGATGCCCCTACAATGATAGACTGTAACCTGAATCTGTGAGCCAGATTAGCCCTTTCTCCCTAAGTTGCTTTTGTTGGGGTATTTTATCACCAACAACTGGAACAGACATGAAGATATGGGGAGAACAGAAGAGGTACAATCTCAAGCCAGCATTAAAAAGCCAGTTCTTTGGGGCTTAAATTATACATGACAAATTCACAGGTTCAGATTTCTAAAAGCTTTTTCATGTTTCTGTTAAAGATCTGTCTGCAAACAAATCCTTCCTGGGTGAGGAGTTTAAACATAATTACATCCAGTATATTATGTGCATATTTATTGCTTTATTAAATCCTTCAAACGACATCGTTTTCTGTGGTCTGATTAACAACTTTGGAACATTCACAAGAGACGGGGAAACCACAGACTTCCGATGTTCTTCCTAAGATCCTCTTGGCTCAGGGACAGTGGGTGGCATCCTATGAAAATGACCATTGGGTGCTATGGTGCTAATGGCCAGCTCACTCCTACCCACATCCAGTGACATTCTCTGACTATAAGAAAGGGTATGTCATTGGTGGTTGGATCATCGGGATACTTTTTTCTTTAGTCACAAGGACTGGACAGAGATAGTCATGTGATCCCAGGAGGGCCAATCTGGACACTTCCCTAAGATTGATGCAGAGGCAGTGGAACATCTCTCCAGGGTTCTTTTCCTCCTGGGATTGTTACATTTGGGGCTGTCCCAGGGAAGAGAAAGCCTATTGGTAAATTGAGCAGAGATAAAAGATGGGCAGAAATCTAACAGAGTTGAATCCCACTCTTAGGATCCCTGCAGGTCTTCCTCTAACCCAGTGTTCTGTGCCCAGCATTCTGTCCAACTACTGAGCCAAATGTTTTTCTTGTTTTGAGAGGATGTTGCTCGACTTGCAACCAAAAGTTCTGAATGACAAAGGTGAACTGCAAAGGAGGTTGTTACAGTAAGACTCTTGATACCCATCTGTCTTAGTCAGGGTTTCTATTCCTGTACAAGCATCATGACCAAGAAGCAAGTTGGGGAGGAAAGGGTTTATTCAGCTTATACTTCCACATTGATGTTCATCACTAAAGGAAGATGGGACTGGAACTCAAGCAGGTCAGAAAACAGGAGCTGATGCAGAAGCCATGGAGGGATGTTCTTTACTGGCTTGCTTCCCCTGGCTTGTTCAACTTGCTCTCTCATAGAGCCCAGGACAACCAGCCCAGAGATGGCACCACCCACAGGGGGACCTCACCCCTTGATCACTAACTGAGAAAATGCCTTACAGCTGGATCTTGAAGAGGCATTTCTCCAACTGAAGCTCCTTTCTTTGTGATAACTCCAGCCTGTGTCAAGTTGACACAAAACTAGCCAGTACACCATCAAAGTTAAGATGCCCCTGAATTGAGACACACCATTGTGCTAGGCATGCCTTATCCCCAGCACTTGGCAGGCAGGCAACTCTATGTGCTCATCATCAGCTTGGTCTACACACAGGATTCCAGGCCAGCCTGGGCTACACGGTAAAACCCTGCCTCAAAATATGCAGCCACGCCTACTGGCATACACTTGTAATCTCAGCTAGTCCAAGCAGAAGCAGGAGGATCACACTTTCAAGACCTATATGGGGTATGGAGTATAATCAGCTTAATAAGATCCAGTCTCAAAATAAGGCTGTGTAGCTTAGTGGTAGAGCAATTGTCTAGCATGCTGAAGGTTCTGATTCAAAACCCAGAACTCCAAAAAGAAAAGGTGGAAGTATGTTACCAAATAAGCTATTGCAAGCTACTGGTGGTGTGTATGTGTGTGTGTGTGTGTGTGTACATGTATTCACTCGTGTGGATATGGGCACATGTATGTCATAGTGCACATATGGCAGTCTGAGGACAGCCCCACATGGTGGTCCTTGTCTTCCACCTTGCTTGGGATGGGGTCTCTTGTTCTCTGTTGTTGTCCGCTGTGTGCACCAGGCCAGCTGTGAGTGTCTGAGGTTTCACCATCCTTGCCTCCCATTGTCCCTTGGGAGTGCTAGTGTTACCATAGCTCACCTTGAACATCTGGCTTTTATGTGAGTTCTGGGGATTCGAACTCGGGTCCTCGCACTTATGCAGGAAGCACTTTACTCACCGAGCCATTTTCCTAGCCCACAACCCAATTTCAGAAACATGAAAATGTGGAGAGAAACTGTGCTTCCTACCTTTGCAGAAATGGCAGATATAAACCCTTGATGTCCTCAGAGTCCTCAAAGTTGGAGTTGACAACAGCCTCCCACCCAGGATTGCTGTGAAAATTACAAAGTATAGATGTGGGGTTTGACCTGATGCACAAGCATGAATGGAGATGTGAGACCAGCTCCCCCCGAACCCGTGTAAAGAGCCAGATGCCATGGCACGGACCTGCAATCCCAGTGCCTAGCTCTGTTGTTTACTGGCCAGCCAGTCTGGCCAACTGGTGAGCTTCAGGTCCAGTGGGGGAAACAAGGTGTTCATGTAACGGGCACATGCCCTTCATCCCAGCACTCTGTGTGTGAGGCTAGCCTGATCTACATAGCAAGTATGAGGACAACCAGGGCTACATAGTGAGATAATGGAGAAACAATTGAGGAAGACCTCAATATTATCTGTGCACACATGCACTTGTGCTCTTATGTGCACCTACACCCACACATTCATAAAACACTCTCTCTCTCTCTCTCTCTCTCTCTCTCTCTCTCTCTCTCTCTCTCTCTCTGAAACAATACAGTTCAAGAGCAGTTACCTAGGGAATGGTGCCTCCCCAAAGGGGCTGAGCTCTCTTACATCAATTAACACTCAATACCAGGCAGTGGTGGTCTTTCATCCTAGCACTCCAGGGAGGCAGAAGGAGGTGGATTCTGTGAATTCAAGGCCAGCCTGGTCTACTGAGCAAGTTTTAGGTCAGCCAAGGCTACACAGAGAAACCCTGGAGGGGGGGAGGGGGCTGGGGGATTGAGGGGCTATAAATAAACAACCACAAAATCAAGACAATCCTCCCCATAGACATGCCCTCGGGCCATTATGATCAAAGCAATTCCTCAGTTAAAGCATTCTTTCTAGATGACTCTAAAAGGTCCCTCAGGCCAGGAGGGGTTGGTGTACACCTTTAATCCCAGCACTTCCTGAAGGCAGCTACACAGAGAAATTCTGTCTTAAAATACAAAAACAAAAACAAAAAAAAGAAAGGGATGGAGAGAGAGAGAGAGAGAGAGAGAGAGAGAGAGAGAGAGAGAGAGAGAGGAGAGAGAGAGAGAGAGAGAGAGAGAACACTCCCTACTCTAGGGGAGGGCCTACTCCCTCTAGGTAAACCTTCCTAGAAATGTCTCACAGACTTGCCCAGGGTGTTATTTTAGCTGACTCCTAATCTAATTAAACTGACAATCAGAATTAAGCAGGATACGCACGTTCATGTGACCTCATACACACATACATACAATGCCTGGATTAGTGATTCAACACAGTAGGTGCTTAAGAAATGGTAACTCTTCTTAAATCTGCCTTTGGCTCAGATTCCCAAAGATATAAATCAATTTCTTTCTCATGTCCTGGAACGTACTCTTTTCTCTCTTTTGAAGTTTTTGTTTTATTTTTTATTTTGTGTTTGAATGCTAGGGTTGGAGCCCAGGGTCCTGTACATGCTAGGCCAACACTCTACCTCTGAACTAATTCCCCTCTCCCGCCCTCTCTTTTTATACCCTGGAGGGTACTGAACGTCAGTGTACATTTGGTGACATTTCTGGTGAGTTCTGCTTTGCAGAGTTCTATAGGAGAGAGGATGGCGCCCCTGCAACAATATGAAGGGATTTCCTGGCCAGCAAGCTCCAGCAAGCCTCCAGTCTCTCTACACACACACACACACACACACTCACACACTCAGATGCACACACACATGTACCCATGCATGTATGTATAATGTACACACACACATACATGCACACAGTGCTAGGGTTACAGACACTTGTCTGAACTCAGGGTCTTGGGCTTGTACCCCAAATGTTCATCCACTAATCAATCTCTTCAGCCACTAGAGGTCAGATCCTGAAGGAATGGAGCCAGGTATCCGCAAGTTACAATGCTCAGAACTGCCTGAAGACAGCCAGCCATAATCCCAGAGACACACCGTTAAGAAGCCTATTTTGTAAGGAGACGTAGGCCTGTGAGACCAGGAAGGTTCTTGAGTCAACTCCCTGGAACCCTCAGGCCCTGCTTTGTCAGACTGCATGGGAAGCCCCCACCTCCTCACCCCCTCAGGCCTGCTATAAAGACAGCAGGAAGAAAATGTGGACTTTGGGGTCTGAGAGCCCTGAGTCCCAATGCCAACTCCCCTGGCATTAGCCATGTGGCCTTGGTCATGTGGAACCTGGGGAGCCACAGCTCATTTGATGACATAATTAGATCACCAGTCACCCCGCCTCTCTTGGGACCCCATGAGTTAATGGAATGTCCTGGGTGACTGATCTGGGAACGATCCTCCCAGCAAAGGCAGAATCCTGTCCTCCAAGGGGCTGCAACCAAATGTGGATGCTTTGTTTACTGGGTCTCTGTTTTAGCACAGAAATTAGGCTGTCTGTAAAACATCAAGCCTGAGTGACACTGTCCCAATACTGTGACACGGCCGAGTCCTCTGACACATTGGCAGACACATTCAGGGCCAGCAGTATAAACAGAGCCCCCTAAATGGTTTGCGAGTGAGCTGTTTAGCCACTCAAGGCTCAGGACTGTCATGGCTTCCATTACCAAGGGCAAGGTGCAGGGCTCATGGCTGATGACCAAGAATACCTCCACTCCCACAACATGGAAGAGAAAAGGGAAGTAAGACAGGAAAAGGATCAGCCTCCAAGTCTGCTCAGAGCTGAAGAGGCACAGGCAAGACCTCCAGGCCCTGTGGAGTGGAAAGAGCACAATGAACAGGAGGCCCGAGTTGAGTGTACTGTCCTCTCTGGAGAGGCCTCAGGTCTGGGTCTCTCTATCCCACAGTGACTTGGCCTGCAGAGTCACACCCTCACTCTGTCTCTCCGGGCTGAGGAATGTGTGGAGTCTGAGCCCAGTAGAGCTAGAGAGGGAGGCAGGGACTGAAGAGAGATTACACAGGGAGGCTAGGAGAAGCAGAACCCTAGTCAGGGCCATTACCACACCCTTAACACTGTCCCTCAGGGCCCGTACATCCTCCCCGCTGCCTACCACAAATTCTCTGTGGCGAAGCCTCCCCACCCCAAGGAACCTCAGTTCAAAAACCACGTCTTCCCCGGGTGGTGGCGGCACGCACCCTTAATCCCAGACAGAAGCGAGTGGATCTCTGAATTCAAGAACAGCCTGGTCTACAGAGTGAGTTCCAGGTCAGCCAGGGCTACACGGAGAAACCTTATCTCCAAAAAGCATAAACAAAAACATGTCTTAGCTAGACATGGTGGCACATTATCTTTAATCTTAGTACCAGAGGCAGAGGCAAGTGGATCTCTGTAAGTTTGACGCCAGCCTGGTCTACATAGCATGTTCCAGGCCACCCAGAGATATGTAGTAAGACCCTGCCTGCCTCAACCACCACCACCACACACACACACACACACACACACACACACACACACCTTACAACCCTCTCTAACATCTGCACTCCTCTCCTAGAAATCATCCCTCTTGCCTCCCTCAGAAAGATTTCTGTCTTCATTTGTCACCCTGTGTGAGGGGGAGACAGAGTCTGAGGAAGGGACCACCCCTTTTCTGTGCCTCTGAGAGGCAAGGGACATAGGAAAAGAGAGACTCTGGCTCTAGAGACCACGTGAGGGCAGGACAAAGGCTCAGGTGAACTTTGAAAGGCATCCACGTCAGCGAGGGGAGCCCGCCCAGGCCTCAGTTTCCCCAAACTGGACATCTGGGAAGGCAGAGCTCTGGGGAGAGGTCAGCAGAGCTGAGAGGAAGGGATCAACCTAAAAAGAGGCTGTTCTCACCTCAGTGTGTGACCTGCGGCTTTGTGTATGCCTACGCTTGTGTTCGCGAGTTTTGTGTATGCCTGTGAGGGTGTTTTTTCTTTTTCTTTCTTTTTTTTTTTTTTTTGGTTTTTTGAGGCAGGGTTTCTCTGTGTAGCCCTGGCTGTCCTGGAACTCACTCTGTAGACCAGGCTGGCCTCGAACTCAGAAATCTGCCTGCCTCTGCCTCCCGAGTGCTGGGATTAAAGGCGTGCGCCACCACGCCCGGCGTGAGTGTGTTTTTAAAGCTCTGGTATTTGTGTATGTGCTTGCACGTGTGAGTTTATGTGTGGTTTCTGTATTTGCAAATGTATTTGTGTATGTGCGTGTGGCAGTCCTCCCAAGGGCTGGAATTAAAGGGGTTCACGACCACACCCAGCTTTATTATAGGTTATAAAGTGAAGAAGTTACGTGACCAGAAGTGCCAGGCAGGAGGTCAGCGCAGGAAGGAAGCCGTTCCAGCCTTGAGGCCCAATCTACACTCTGGCCTCTCTCCTTCCTGAAACAGGGCCAGTGCCTGGAGGAGCCCCTGCATTTCTGCTTCTCTCTGCCCACTGTCTGTCCCTGACCTCTTTCAGTACGCCTTGGCATCTCATCTGGAGTCACAGCAGCGCATGCACCCAAGCAGCTCAGCCCACTGGGCAGCAGGCCCAGAGGTGTGACCCTTGTGCTTTGCAAAGTCTCAGCCAGTTCCCCCCCAGTATCCATACCTGCCCAATTCCTGCCCCGCCCTACCTAACCCATGAGTAGTGGGGATGAAGGATGCTCTCTGAGAGGGGGAGGCCCTGCACCCGGTCTCTAAGTCACTTCCAGCCAGGTTCTATGGCTGGAAGTCCGTCACAGATCAGTGACTACGTTTAGTAAGGTTCATCATTCAACCGTGTTATACGGCTACCGAGCAGGGATGGAGCGTGGGGAGGAAGGCTCTGCCCTACCCACCCAGGGCCTCAGGTATCCAGACTCCCAGAAGAGCCAACTTATGAGCAATTACCATTCACTCTGGCATGGAAGACTTATGCTTGTGACCCAGGTGACAAAGAAATGGCACAGGTCGCTTCCAGTTGTAGCTGACAGGGCAATACTCGTCCATTAGTCAGAGGTCGGGGCTTTGGAAGACGGAAGTGCCTGTGTACTCACTGGGCAAACAATGACTGTTCTGCCTGGTAAGTCTGGAGGCAGGTCAGTTCTTGCTGGATATGGAAATTGAATAAAGAAGGGTATAGGGAACAATGTGATACCTTCTTAGTTGCCTTTGTCTTCCATCTATTCCTTGTCCCCAGAGGACAGCACATGAGATGCCTCTCCATTGCTTCAGTGTCCCCTCACTCCTGGGAAATACATCTCTATTCAGCCCAGGCCCAGCAGCTCTCCTTCTTGGTTCTTCTCCCATATCACCAAGGACCCTGCTGCCTAGGCACCTCTGCTGTATTTTCCTGACTCCTCTTGGAATGCTCCACCCTTCTCGGCTCACTGGACTCCCTAATAGTCATCAAAAAGAACTGAGCAGGACCCGGAGGATCGTGGGCAAAGTCACAGTGGCTAAGGAACAAAATGGCATCGCGTGGTGCGCGCCGGAAGGCCAGGACACCTGAGCGGTCTGTGCAGACCGGTCGAAGCTCCCAGTATGAACTTTGCTCAGCTTGGTTCCTGGTTCTCCTGGGAGCTTGGTGCATCAAGCAATCATAGGTGGGAGACAATGATGACTTCAAAACCCAGAGACGCAGTGTCTGGTCTCTGCACCTTGCTTCATGGCATCTCTGGAGCCTAGAAGGAGGAAGGCCCACTATCTGCTTGGTGTTCCATCTTGGACTGTGTTAGGTTTGACAGGAAAGCAAAGATACACAAAAGCCCTCTCCTTGGGGATCCCTGGGACTAATAATGAGTAGTGAGAGAAGCATCTCCTGAGAGCCTGGTCTCCTTCCATACCCAGTGACTCCTGGTCCTTATGGCTTTGTGTCTCATTTTACATGAGATCCTGGATTACATTCATGTGCATGTGTGTGCACATGTGGTTGCTGGGATTTGAACTCTGCACCTTTGGAAGAGTAGTCGGGTGCTCTTACCTGCTGAGCCATCTCACCAGCCCTGTTTTTTGTTTTTTTGAGACAGGGTTTCTCTGTATAGCTCTGGCTGTCCTGAAACTCACTTTGTAGACCAGGCTGGCCTCGAACTCAGAAATCCACCTGCCTCTGCCTCCCGAGTGCTGGGATTAAAGGCATGGGCCACCACGCCCGCTCACAACCATCTTTAACAAGATCTGAGTCCCTCTTCTGGAGTGTCTGAAGACAGCTACAGTGTAGTTACATGTAATAAATAAATAAATCTAAAAAAAAAGAAAAAAGAAAAAACAAAAAGACGAGCAGGAAGGAGAACAGTTGTTGAGGACTTGGGACTAACTGACCCAGAGGATTCTGTGCCCTCTTCCCTAGGCACTAGGCATGCATGTAGTGTACAGACACACGGGCAGCACACCCATACACTAACATAAAATAAAATAAGGGCTGGTGAGATGGCTCAGTGAGTAAGAGCACAGACTGCTCTTCCAAAGGTCCAGAGTTCAAATCCCAGCAACCACATGGTGGCTCACAACCATCCATAACGAGATCTGATGCCCTCTTCTGGAGTGTCTGAAGACAGCTACAGTGTACTTACATATGATAAATAAATCTTTAAAAAAATAAAATAAAATAAAATAAAATAAAATAAAATGAGTTTCTGATTCCAGGGAGCTGGACTTAGAGGCAACTATAAACCTCCCAGTGTGGAAGTCGTTGAAAAAACAGATGTCTATACCCTAGTTGTTTCAGACAGAATAAAGATTTTCAAATAACTGAGTCAATAACCTGTTTTCATTAAATTAGTTAAATTTTAAATTTTTAGTTCAGACTGGGATGACAGCACTCAGGAGACTGAGACAGGCTGATCTTTGCATCGAGGCCAGCCTGATCTACAGAGAGTTCCAGGCTAGCTACACCTACATATAATTACTGTACCGTCACGCACTCCATAAGCAGAGGAGGCTGGCTGGTGGTTTCTTCAGGTGTTTTCCCCTGTCCCGCATCTCTGCATCTGACCAGTATCTGTCCCAGAAGTATCTGTTCCGCCCTACTCTTGGATGTCCAACGGGTGCATCAAGCCCAGCATGCCTCAGACTGCCGTTCTGAATCCCACACCACCGGTGGAACCAGCACGGCAAGTCTTCATCTTTGGGAGTGAGCCTGTGAGGCTGGCTTCCTCTTTCCCAACCACCCAGCCCCAACACTAAACACGTCTACACAGCTCTGTCCTGCTCCATCTTCTTCCTGCCTCTCCTCCGTGAGCTTCCATGGCCATCTGCTCACAGTATATGTTTCAATTCTGTCTCTCCCCACCCCCAAGTTTTGGGAAAGAGGATTTTTGTGTTCGCTTTGTAGCGATGATTTGTTTAAGTCAAGGGCTCAGGACCTGGCTGACCTTACCTATGGGAGATCCTCTTCCCTCTGCCTCCAGAGTGCTGGAATTACAAGCTTCCCACCACATCGGCTTCAATAAATATTTTCAATGAATGATGACTTTCAGGTGGGAAAACACCCCCAACCAACCCAGAACAGGCGTCCCGTCCAGAGTTGTAAAAAACGGGGTTTGGGAACTCCAGCCACCGTACGGGGAGTGAGCCTCCTGCGGGGGCACTGAGACCTGACTATCCGCAAGGTGCAGGCAGGGACTGACCACAAGAGCGCCCAAGCAGCCGGTGGGACGCTTCCTGATCCGTCCTCTCTTGGCGACTGGGAAAGAGAGAGGTGGCTTTGGCTACAACTGCTTCTGGGCCAGGTAATTCTGGAGGAAGGAATGACGCGCACCTATGGGCACCAGCTGCAGAGTTGTTTGGGTGCTCCTAAGTGACCAAAGGTCCCCAAAGCCCGATCGGAGGAGGAGCTGCGGACGCTGCGTACGGGCGGGGTGGCCCAGGGCGTGCGCGCTCCGGAGAACAGGCAATTGGGCATCGCGGCTCCAACGCAGGACACCTAATTTACCAAGGCGAGCCCAGCCCTGCCCCGCGGTGTCTGTGACCTGCCCACCGAGTGGGTCCCCAACCAATGAACCCCAGCTCTCGTGAGCCGCAGCTCCATGGGTCCCAAATGTTCCCGGCTCCAGTGGGTCCCAGGCTCCCCCTTCGTCTGCCCTGGCGGACAAGGAGGGGTCATCTACCGCGAAGACGAAAATCTTTCCAGGAAGTTTGTACCTATTAATATTGCAGTTCCTGGCAGCAGCTCTCCGCGCGAGGCGGGGGCAGGGCAGACCCTGCAGCTGCTTCTACAGCCACTGGCCCGAGGCAAGGATCGGAGGGCAGCTCTAGGTCCCCACGCCCACGGCGGGGGTTAGGACCTTCTCCGATGCTCAAGGCGCCAGAGCCCAGCCGCTTGCCCGCGAGCAGCGCGCGATGGGACCCGGAAGATCCCGAGGCCAAGGCGCAAACCAAGAGCTGGGAATCCGGAGGGGGAAGGGGAGGGAGGAGAGGGATCCATGCATCGGTTACCAGAGGCCGCCAGGCCGCGCTGCTCCCTCAAAAGAAAGCTGGTCCCGGAAGCAGGTATGCTCCTGCAATGGGAGATCACGAGCCTCGGGGCCCTGGAGAGGTTGGGACCCTAGTTCTGACCTTGCTATGGTTTCACAGCCGCAAGGCACTGCAGCAGAAATGTGATATTCGGAAAGCTTGTGGCCTCCTCGCCACCACCTTGCAAGACTGCCATTATCTCCAGTCACAGACACAGAAATTAGAGGTTGTGGTGTTGTTTTGTTACCCACTGCAAGGCCTGGTGTGTACAACAGGATCTCAGAGAGAAGCACAGCTGTTTTCCTGCAGTAGTGGCCCCGAACCACATGACCCGCAGCTCCGACCCTGGAACCACATGGCCCGCAGCTCGCTGGATTTGCAGAAGTTCCTTGGGCCAGAAATGCCAGATCATTCTTTCTCTCGGGTCACATATGGTACATAAATCACTTTGCAAAAGAACCTGAATGTAGACACTGCTGGGTGCTTATGTAGATAAGCTGTAATTTAGCCATCCCTGAAGTGTAGGCTTCTGACCTACCCCTGGACACCTCAAGTGCTAACTGACCAGAGTATGAATTAAAGTCCCTATGTCACACCGTCTCTTCCTCAGAATTCTAGAGTCCTTTGCAGGGCGCTGTGTTAATCATCATCATCATCGTCATCTTCTTCTTCTTCTTCTTCTTCTTCTTCTTCTTCTTCTTCTTCTTCTTCTTCTTCTTCTTCTTCTTCTTTTTTGTTGTTGTTGCTTTTGTGTTTGTTTGTTTTCTGAGACAGAGCTTCTCTGTATAGCCCTGGCTGTCCTGGAACTCTGTAGAACAGGCTGTCCTCAAACTCTGAGATCTGCCTGCATCTGCCTCCCAACATGCTGGGATTAAAGGCGTGTGCCACCACTGCCCCGCTCTGTTAATCTTGCTTGGGATGATCAGTCCTACTCTGTGCAGGGACTCTGTCCAGCTCTGTGTGGAAGGCACTGCCCACAAGTCACCAATACTGAGACACAAAGGACAAAGGTAAAGTATTTGTTTCATAATGTCCCCCTTCAGGGTCTCTTGGAAACTCAGGGCTCATGAGGTTCTCCCAGATGGCTTGCACTAGTGAGCTTGACAGGAGGCTGTGCCAGAATCTGGCATCTTAAGGTAGGATTCGCCAACTAAATAGTTTTCCCTTAGCCCTTCCCCTTGGGGGGAGTCGGGGGTGGGGATCGTCAAAGGCAAATCCAAAATGGAATGTGAGACCCCCCCCCCCCCGACAGTGGTGGCCTCTCTTCTGCCTCCTCGGGATGCCTGGTGTGGAGATCTTGCCTGGGTATTTCAGCCTCAACCTGCAGACGCCAGCAGGAGATCCATTCTGGAAGCTTAGGTATTTCAGCCTCAACCTGCAGACGCCAGCAGGAGATCCATTCTGGAAGCTTAAGCCGGCAATCCGGGCTGCCTCTTCAGCTTCCAGCCTTGTACAAAGCACTTGGCTTCTGCTTTCCTCCATACCCAGAAGGTACCACCACAAGAGGGAGAAGGTCCTGTGAGACAAATGCTCTGGATTCAGCTTGGGTGGGCCAGGCAACCCATCACCTTCCCTTTGGGCTGCAGAAACCTGGGAGGTTGCCTCGCACAGATCCCTGGAACAAAGATTGGTAGCATCAGCTATTTTACTGCAGAGCTAGGCACACTATCCTTGCTAAAAATAAACACAAAGGAAAACCCCAAAGCAGCTAAGCCTATTTTCATACTTTTTTTTTTTCTTGTTCACTCTCTTTTGTCTTCTTCTTGCTACTTGGTTGCTGTTTTTTCTCTCAGGGCCCCATCCTGAGTGTGGTGGTGGCACTGTTCCAAGTCCTGGACATGAAGTCACGGACAGAAACAGGGGAGAAAGGGGGCGATCTAAGAACCATTTCTTTGAGTGTAATTTACATTAAGTGGGATGATGAACCCCCTTCAGAGACAGGGGGCGGGGGAGGACCTCCCTCCCACTGTACAGGCCTTCTATGGGGAAAGGGCGTTTTGTCATGCACCAGATGAAGGAAGGGTTAGTGGATGGTGGGGCCGCAGCCCAGAGCAGAGAACAAGCCTGTTACCCTGGGCCTCTCGGGGCATCACCTCATCACTTCAGGTAGGAAAGGACTCAGATGTCTGTGAGGATATCTAGACTGGAGCCAGTGCCCCCTCTCCTCTCTCTGGGGACTGATCTGTCACGCGAGCGGTGGATGAGGAGCAGCAGCACTGCGGAAGTGCAGATTGTCTCTGCCAGCCTCTCCCCACTTCCTGAGCAGCTGGCGGGATAGGGGCGCACCTCTGGAAGGGATGCTCTGTGTTAGGAACCATAGACCAGGTCAGGAGGCAAGCCACTCCCACCGCTGGCCGGCTGGGGTCACGTGGTAGTGGTAGGTTCCTCCTGCAGGAACTTGGTGTGCTCACTTTTCTTGTCTGTCTCGTTACTACTGAGCCCACAGTGCCTTGGCACCTACCCTGGGAAGGCAGAATTGAGGTTCTTCTCCCAGTGGGTAAACAGTTAACCCCAGCAATATCCTAGGTATTCCCAGTATTCTAGGAAATAGCTGGAAGAGCACTGGTTAGCTAGGAGCGGAGTGCTCAGCCTGGGCAGGGAGCTGGCGGGCCGCACTGGTCTCTAAGGATCACAGAGGTCTCAGTTTCCCTCTGTGTCCCCTAATCTTACTACAGTGGGTCCTTGGGCTGCCTCCCCTGACAGAACACTGCCCCATCAATCACTACCTTTGGGTTCCCCCCCCCCCACACACACACACTAGCTTGTTCTCTCAAGGATTCCTGTGTTACACTGTTATGATTCTCCCCTTTCCTTTTATATACTTCAGGATTTATAAAAATTTGAGGGAAAGGGGCTAGAAAGACGGCTCAAGGGTTAAGAGCACTGGTTGCTCTTCTAGGAGACCTGGGTTCAATTCACAGCACCAACATGGCAACTCCCAACTCTTCAGCTCCAGCTCCACGACCTCAGGTGCCCTCTTCTGGCCTCTTCAAGTACTGCATAGAGCTAGTACAGGCAAAGCTCTCATACACATACAATAAGACAATTTTTCTTTTTCCTTGTTGTTGTTATTATCTTGTTTTTAAAATTTTGTATGCATGTGCATTTTTTAAAAAAGATTTATTTATTTATTTCATGTTTGTGAGTACACTGTCACTGTCTTCAGACACACCAGAATCATTGAATCCCATTACAGATGGTACTGGGAATTGAACTCAGGACCTCTGAAAGAGCAGTCGGTGTTCCTAACCACTGAGCCATCTCTCCAGCCCATTATCTTGTTTTTAAGACAGGGCTGGGGGCTGGTGAGATGGCTCAGCAGGTAAGAGCACCGACTGCTCTTCCAAAGGTCCCGAGTTCAAATCCCAGCAACCATATGGTGGCTCACAACCATCCGTAGCAAGATCTGCGTCCCTCTTCTGGAGTGTCTGAAGTCAGCTACAGTGTACTTACATATAATAAATAAATAAATCTTTAAAAAAAAAAAAAAGACAGGGCCTCTTGTTGCCCAGACACTCACTATATTTCTGACGATGGCCTTGAACTTGCGGTCCTCTCGTCTCTTCCTCCCAAGGGCTAGGATTAAGGATATGCACCATCCTGTCTGGCGTTTATGACTTTGCCTACATATACCCGTTGTGTAACTTACACAGCCACATAGTTCAGATTTCTTCCCTTGTAGGCTGGGGATGGAATCCAGGTCCTCTAAATGCTTGGCAATCATTTTTCCCTGCAGCTACACCCAAGCCCAACAAATCAAAACATAAAAGGGCAGAAGGGAGCCAGCGAAGCACAGTGGTGGCACATTCTTCTGGTCCCAGCCACACAGGAGGCTGAGACAGAGTCCTCACGAGACCAGCACAGTGCAATGGTGCAAGACCCTAGCTTTCTGCCCATAATATCTTTTGCACTTTTATTTATTTTGTGGAAGAATGCCCACACGTGCCACGGCACATGTATAGAGGTAACTTTGGGCATCGGGTTTGTCAAATGACTCCCAGAGATCAAACTCAATTCGTCGGGTTAGACGGCAGTAATGTATGCCACTGAGCCATCTCTCCAGTTCTGGTTATTTATGTTGTTTTTGTTGGATTTGAGCCTAGGGATCTTGCTGTATAACCCAGACAGGCCTTGAACTGGCTGCAATCCTCCAGCCTCAGCTTTCCCAGTGCCTACCTGCTTTAAGAAAATCTAGCTAGGGCCTGGCACATGTTAGGCAAATGCTTCACCAATTCTAGACCCTGGCTCATAAATAAATCTAGGAGCAAAGGGGCTTTGGGGACAACCTGAGCCACCCCTGTGCCTTCTCCCCTAGCACCTGGCTGGGAGTGGGGAATCAGGGTCTGTGCTGCGTTTCAGCTGAGAGGCTTTAGCTCTCAGAGATGCAGAAAACATTTCTACACCCATGGAATTAAGCAAACATCTGCCGGGAATACCTTCAACCCCAGGACTGGAGGGGACTGGGTTAATGGCTCAGAACAATGACAGCCAAGACCAGAGGACGAGAAGGCCAGATTCAGACCCAGGAGGAGACGTGGCTGAAGCTAGCCGGCTGGAACAAACACTGATGGTCTTGAGTATAAGTATTTGTTATTCTCCAGATGTAATTATCTCTTGTCTTCTGCTTTCTTCAATGTTGGTGACTTTTCTCTTAATCACCTTGAGTTTTTCTTCCAACCATGGTTGGACATCAGATGTAAAATTTTTTTTTTCTTCTCCTGATCTAATTGTAATTACTGGCTCCCTCTGCTAACCTAGGCCTAGTCCTGGAAGCTTCTAGCCTCTGTACAATTTTATCTTAGCCTAGAGTATAGTCAGCCTCTACCCTTTCTAGTTATTTCTGAACTCTAGCTGGCTGGTTCAACTCAGCTCTCTCTCTCTCTCTCTCTCTCTCTCTCTCTCTCTCTCTCTCTCTCTCCAAGATGCCTAATTCAATCTGGCTTCTCTCAGTTTCTTACTGAATTGCCCTGCTTGGCCTCATACGAACTTCGGCAATCTGCTCTAACCTTCAGTCTTCGCCTGTGTCTAGCTTGTTCTCTCTCTTCAGTCTGTCTGTGTACGACTGTCCTGGCAAAGCTACCTTCTCTTTTCCTTTCTCTGCACTGCTTTCTCTTAAGTTCCCCCTCAATTCTCTCTGCTCCCTTGAGTGTTGGGCGTATCCTAGTCTGTTAAATCTTTCTCTGATTCGTCACTTTGTCTGCCACTCAATAGACATCACTGCCAAGCACGGGTGCTTCTTCAATGAATTTTGCCTTCATTGCTTAGGATGAAAGTTGTGTATTAAAGGCTGAGCCACACCACAACTAAAAACAGTTTTTTTCCCCCCACATCCCCCAGTGAATGACACAGTCTTGGGGTTCACAGTGTGATCAAATATCCTGCAACACCCTTGGTTCGTCAGTGTCTGGAGAGCCAAAAAAGCCTTTCTTTTCTTGGGCCTTTTCTTCCTGGGTTGTCCCAGCTCTCCCTTTGTCCCCAGACCAACTTCAAACCTCAACAGTTGGGAAATGTCAGTGCTGGGTCTCAGTGAACGCCTCCCC
>NC_034594.1:152936887-152942871 GCF_900095145.1 Mus pahari | reverse complement strand
CCTCCCCTCCTCCCCTCCTCCCCTCCTCCTCCCTGCACCACCACAAAGTTCTGAGGGCCCAGCCCTGGCCCTTGGAGCAGGGGTTCTCACCATTTGGCTTGGTGGGGAGATGCTATAGTTGTTTTGTGGGTAACACAGAGGCTGTAAGAGCTTCAGGAAACTGGGTCTGGAGGGAAGTTAGGGATTTCCCCCTCATCAGGTGGCCTGTATGAGCAGGGAGGGGCCTGTCCTTTCTGGATGGGTGGCAGTTCTGAGGCTGAGAGGGAGGTGAGAAGTTAATGGGAAGGAACCGGATCTTCATCCTGGTTCAAGATGGCCTCTGTCCAGGTTCAAGAGGGTGAATTCACTGCCCTGGTGGTCTCTCTCTGGTGGACTATGTTCTCTCTCTCTCTCTCTCTCTCTCTCTCTCACACACACACACACACACACACACACACACACACACACACACCTTGCAATGCTCCCCACTTAGGTGGAGGGAGGGAGGCAAGGAAAGAGATGGTTTGGGGGAAAAACAGATTTTCTCTCAAGGGAGGACCTTGAGGCTGGGCCCTGGCTGGAGGGCACAGTGTTAGAGGTAGACCTTCCTAGTGCAGAAGGGCTTATAGAGTGTCCTGGGGAGGGCCAGTTTCTAAGGGCGGAAAGCAGAACAGGAACAGACCAGGGCCAGCTTCCGGGAAGGTCTTTAGAAACCGTGAGATGTTTAGACTGAAGTGGTCTAGAGAGCTTTTCTTCCTTCATGCCCTGGCTCACCCAGGAGGTCTCAGTTCTCAGCTGCCGGCCACACCCGAGGGGTGGGCAGTGAGTCTCTCCTATGCAGGAGCGAAGTGGCCTGGCTATCTTTGCTTTGGCTTCTGCCTTTTCCTCATCTGACTTGGCGTGAGCTTTGTGCATCCACTGGCTTTGAGAACTTAGCATTTTCACAAAGCCAGTGGGGCAGATGGCTCAGTGGACAAAGGAGTTTGATTCCCTGGAACCCACGTGGCAGGAGAGAAGTGACTACTGCGTGTTGTGAATCCTAGGGCTCACACAGGCTGAGCAAGTGGTCTGCCACCCAGAGCACCGCCTGTTTTACTTTTTTTTTTCCCCCTCACATTTACTTATGCCTACATGGGGGAGCTGTCTCTCTCCTTCCACCTTGTGGGTTCTGAGGATCACACTCTGGCTTGGTGACAAGTGACTTCACAAAGTCATATTACTGCCCCCCATCACTTTTAAGATAGGATCACTTGCCAGGCAGTGGTGGCGCACGCCTTTAATCCCAGCACTCGGGAGGCAGAGGCAGGTGGATTTCTGAGTTCGAGGCCAGCCTGGTCTGCAGAGTGAGTTCGAGGCTAGCCTGGTCTACAGAGTGAGTTCGAGGCCAGCCTGGTCTACAGAGTGAGTTCGAGGCCAGCCTGGTCTACAGAGTGAGTTACAGGGATAGGATCACTCTAAGTTGATCTGACTGACCTTGAATCACTCTGTAGCCCTGAGCAGGCCTTGAACTTGAAATCCTTCTGCCTTCACCTCCAGAATAGCTCATATGACAGGCCTGGGCTAACAGTGATATTTTGTCAAGAAAGATCCTTTGCAGGTTATTTGGGTTCAACTAGCAAGACCAGATCTGGGAGTGAGGACTTCTTCTGAGCCCCATGCTGCTGCTGCTTCTTCTTCTTCTTCTTCTTCTTCTTCTTCTTCTTCTTCTTCTTCTCTTCTTCCAAGGATCTTATGTGGTCCAGGCTGGCCTTGAATTCTCTAAAATGCCAAAGAATGCCTTAAAATTTGGACACTCCCACCCCCTCCTTCCAAGCACTAACTTTTCCCCAGTCATCTCCTCTACCGAATTCAAAGGGTTTACAGGCAGTAAATGAACAACAGCGATTTCTGCTGATGAGGGAGAGGAAGAGATGGGAGGTGGGGTGGAGCAGTCCTTCCCTTGGAGGCCTGGAGCTGAGCTGCCATGTCCCTTGTCTTCCAGGGCCCAGACAGGCACCCCACAGGGCTGGCTAATGCTGTGAGCAAGGATAGGTGAGAGTGGGGAACAGGAAGGGGACCTCAACCTGAGCAGATGGGACAGAAGCCTGAACCCCACATTATCATCCTCCCTGAGTGGTCTGCTGCTGAGCCCCACAGATCAGCCATAGAAATCTGCTTTAGGAGTGGAGGTGGGGATGGGGAGCCCCAGGCAGCAGGGGTCCAGCTGTAGGAGTCCTGCCAGGTAGAACTCTGGGCTCTGCTGGGGTGGATCAGGGCCGCCTTTGTGGTACCGGGCAGTGGACCCGAACCCAGTCACCCAGAAGAGGTCTCTGTCCATGATTAGTTGACCCAGTTGCTTTGGACCTGTGGCAACCATCATAGCAAGAAAACCAGTCACATGGTAGGGAAGAGGGGGTTGGGTCCCATTACTTGATTCTTGGGGAGGGGATAAATCACTGCCCCTCTTTTAATGGTTCCACTACCTTCCACTAAACTGGGGATCAAGCCTTCTACCCATGGGGTACAGTAATTCATATCACACCAGCCCCATACACTTTAACCAGTGTAATTTGTTTGTTTGTTTGTTTGTTGTTTGTAAGTGCACTGTCGCTGTCTTCAGACACCCCAGAAGAGGGCATCAGATCCCATTACAGATGGTTATGAGCCACCATGAGGTTGCTGGGAATTGAACTCAGGACCTCTGGAAGAGCAGTCAGTGTTCTTAACCGCTGAGCTATGTCTCCAGCCCCACCAGTGTAATATTTTACAGAATTCATATCCAAATCCCTTAGCCTGATGTTGAGTCATTTGCCTGCCTGCATCTTAATCTCTGGGACATTTTACATGTGTTTGTTTGTTTCCAGCAAGTCTGCTTATGGGCAGGGCAGAGCTCTTTTACTGAAAAGAATGATCCGGCTTCGGGTTGTAGATTTCATGCATAAAGGCAAATTCTCAGTCTGGCGTAAGGAGTGCACTAGGACCAGGAGGCTCCTCGGCTCCCAGCCTCTGAGACAAGTCCCTGCAGGATTAGAGTCACCAAGGGTCTCCAGGCCACCTCTACTCCACTGCCCGCTGGAGGGAGCCTTGGCATCATACCGTTACTCAGATAGTGCTTGCCTTCACAGGCCAGAGACCCAGCTTCAGGAGGATTAGCTGCCCCCTCCCCCGCCCCCATGGAGGTCGAACAATGACCCAACTAACTGTGTTCTCGGGCTGGTGGTCACCAGTGGCTCGGGTCCTAGAGAGAGTCCTCACGATGGTCCTTCCACAGTGCCAGCATCACTTGACCGCCTTAGGTAGGGGCACTGAGTGAACGAACGGTCCGGGCCTGATCTTCCTCAGCACCCCGACCTGGGTCCTGCGCCCGGGGGCGCAGGGCGTCCGGCCCTCGTGGCGGCGCTCGTGCGCCCTCTGGTGGCCATCTTGCGAGCCTGGCGCGCACTGTCCCCAGACCAGAGCGGGAGGGGTGACTCAGATCCACAGACCCTAGGCGTGTGCCTTCTTGATTGCACAAAGGAAGCATACTTTCGTTGACACTTAATTCCTGGGAAGCCAGTGGGGAACGCTTGGACCACCAAATGGGTGAGGAGTGCCCCGGAGACCTGTGCCCTGGGAGGAGCGGGCAGGAACCGCACACCCAGCGGAAGTGGTGGCTATTGTGCTATCGTCAGACCCTCCCACTCCTGTGGCGGCGATCCACCCTGTGGATGCCGCGCTCCTTGGGTGTGGGAGGCCCGGAGACCAGCTGGTCAGAGTGAAAGACCCACAGTCACTGTAGAGGACACGGATGGTGGCTGAGCAAATTCTCCCTTGTTTACCGAGCTTATTGGAGGTTCCAGATCAATAAAGAGTAGTTATTTGGCTTCGGTTCTTGGGTTCCTGCTTGGAAAGGTGGCTCAGACACCGCTGCAGCTCTGGCAACCAGGAAGGGCTGCCCTACCCAGGCCCAACACAACCTTGTGTCGAGACCTATAGTGGAGCCAGACCCAGGCAACTTCCCTCTAGGGCAAGGGGGTTGGTGATGGGTGCAGAGGGTGCTGGAATTAGTTCTGGTCCTGCTGGGGACCTCGAAGGAAGGGAGCTGGGTGGGGAGGGAGCCTCAGTAGAGATCTCTCTAATGTACCTGCTGCCTGATGGAGTGGCTTCTTCATTCTGGCTGGCCAGGGTGGAGGGGGAGGTTCTAGCGGACATTTTGAGTCTGTCAGAACCTAGAGGCCCACAGAGCAAGGGGAGTCCTTGGAAGAGGCAGGCACTCCACCTTGTGAGGCTGGAGAGAAGGTTGGTTAGGTGGTGGGGAATCTGAGGAGGGTATTTCCTCATCTGTGCTACTGTTTATTTGTGGTGCTTAATCACATGAAGTCTGTTTTCAGAGGTCTAGGGAACATAGCACCATGGTAGAGAGTGCTTGCCTAGCATGCAGGAAGGTCTGTGATCCTCAGGGTGGCAAAATCAGCCGGGGTGGGGGTGGGGTTTACACATCTATAATCACAGCACGGGGCACAGGAGGATCAGAAGATTTTGGCAACTGAGTAAATTCAGAGCCAGCCTGGGCTATGTAACTCTATCTCCAAACCAAACCAAACCAAACCAAACCAAACCAAACCAAACCAAACCAAACCGAACCACTGTTCTGGAGGGCTGGAAGGCCAAGATCAAGGTTTGGCGTGCGGAGAGGCTCCTCCAGGGAAGACACCTGTGTGTCCGCCATGCCAGAGGGATTAAGGCTAAGAGGCCCCGTTCCTCTGAGCTCTAGCTCTTCTCTGAGGCTCCCTCCTACTGGGGAGGCTCCTGAGCACCCCACCCATTAGGTGATTTGTTGAGCTGCGGACTGGATGTTAGCCTAAATTTCGGAATAGATTCCACCTCTCAAACTGTAGTAGTTCCCAGAGGAGGCAGCCCCTCTGAGGAGGAAGATGAGGCCAGCATGAGGTGAAGTCCAGAGCACACCACCCCCTTAAAGTGAGAGTTGTTGCGACCAGTTAACTTGTCCCTAGCACGTGTTCAGGAGGAAACAGGAAACGGGGTTAGCAGGTGTGTTCTCTCTGCTTGCCAGAGGGAAGGTGACCTCCCCCTTGGGGTGCCTCCTCTGGACTGAGTGCTGGAGTTGGTCCTTGGCTGTTGGTGCTTTGGGGAAATGGTGGAGCCTAGTTGGAGGAAGTAGGCTACCAGTTACTGGGGGCAGGCACCTTTGAAAATCACACCAAACCCTGTCCCTTCCTGTCTCTATTTTCCATCTAGCTAGAGGTAAACAACCTTGTTTACCTACACACGGCCCATTGGCCACAATGCTCTGCCTCTACCTCATTCACAGGGACCCAGAACTGATGGGATAAAGAACTATGGGCAGAAAACTCTGAATCAATAATTTCTTTTGTTTTTGTTTTTGTTTGTTTGTTTGTTTGAGATGAGGTTTCTCTGTGTAGCTCTGGCTGTCTTAGAACTTGCTTTGTAGACCAGGCTGGCCTCTAAGTCACAGATTCACCCGTTTCTGCCTCCAGTGTGCTGGCATTAAAGGTGTGAGCCACCACCCACCGTCCAGCTAGTTATTCGTTCTTTAAGTTGTCCCATCAGATATTTTCTCAGAATGACACAAAAATAACCATTCACTCTGCAGAGCCTGAAGCAGCGTAGTGGGAGCCAACTGCATTTCCTAAGTCCCCGCCTACCTTAAAGACACAGTGCAGAACAACGGTCTCCCTCACGAAACTCTCAGTTTCGTGTGGAAACTGCCATTAGCAGTCAGACCCTAACTAACAGCTGGTCCTGATGCTGTTCCTGCATAGGCGTGCTGATGTGGCCTTTTGACCAGCTATTCCTCACCTGTGACGTCAGGAAGGGTCACACACCTGGCTTCAGCTCCCAGGGGCCTGGGCAGGTTGAAAGCTAAGGAGATGCTTAGGGAACTTAAAGAAAGTGTGGATGGGTTGGGCAGTGGTGGTGCACGCCTTTAATCCCAGCACTTGGGAGGCAGAGGCAGGTGGATTTCTGAGTTCGAGGCCAGCCTGGTCTACAGAATGAGTTCCAGG
>NC_034594.1:152919575-152936197 GCF_900095145.1 Mus pahari | reverse complement strand
AAAAAAAAAAAAAAAAAAAAGAATAGCTGTTTGGAGGGAGAGAAAGAGCCCACTGGCCTGGAACTCACGGGGCAGCCTGAAAGTTCAAGCAACCCCTCTACTTTGACTTCCTGAATGCAGGGTTACAGATGCGAGCCACCGTGCCCAGCTTACACTGTCCTGCAGTGTGATTGGTAGAAGCTTCTCTAGTGCAGGCCATTTGTGTTGTTTCCTCTGCTTCATCATGAACAATACAGACTTTTGGTAGCACCCTGTAACCTCTCAAGAGGAGGAGCATGAAATTTGAGACTAGCTTGGGCTGTCTTCTGAGACCTTGTCTCAAAGAAGGAGGGAGGGCGAGGAGGAGGAGAAAGAAGGATGATGACAATGATGATGGTGATGATGATGATGACGATGAGGGAGATGGAGGAGGGAAGGGGAGGAGGGAGGAGGGGCTCACTGGTAGACCTGGCCAATGGACCAGCAAGTTGACTCAATGTTGCCAAATCTGAAGGTCTAAGTGGGATCCCCAGAACCCACATGATGGAAGAGGGCATCATCTCCTGAAAGTTGTGGGGGGCTAAGTCCTTCTACACCAATAGTTAATCAAGAAAAATGTCCCTCAGACATACCCACAGGTCAGTCTGTCAGAAGCGACTCCTCCGTTGAGGTTCCCTCTTTCTAGATGACTCTAGTTTGTCACATTAACAAACCTAACCAGTACAGGTGTTATGAAACAACTGCCACAGGAGAAATAAAGAAGTAGTGGCTTAACACTGTTTTCTTGTGAGTCGGCGGTGTGGTCTGAGCCATCTCCCCTCTGTTCTGACAGTGTAAGTATCCTTACCACACATAAAGAAACATAATGAAGATTTTAGGAAAGGAAACAGGAGGTCCAAAAGCAGAATGTGAGACCAAAAGCCGAAGTAAGTCCTTGCAGGCCTGAATGTGTCCACTAGATGGCATCAAAGCCAACAAGATCGCCTTCCCCTCCCAAGGCAAAGCGACAAGGTCTGACCCCTCCGCTCCTGAAGACCTGGGTGTGCTCTCTGAAGCTGGGCTGAGCCGCACGCAGTTCTGAGAGGTTAAGACTTGAGTAGTATGACGACTGGCTGCCGATGGTTACACGGACAGTGTGGGTTGTGACACAGTCCGCAACAGCCAGGGGAGCTACAACTTCCTTCTAATTTACACAGGTTCAGAAAGTGCTCCCGCGGAGGACGGGTAGGAAGCTGCAAATCTGGAGGGCGAGGAATATGCAGCCGACCCCTGCAGAGGAGCTAGCTGCTGCCGAAAAAGTTGGACCGGCGGGAAGACCCGCCGTGTGGGCATAAAGGCTCAAGAATGACGACATCACAGACCCCCTCGCTGAAATAGAATGTGCTGTCTGGAAAACTGAAAAGACAGGGGACAGGGTACGGGTACTGGACACGAAGTGAGGTTGAAATTCTTAAAGTCCCCATCCACACAAGGGTCTTTTGTCCTCATGTATCGAGGAAAGTTCCCTCTGGTCACTAACTGCAAAGCCAGCCCTGTTCAGCCACCAACCCCTGCGGGGCCCGCATCCGCCCCTTTCTCTGGGACATCAAAAAGTTTCTCAGGCTCCAAGTACCGCAGACCTGATTTCTGAGCTGCGCGGGTCGGTTCGCAGAGCACCCACCAGCTGCGGTCTCAGGCATTGCGTGCGCTCCCATCACTCACAGAACCAAGAAGGAGGGAAAGAGGACAACAGTGAATGCTGGCCACACGGAAACAAATGACAAGAGTGTGTCTCCCAACGACAGCAGTACCCGCTCTTGAACCTCATCTACTTCTTACAACATGGGATGGACAGTCCTCTTCAGACCCTGGAGTTTGGTTCCTTCCCTTGGATCTGGGATCTTGACTCGCGGTTTCCTGGCAGAGACCCACACCTGAAGTCCATCTACCTGGGAACCCCTACACAGCTAGCCTGGGGGACCCAAGGTCTGGGCTTGGGGGGGGGGGGCTTAGATCAGAAAGCAGAACATGGAACCAAGCCAACACAGTGACTCCTCGGTAGCTTTAAGCCATCGGAGGTAACAAAGCAGAACAGAGGGGAGATGGCTCAGGCCACACCTCTGACTCACGAGAAAACTGTTAAGCCACTACTTCTTTATTTCTCCTGTGGCAGCTGTTTCACAACACCTGTACTGGTTAGGTTTTGCTAATGTGACAAACTAGAGTCATCTAGAAAGAGGGAACCTCCACGGAGGAGAGGCTTCTGACAGACTGACCTGTGGGTATGTCTGAGGGACATTTTTCTTGGTTAATGATTGGTGCAGAAAGACTTAGCCCACAGAGGGTGTGTCACCCCTGGGCAGGTGGTCCTGAGTTGTGTAAGAAAGCTGAGCAAGCCATCGAGAGCAAGTCGGTAGGCCCCGGCTCCTCTGTTGTTCCTGCTTCCGGTTCCTGCCTCGCTTCCCTTGAGCATGAACTGTGAGGTGAATGTGCAAGCCAAATAAACCCTTTTCTAAGTAGCTTTTGGTTATGATGTTTATCATAGCAACAAAAAGCAAACTAAACCAGAACCTAATAAAACCCAGAGTTCCTGGTGGCAAGCTATGTCTATTTGCTTGGCACTAGAAGGTTTCCGGGACCCGGGCTTTCGAGTGGGAGTGGTGGCCCACACCTGTAATCACAGCTTTCTGGTGAGGGCGAGGCAGAGCTATATAGCAAGGCCGTTCCTCCTCCCCCACCCAAGTACGCTCGGTGACTACAGTGACAGTGCCAGACCGACTGGACCAGCTGGTCTCAACCGGGTTCTCCTGTCCAAGGGTGGGTGCATCAGAGACGCCTGGGGGCTTGCAAAAACACAGGTGTTGTTGGCAGCCAGGTGTCCTACTCCCCACCCCTCAGCCCCCACCCACCCGAGTTTCTGGTTAGATCAAGGGTGGTGTCTGATTCTTTGCATCCCTAACAAGCTTGCCTCTGTTGGCTGGAGCTTGAACTTCCAGAAGGACTGGTCTCAGTTTGATGTTGGGCCTGGTACCTTCAAGTTCCAAATTATCGTTGAGCTCAGCATCTCCTCCAGGGCCCAGCCTGGTGAGGTAGCTGAGAACAGAGGGTAGCAATGTCCTTTCATTGTCGACCAGGAAAGATCTCAGGCCTTCCTGAAAGGCTAAGTGCCCTCCGGCAACAAGGTTCAGCCCAGAAGGGCCAGCCCCTGCCCAGCGGGAGCTGTGGTCTCCTCTGGTGAAAGCCCAGAGCAAGCTCAAGACAGCTCTGTCCTGTCAGGGTCGTGTCCTGAAGAGAGCAGCCATGAATGCCCCAGGACCAGCTTCTAGGAAAGGAAACCAGTGGGCGGGGTTTTAGGTCCAGAAACCACCCTCTGTTTGAGTTGTGGGGATGGAACCAAGGGGCAGGTGTATGTTGGGCACAAGCACCACCATTGAGCAACACCACCAGTCTTGGGATTCCTTTTGTCTTTGGTTTTGTTGAAATAGGGTCTCATGTAGCTCAGGCTGGCCTTGGACCTCTGACCTTCCTGCCCCTATCTCCCTACCCCTGGGGTTACAGGCTATGCTGAGCCTGGCCCTAGCCTGCAGGTTGCAGGCTAATGGCACTTTCTATTTTTCTTTAAAAAAACAATGTTTTTTGCTTTTAGACGTCATTTGGTGGTAGAACACTTGCCTAACAGATGTGAGGTCCTGGTTCAATGCTCTTCCTCCCCCACCCCCACCCTCTGCCATGTTCTCAAACCAATCCCCCTTTCTCTCTCCCCCCCTCTCTCTCTAAGGTCTTTTTTTTTTTTAAAAAAGATTTATTTGTTTATTCATTTATTTATTTAATATATATATATATGACAAGTACATATTAGCTGTCTCCAGACACACCAGTAGAGGGCATCAGATCCCGTTACAGATGGTTGTGAGCCACCATGTAGTTCTGGACCTCTGGAAGAGTAGCCAGTGCTCTTAACTGCTGAGCCATCTCTCCAACCCCCAGAGTTCTGAGCCTTTAGGGATAGGACATATCTCAAGACAATAAAGGCTGTATCAACAAACCTACAGCCAACAGAGTATTTCCTTTAGAACCAGGAATGAGACAAAGATATCTACTCTCCCTCTCTTATTTTATATAGCACTTGAATCTTTTTTTCTAAAGATTTATTTTTATTTCATGTATTCACGTGGTTTGCCTGCATGTAAGAGCACCATGTACATGCCTGGTGCCCGAAGAGGGTGCTGGATCCCCTGGAATGAAATTACAGAGGTCATAAGCCATCATGTGGGTACCTGAACCAAGTCAGGTAGGTCCTCAGCAAGAGCAACTCCAGTGCACTGAGCCATTTCTTCAGACTACAACCTCTCCCTTTGGCTTTTTTGAGACGGGATTTCACTATATATTGCAAGATGTGCTGGAATTCTCTATTTAGACCAGGCTGCCTTGAACTCCACGCCCAGCAAGAATTGCAGAAATTCAACACCAAGAAAATAAAACTGCCAATAAACAAATGGGCAAATGAACTCGACAGAGTTTTCAAAAAACACAAATGCCCAAGAACTATCTCCAAGTGTTCAATAACTCAAGCCGTCAGGGAAATGTAGAGTAAAACCATGTCGATGTATTTATTACCTCACTCTGGTCAGAATGGCTACCAGCAACAAAACTGACAACGAATGTTAGAGAGGAGGACCCCTGCTCACTGTCAGTGAGGTGCACATTAATCTACCCACTGTGAAAATCACTTTAGGTATTTCTTAAAAAGTGAAAATTAGAACTACCATACAACCCCGTTATTTCAGTCCTGGGCAGAGAACTCTATACCCTAGCCTGGGCACATACCCAGAGAAGTCCATACACCTGCCACAGAGATTTTGCATATCCACATTTGTGGCTTTATTCACTGCAGAACTGGAATCAACCAAGTTGTTCACAGACAGATGAATAATGATTATGTGGCACATACATCCTCTCCAGGACATTGAGAACCCTCAGACTGACATCCACAGACAGACTTGCCCTCCCTCTCCAGTTCTCCTTGGTCCACAGCAAGCATTTCCCTCACTCAACAGCAGGTATGCTCTGAGTCAAGAAACATTGCTTCATGGGGAAGTCTTGTCTGTCATTCCCATCACTGATTTGGACCACACAGCCCTTGCACTCTTCACCAGAGCATCGGCAGCCACTTCGTGGCCATTTGCTTCTCACAGAAAATGCAAAGTTCTCATAGTGGCAGTGCACGCCTTTAATCCCAGCACTGGTGAAGCAGCAGAGGCAGGTGAATCTGAGTTCGAGGCCAGCCTGGTCTAGAGTGAGTTCCAGGACAGTCAAGGCTATACAGAGAAACCTTGTCGTGAAAAAAAAAAAGTTTGCATTTGCCGTCCAGCTCAATGAGTTCCTGGCAGCTGGCAGGCAGGAAGGAGGCACCAGCTTCATCTTACACAGCCAGCTCCCTCGGAGGTAATGCGTTAAAGAGCCCAGTTTTAGTAAGTTGTTATTGAATGCAATCGAGTCCCTGATGCAAGAAGCTGCTCCCAAGCTGATGTGGGTAGGCTGATGACACTGCTGTCCCCCAGGACAACACCTGGTTTGCTGCACGTGCAAGGATGAGGCATGAGCCTGTGAGCCTGTGTAACAGGTGACAGGCCTGAGTCTGTGGCTCTGTGCCTACCCAGATCTTCCACATAGTTCAGGCACCAGGGCAGACTCTCCCCCACTGCCACCTGTGCCACGCTGGACCCTTTAGCAGATCACACCTTCCCACTTGCCCAGTGCCAAAGTCCATTCTACTTCCTGCTAGTGAGGTGGCACTCCTTATGAGGGAGGCACCAACCTTTCCTGTTGGAATTGGAGGAGACCATGGTCATACAGACAGCAGGCAGGGGGCACCAGTTCCTCTGGCCAGTTTATTGGAGCAAGGTCCAGATGGAGAAAGGGTCCACTTGTCCACATCCTGCAGCAGGGTTCTGGGGACTGCTGTATCTCAACGGCCTACTGATGGGGGGGGGGCAGTAAAGGCCAAATGAGGCACCTTCCCACCCCTATTTTTATTGCACTGGCTGGCAAGGCGTTTTACACACACCTTCAACCTGCCAGGAAAGCCCTTCAGAGATAGCTCTCATTTCCTAGACCATGAGATCACAGGTCAACAGGAGCACAGAGTATGTCCCCTGATGTGTGGTGAATGTCAGGCTTGGGGTTTGTCTTGTTGTCAGCGGCAGTGGGACGCAGCTCAGCTCTTACAGCATGAGGCCTTTTCATTCACAAAGCTCAAACTGCTATGGTGCATTTTTTCCCCCCCGAGTCAGTCTTGCTGTAACATACAGCATATAGCCCTGGCAGGCTTAACACTCCGTGTAAGCCAGACTTGATTGTAAGCCCCAAGGCAGGAATGGGCTTGGGCTTCTCAAGGAGGAGCCACCCCCCCACACACACAAATTATGTATATATGTGTCTGAGTATATGTGGAAGTAAATTTGGGCTCCCTGCAAAAGTAACAAGGGCTTTTAACCTCTAAGCCCGAGGGTCTAATGACCCTTTTACAGAGGCTGCATATCAGGCATTTATGAGGCACCAAAATTACACTTTTGAAGTAGCAACAAAAATAATTTTATGGTTGGGGGTCGCCACAACATGAGGAACTGTGTAAAAGGTTGCAGCATTAGGAAGGCTGAGACCCACCATCTTTCTGACCCTCATCCTCCCCTCCCCCGGTCCCTTCCTTGACATAGGATCTCACTCTGTACTCTAGCTCAGAGATTTCTGCAACCTTGGTCATGGTGTCTCCTTGCAGCAACAGAACGGTGACTAGAAGAAAAACAGTTCACCTGTGAGCCCAACTCTAGGAGACCCGACTTCCTCTTCTGGACTCTGAGGGCACACATCCCCACAGGCACAATTATTAAAAATGAAATTAAAATATATAACATAAACCCACCACCACAGAAACTCATACATATAAAAATAAGCAAAAATCCACACAGGAATAAAAACAATACACCCACGTACACATGCAAGATACAGACGAGAACTGGGAAGAAAGGTTTTAAAGTTTTTCTTTTGTGTGCAAGTGTGCACACACATGCCATGGTTTGAATGTGGAAGTCATAAGTTAGTAAGTCTCCTGGGAATCCCCACCTTGGGGATTGAACTCAGGTCCTTAAGCTTGATGGTAGGTGAGCCACCCAGAACCATTTGTCAGCCCTTTATGTAAAACTATGTAAACTATTTTTACTTATTTAGGGACAGTCTAGGTAGTCATGGCTATACTAGAACTTGTTATAGACTAGTCTGGTCTCAAATCCAGAGATCTCTTGCCTCTGCCTAATGATGGATTAAAGGCATGCACTACCACACCCAGCTTAAACTGAATTAAAAAGATGACAAAACCATACAAAATTATTTAACTGATGATTGAGAAAGCTTAGTTTTCTTGCCGAGGTTCAGGTCCCATCATGGCAGCTGCCTGTAAGCCTTCTCAGTGTATCTGATCCCCTCTTCTGACCTCTGTGCACAGTGCACATGTGTCCTGCACAAGCATACATGCAGGCAAAACACTCAAACAAATAAAGTAACTCCAAAAGAAGTTTAATTGGAATAAGTAAAGGACACAGGAAATTTCCAGGAGGGGAAATCCAAACAATCAATAGAAAGAGATGCATTACCCTACTAGTGGTTACCAGGGAAACACAGTGGAATTTCACTGTTGTAGATTTACACTTTATTAAAGTGTGTGTGCGTGCGTGCGTGCGTGAGCACATACATGCCACAGTTCACATGTGGACACTAGAGGACAACTTTGTGGGATATGCCTCTCTCCTTCCACCCTTCCATGGGGTTCTGGGATGAACTCAGCTGGGCAAACATGCACACAAGAGCCTTTCCCTTGGGAACCACATACTTTGTGAGTTTGTAAATGATCTCACCCGGGAGGCCACTGTCAAATGCAAGCGGACTCAAATTACTGAATATACTCCTCTGCAGACTATGAGTGTAACATGCACACTGAACAGAAATGACTTTCATGCTCACGCTCGGATCCCAGGACATCTTGAGTCTATACAAACACTCCAGTACATGAAAAAGCCTAAAACCAGGAACACTTGCAGTATCAAACACTTTGGGTACTAGTTATTTATTTTTATTTTTTGGTTTTTCGAGACAGGGTTTCTCTGTATAGCACTGGCTGTCCTGAAACTCACTTTGTAGACCAGGCTGGCCTCGAATTCAGAAATCCNCCTGCCTCTGCCTCCCGAGTGCTGGGATTAAAGGCATGCACCACCACCGCCCAGCTAAACCTGGGTCTCCTTGAAGAGCACCCAGTACTTTTAANTGCTGAGCCATCACTACAGCCCCAAGGTTCTGATTTTTAAACTTTATTTATTTTGCCATCAATTTTCTCACTCTGGGGAGTAATAGGGAATGAAAATTCTAGTATATTCCTTTTGGTAAACGTGTGTTCACCTGTCTGTATTAAAGAATACACTACTTAGTCATGGTGCTTGGGATATTGTTTCTTTAAATTGATGCTGTACTTGAAGAGCTTTGTGGAAATGGATCTGATAGGAAACAAGCTGGAGGCCTGGCGTTCAAGTCAGCATGGGTTCCATAGGAAGCTGGAGGCCATCCTGGCCACAATGGTGAAGAGAAGTGAATTAAGATGTGCTTTGGCCCCTAACAGATACACAGACATACAGTTTTTGGCTGCATGAAAAAAAGCTGGTTTGGGTTGCTCAAGTGTCACGCTCAGTGGGTAACTGGCGGCCATTTATTATCTGGAAGCAGCTGCTTCTCTTCCATAAGACAGTGGTTAAGACATGGCCTCCAAAATCCACTGACATTACACGAGCTCCTGTCTGTCCTTGGGTTTGACTTAAGATCCACCACATCCAGCACAGGGACTAAGATTCTTAATCCTATCAGTCCTGCATCAGTGTGGTCTGTCCCACCTAGAGGCGTGCCACACGCCCCAGGAGCCATTATAAAATAGGTTATCTCCCACATCACAGCAAAGGTGGCCCTGGAAAATACTTTATAACCTGGTCATCTGCAGGACAAAAAGCAACACTTCTCTTCTTGTCAAGTCTGGACAATTTAAAGTCCATTATGATTCACAGGGGAAACTAGCCAGTCAGAAAGACTTTGGTATTTTTTTCAACTAGATAAACAGATATCATCTAAGGCATTTCTTACTCTATCTCAATGAATAAAGACAACTAAGTGCTTCAGGAAACTGTATTAACAGAAACATCAACGAGTTACAGATAAACATTTTAATTGATTAAATATATTACTTTCAAGATCTTTTTGAAATCGCACTTGTACGGTACTAATCAACAGCCAAAGGCAATAAAAAAGTTATAACCAAAAATGTTCAGATATGAACATGTGACAGAAACAGCTATGTAAAGTGACATACACTGCTCCCAAGAACAAGGTTTTTAGAAGATAATTTATCTTAACATGTGCAAGGACAAAATTGTAATCAAAGGCTGAAAGAAATATATATTAGTGCTTGCTTTTTAAAAGTTTATTTTACATTTTAAATACAGTATTTTTCTCATTAAAAAAAATCCTAACTCTGTGGTTTCTATATATACAGAAGAGCTGTGGGGCAGCCTAATGAATATTCTGGATGTAACAGCATAGACATTTGACTACTTCTGAAAGAAAATCCAAAAACACAAATTAAGCACTGGTTAGGAAAAAATAATCCAGTTTCTTAACAAACAAAAGAGAACCTATAAAACCAGGTATTAAAAACAGAAAGAAATGCAGCATATGAAAACCTCAAATAGCCTGAATGTAGTGACCTGTGCACACTGCAACTACCCAGTGGGACCCCTGAAGGGGCCTGTGATGTCAAAGTTAAACCTCAGACTTCAGTGACAATACAACACTGGGTGTGCACTGCCTCTGTCATTTGCTATCCACACTGCCCTCCCTTCAGATACTTAACGTCTTAGACAAATGTGAAATAATGGATGTGGATTTATTTTCATAAGAAAACTAAAGATATTTCTTTTACCACCAGCAAGTCATAATACAGATTAAAGCTGTAACATTTAAGCACGTGCATTTCCAATTTTCTCTAGACTGTAATTCCACACTGGGATTGTGGAGTGGTTTGTGCCCTAACAACACACAGAAGGAAATGTGGGCTGTCTCTGGCAGTGATTTCCTGTTAGTGCAATGGTACTCCTCAAATGTCAAATTATATTAAAGTGATTTTGCATATTTTAGTTCAGATTTTGCATAATTTAGTTGAGTAGGTGCCAGGTGAGTTTATAAAACTCCTGGCTATAGGTTTTTGTTTGTTTGTTTGTTTTTTAACAGAAAATAGTTTCAACTTGAGATGGTCCACAAAACTCTATCAAAACAAAGTCACCAAGTTCTGTTTTGTGAGCAGCAGTGTGAATGGCAAATGAAGGAAAGGCCTGTGAGTCCAAGGACCTGGTTGGACGGTGCTGAGGTCTTCTGTGAATCTCTGCATGTCAGTTATCTACTGCATTTGAATATTCTAAGTTTAAGATTCTCTCAGAAAATAATTCTCTGTAACACAACTAACTAAATATCTGTACCTAAAGCTAAACCAGCCTTGGTTACTCAGGTAAGATCAAGTTGAGGCCATTTGTTTTTCTAGTATACTCAGTGAAGTCTCAAACTGTTGCACTTAGTCAGCCAGTTGCATTGACGTAGACTAGTACAGAAGTATCCCCAGTTATAGCTCTAACTGTGGCTCTGCAGAACACACGCAGAGACAGCAATGCGCAAACCCCCCACCCCCCCAGCTAGGGCAGGGCAACGCTGGGACTTTTATTTTGGAGACTGAATATTAATGTGTAGCTCATGTAACTCCAATATCCACTAGCAGCTCTGCTGGTCAGCACCCAAGGGCTAAATGAGTCTTCTGAACTGCTTTTAACTTCAGAGCATTAATGCTAAGAGTCTCAAGGAATCCTGGTTCTCAACGAGTTCATAAACCATCAGAACAAAATCGAGAAGATAAACACGGACTCCTATGCGCCACAAAAGTCAAGGAAATTAAACATCATGTTCTGCTCAACCCTAGACTCCCGACTCTGTAACACCAGCTTTATCTAGTATAATAGACTCTGTAGTAGACTGACTTGGACCTCCACAGAGAGTAGGAGTTATCAAACTTGAGGAGATAGACTCCCCTCCCTGGATACTGGTGGCTGCCTGCATATACTTCCTCATGACAGTCCCGCCGGTACACAGGTACAATCTCATCCAGCAGAGGCTTGTTGGCGTTCTTTTTTGCTTTTTCTTCAGAAGTGACATTTTCTATGAGACAGTAAGAAAGAACAGAAGACACAGGTCACGTGTTAGATACGGGAATCACCTCACTCATCAAGCAATGAAACTACACGTTTTGAGGTAGTGTTCGTTAGGAATTCTCTTAACTCAGTCTCAACTGTGCATGCAGGCACATGTTCATCACTCACTTGAAGGCCTGACCACCACCATGCACAGTTGCTGGGCTCGGAGAGTGCAGTGACAGACACAGGGTAGAGGTCACAACCTGTACCTTCGGTGTTACTGATGCTCACATTCCTGGCCTTGTTTCACCTATTCTGTATCTATTCAGTTCCTAACTCCTTTTTTTTTTTTTTTTTTTTTTTTTTGGTTTTTTTGAGACAGGGTTTCTCTGTGTAGTCCTGGCTGTCCTGGAACTCACTTTGTAGACCAGGCTGGCCTTGAACTCAGAAATCCANTTGAACTCAGAAATCCACCTGCCTCTGCCTCCTAAGTGCTGGGATTAAAGGTCCTAATTCCTTCCTTATACATAACAATCTCAGTCATAGAAATGGTAGAAGGCAGTCTATAGCTTCTATATATTTTAAATATAAAAACTACAGTAGAGAGGTACGCAGAGGCAGCTACAAAGTGTCAGTTCCCTAGTCCTGTTTAACAGATGAAACACATGGATAAAAAATGAGCTCTCATTTTATCTCTGATAAAAAATCAGGACTCACACTGTTAATAGTTTCCTGGGCTAGAACAACATCAAGTGAGGAAAGAAACATTACTAGTCTAGAAGAACGAGATAATTACTCCAGACTGTCCCAGTCTAACACATTACATATAAACAACCTCAAGGAAAAAGACTTCTAGGTTTCTACCAGGGCAGAGTGAACCTGGCAATATCTATGAACTGTATTTTAATGCTCATGAGCCATGAATTTTAAAAGTGTGAGAAGCTCTCAAGAGGAATTTAAAGAAATAAAACAAGTTGTAGTATCTTATATCTTAGAAAATGAGGTTAAAAACTTATAGAATCTGAATAATTACAGACAAATTTACCAATACCAGAATCAATAATGGGTCATTAAGATAAGTATAATGTACAATTTAAGAAGTTAAAGACTAGAGAAACTAGTCAGGTAGTAGTGGTGCACACCTGTAATCCCAGTACTTGGGCAGCAGAGGCAGGCAGAGCTCTATGAACTTGAGGCCAGTCTGGTCTATAAAGTGAGTTCTAGGACAGCCAAGGCCATACAGAGAAACCCTTGGAGGCGGGGGGAATTCTAAACATTTGAAAGCTAAAAAAAAAAAGGAAAAAGGAAAGAAAGAAAGAAAAAAGAAAAGAAAAAAGAAAAGAAAAGAAAAGAAAAGAAAGAAAGAAAGAAAGAAAGAAAGAAAGAAAGAAAGAAAGAAAGAAAGAAAGAAGTAAAGGAGACCCAGATATGGTGGCTCACACCTATAATTCCAGCACAAAGGAAACAAGACAAGAAGGCTGTAATAAATTCAAGGCCAACCTAAACTACACAATGAGTATGAGAGCTGTCTGGGCCAGCTGTGAAATCCCAAATCAAAAGACAAGAAAAACTAAACCCTGTGGTGACATGACCTGTGATCCAGAGGAAGGAATGCCAAGGGCATTTTTGTGGACACAAGGTCACTCTGCCTACACACCAGCCTGAGCCACGAAACCCCATCTCAAATAGCAAAACAAAATAAAATCTCAGCACATATAAAGGAGACCCAAATAAAATTAGCTTTACTACAGCAATGCCTTCAATTAGTCTTTGATGCTGGGCCGGGGAGAAAGCCCAGTGGTTAAGGTTACTTGCTACACAGTTCAGGGGACCTAAGTTTGGTTTCCAGCATCCACATCAGGTGGCTCACAACCACCTCTAACTTCAGCACTCTGACACCCTCTTCTGATCGCTACAGATACACACTTCCACAGATAAAAATTAATTTTTTAAGAAAAAATGGTATTTTACTTACAAATGAGGGTTATAGGGTCACTTAAAACATACTACTGCCTATAAAGATATCTAAGAAATAAACTGGTTCATTAATTCAAACCCCATTTTTTTTTTTTTTTTTACATCCACAGAACTAAAGATTACTGAGATAGGTAAATAATGTACCTTTCAAAAAGTAAAAAAATTATTTTAATTTGTGTGAGTATGTGAATGATGTCATGTGAGTCCAACAGGAGCAGCAGCGCCCTTTATTAGATGGGGCTATGCAATTACTGGAGCTAGAGTTCCAGGAGTTGTGAGCTCCAGGATACGAGTTCTGGGAACTGAACTTGGGTCCTCTGGAAGAACAATGAGTGCTCTTAACCACTGAGCTCTCCAACCTCACCTTTCATCAGCCCTGTTTCTTCAGAGAAAACAAACTCTACCTTTCCAAACCTAAGGGAGAAAACCAGCTGGGGGTGATGGCGCACATTTTAAGTGTAACAATTGGGGAGGCAGTGGAAGAAGAAATTGCTGAATGTTCAAAGACCAGGCTGGTTTACAAAGTGAGTTCAAGACCAGCCAAAGCGGCATTACCACCCCAGACTCTTGTTCCATGGACTACACAGTACACACATGGATACATCAATGGTGCACAGTCATCATCTGGCACAGGCACAATGTGCCCAGTGAGCTAAGTCTCCACATAGATTCATTCCTAGTGAACAGTTCTTAGAATTAGTAAGATCTCACTATTCCTGCTCAAATGGAAATCTGAATGAATCAGTGTTTAGAAATGGTTAGAAATGTATGAGGGCTGGAGAGATGGCTCAGTGGTTAGGAGCACTGGCTGCTCTTCCAGAGGTCCTGAGTTCAATTCCCAGGAACCACATGGTGGCTTATAACCATCTGTTATGGGATCTCATGCCCTCTTCTGGTGTGTCTGAAGACATCCACAGTGTACTTATATAAATAAAATAAATCTTTAAAATTGATCTTTTTTTTTTTTTTTAAGAAAAAGGAAGGAAGAAAGAAAGAAATGTATATGAGTAGACAACCCCACCTTCCCTTTGAGACACATACAGCAGAGCTAAGGTCAAAGACCTCAGCTATGTTTTACCAGGTTCTCTTCTTTATAAAACCTTATGATTGCCTTATATCTTAATTTTTACTTGTACATTTGTGTCTATTTGTCAATATGTGTATCTTATATAAGCAGGTGTGTGAAAAGGCCAGAGGGAGGTGTCAGAACCCCTACCTGAAGGTGCAGGCGCTCTGAGCCTACATCAGTGCTGGGAACTGATACCCTGCAAGAGCAGTAAGTACCTGAGCCATCACTCCAGTCCATTTTACCAGCTGCTGCCCCAGTGGCAATAATCTCCAAACTTATTAGCTAGGGGGCAGAAGAGAAAGCAGTAAGGAATTTTCTTTTTAAAAATCTCTAATGGGGGGCTGGAGAGATGGCTCAGTGGTTAAGAGCACCAACTGCTGTTCCAGAGGTCCTGAGTTCAATTCCCAGCAACCACATTGTGGCTCATAACCAGCTGCAATGGGTTCCAACACCCTCAGCATGACAGCAACAGCATACTCACATATAATAAATAAAGAAAGAAATAAATTTTTTTTTTTTTTTTTTTTTTAAATCTTGGGGTGGTGAGATGGCTCAGCAGTTACGAACACTGACTAGTCTTCTGAAGGTTCTGAGTTCAAATCCCAGCAACCACATGGTGGCTCACAACCATCTGTAATGAGATCTGATGCCCTCTTTTGGTGTGTCTGAAGACAGCTATAGTGTACTTGCATATAATAAATTAAAAAAACAATGAAGAAAAAAATCTCTAATGGGCAGGACAAGAGAACATCAACCAAACCTTAGAGCAGAGCAATTTCTTTCCTTCCTTCTTACCTTTTTAAAAGATTCATTTTATTTTATGTGCACGAACTTTTGACCTGCATGTTTGCATATATGTATGTACAGGGAGTTCATGCCTGGTGCCTGCAGAGTTCCTCTGAACTACAGTTATGGGCAATTATGAACAACTATGTAGGTGCTGGGAATCAAGTGTGGGTCCTCTTCAGAAGGGAATGCTGTTAACTGCTGAGCCATCTCTCTCTAGCCCTTTGTCTTCAGTTTTTGAGACACAGTCTATCTTAGTAGCCCAGGCTGACCTGGAACTCACTATAAAGCCCAAGCTGGCATCAAATAATGATCTTCCAACCCCAGACTCCTTAGTGCTGAGATTATAGTTGAGGATAATCACATCCAGCCAGAGCTAAGAACTTCGTCTCTTCCTTTTTTGTTTTTCAAGTGCTAGGGATCTTGTGCATACAGAGCACAAACCCTACCTCTGAAAATACTCCTCGGGACTCTTATAAAGCATTCACAAAATCTTTCAGAGAAACACACACTTTCCTTTCTCTATATATATATATCTACAAGCAGTCTAATCTGAACTGAGTCTCTGCTGTATGAGAAAGGCTAGCACAGGCTTAGCTGCTGGCCCATGTTGCTGGGATGCAGGTAGTGCATGCAGCTAAACTGTTCAGATTTTACTTTTCCTTGACCCTTCTTCCTATTTTTGTTTTTGCCTAGTATTATAGGAAATGTCTCACTCTGCTGCTAGTACTTAGGAATAAATATTGTTAAAAACAAAATGCCAAAGCCTTGGAATTGCTCAGCCGTTAAGATAACTGGTTCTGGGTTGGTGAGATGGCTCAGCTTTCCAATATACAAGACTGTAAGTAAAACAACGTTCACAACCAAATAGACTTTCCTGTCATTTTAAAGAAATTCATGTTCTGGGCCTATGTGATAGATGGGCCTTCCTCAGAACCTTTTCACCCAACATCCCACTCCTGAACAGAGCACTCCCTGTCCGTGAGTGTTAGCAGGACTCAATGAGAGTCAAGGCCTACCTTCCTCCTCCTCCTCCTCGTCACTGGATTCACTGACATGCACACTGACAGCAGCGTTTGGAGAGTCTGTCCATTCAAAATAAACCCCAAACCCAATGTCATAACTGTCTGTGGCAAATTCCCAAAAGAGGTATGATCCTTCCTCATGGGTGGGGACTCGAACGGTGACTACTTCTCCTCGACGCACTGTAATCACAGAATCTGCATCCTGTCGAATCTTCTCTTTAAAGTCTTTGATTTGTGGTCTTGTCCACATGGATGGAGCTGCAATCACTGGAAGAGAGTCTAAAGGCAACAGGATTTACAAAAGCTGAAGCCAAAGGGTTCTTAGCCTGCAGAGAACATCTGTACAGGGTTATCTGTGTTCTGACACCGAGGGCAATCCAGCTAGCTCAGACCAAGGATAGAAGGGAACAGAAAGGCTTCTCAGGTTATTATAATATCAAAGGTCACAGGTGCTCAAAGGTCATCATACCCTTCAGTAAAACAGAAGCCACAATCTTACAAGTGACTTTTCTTCTTCTTCTTCTTCTTTTTTTTTTTTTT
>NC_034594.1:152917440-152918740 GCF_900095145.1 Mus pahari | reverse complement strand
TCCTGGAACTCAGTTTGTAGACCAGCTGGCCTCAAACTCAGAAATCTGCCTGCCTCTGCCTCCCGAGTGCTGGGATTAAAGGCGTGCGCCACCATGCCTGGCTGAGAACCAAATTTTGCAAGTTGTCTTCTGGTCTCCTTCTGTGCACACATATATTTATAGAGTAAATCAATAACTGAAAACAATACTGGTATAAATTCTTGGTAAGGCTAAAGTAAAGAAGGTCTTCTCTGAAGCTATTTTTCTGTTACTTGTTTTAAAAAGTCAAGGAAGGTCAGAAAGAGTTTCAGGAATCCTCCTTACCCATGCATGCTTCAACCCAGCACAGCACTCACAGGCTCAAGTGGGGAAAAAAAGAAAAGAGAAAAATCACTTGAACCTCCCTATCCTTACTTCCAACTGAATTTGACAGATGTCTAACAAATCTCTGCTGGGATAAGAGGCGTGTGCCACCACATCCAGTTTCACGTGGTGCCTCGAACTGAACCCAGGGCTTTGTGCAATCTCTCTCTCTGTCTCTCTCTCTCTGTTTGTCTCTGTCTCTCTCTCTCCTAGATCCCAGCCTTGCTCGTCGATGTCTGTGTTATCAGAAGCATCAGAGTCAAGGAGCAAAGGGCTGCTAGGCTCACACTCACGTAGGTGATCCCAGAAGCTACTCAGCTTAGCTTCCCCATTTTTGCTTTTCACAAGGTCTAAAAGTGACACCTAGATGGATAAATATAAGTGCTAAACCATACCTTTTGGCCCATTTTCCACGGCTTCTTCAGCAGCTTCTGGCTCAAGGACTTTTTCGGAATTTTCAGTGTGGGTTTTGGCCTGTCCATTAACTGACAGTGTATCACTTGCTCCAGCTGTGTTCACCTTTGATGAGGCAGGCAATGATGCCCCCGTCATCACTACTTCTTGCTGCTTCTGTAATGCTGCCTACAAATTGAGAAAAGTTAAGATGCTCTTACCAGAAAGGCTAATATTTGCTCTACACCAAAGCATTCAAGAAATTACTAATTAACTTTTGCCAGTTTTATCATACCTGTAATAAATACTAATATAACACCAACTAACAGCTAAACATGATTAAACAATCAATCTTACATAAAACTACTAGGGGCAAAAATTAAGTATAGTGATGTCACTGGCCTCCTTGAGTTTTGAGATTAAGGGCATATGCCATCATGCCCAGCAGTGATATATATTCTTTTTTTTTTTTTTTTTTTTTTAAGATTTATTGATTTATTATATGTAAGTACACTGTAGCTGTCTTCAGACATTCCAGAAGAGGGCGTCAGATCTTGTTACGGAT
>NC_034594.1:152913543-152917155 GCF_900095145.1 Mus pahari | reverse complement strand
GTTTGAGGCCAGCCTGGTCTACAAAGTGAGTTCCAGGACAGCCAGGGCTATACAGATAAACCCTGTCTCGAAAAATCAAAATACAGAAGAAAAAGAGAGAGAGAGAGAGAGAGAGAGAGAGAGAAAACTACACAATTGGATATGCTAAATATGCCAGCACAAGGCTGAAGTAGGAAAAAAAAACAAAAAACAAAAAAGCCAACAATAGCACTTGAACTTTCTCCCCATCCTCACCTTCAACTACAGAAATTAAAATTACAGAAACTGAAAACTATACTTCAAAGAAACAAATGGCCACAGAAGATTCACAAAAACAGAAGCTGTAATTGGTAAGTTTGACGGATATATAAAGTAGCAAACAAAACCCTCATACATGGACAACTATTCTAATATAGACAGAAATAAATATTCATAAAAAGATTATAATCATAAATTTTAAAACATTTTAATTTAGGGCTGGAGACATGGCTCAGTGGTTAAGAGCACTGACTGCTCTTCCAGAGAGAGGACTTGAGTTCAATTCCCAGCATCCGCATGATGGCTCACAACCATCTGTGATGGGGTCTGATGCCCTATTCTGGTGTCTGAAGAGAACAATGATGTACTCATATACATAAAAAATTTGATTTAGGTTTTATGGAGTTAATGTTAGCCTTAGCAGGTACTTATGTAGTGAATCATACCCCCGGCTCCAACAAAAATGTTTTTAATAAAGTGCGTGTGAGCCAGGCAGTGGTGGCGCACACCTTTAGTCCCAGCACTTGGGAGGCAGAGACAGGCGGATTTCTGAGTTCAAGGTTGGCCTGGTCTACTGAGTGAGTTCCAGGACAGCCAGGGTTACACAGAGAAACCCTGACTCGAAAAACCAAAATAAATAAATAAATAAAAATAAAAAAATAAATAGTTTGTGTATGTGTATTATGTGTGTGCGCATTTATCCAATTATTCATTTACTGATTGATTAACTGATTAACTTATTGAGACAAGGCTTCAATAGTCCAAGCTGGCCTTATACCTGCATCGGCCTCTCAAGCATTGAGATTAAAGGTGTGTGCCACCACATCCCCTAAAATTTAATAAAACTATCAACTTGCAAAAACACACTGGTCTAGCCAGGTGGCAGTGGTGCATGCCTTCAGTCTAAGCACTCATAAGGCAGAGATAGGAGGATCTCCATAAATTCTAGGCCAGCCTGGTCCATATAGTGAGATCCACAACGGCCAGAACCACACAAAGAAACATTGTCTTACGAAACAAACAAACAAACAAACAAACAAAAACATTGATCTAAGGGTTATGATAATGAAGTGAGAGGTCAAATTCTCACTTAAAATTTTGTCCTGGTCTGGGTACAGTGCTGCACCTACAATCCCAGCACTTAGGAGGCTGAGGCAGCAGTGTCTTGAGCCTGAAGCTGGAGTGATCCACACAGCAAAGCAGGGAAAGAGACAGTACAAAGAAAGACATCTGCGGGCTCCACCGGCACAGGCCGGTAACTCCAGATACTTGGAAGGTGGATGCAGGAAGATTGCAAGTTCAAGAACAGGCTGAGATATGAAATGCCAGCCTGGGCATCGTAGACTCTTATCTCAAAATATAAAAAGAGGACTGGGGAATATAGCTCTCAGTGGTAAGATACTTGGCTAGCACACAAATTTTTAAACTGCGTTATACATCCATATGGAGGCCACAGAACTGAATGTGTGTATGTGTGTGTGGGGTGTTGAAATCTGGCAACAGTACAGGGTTTCTGAGTGCACAAGGACTAAAAATCCAGTCAAAATTAAAGTATAATAAATCTGAGGTAGAACTGAGCTCAACTCAACTCAACTGCATGAAGGAAACTTCCACGCAGCCTTGGTTCTGAACACATACCACGCATATTCTGTCCATGACTGTCATGACATACAATATCAATGAAAGCAGCTGATATACCTTAGCTCAAAATCAAGATTTATTTAAAAATATTTATTTGTTTGTATGTATACAAGTATACTGTAACTTAACAGATAGTTGTGAGTCTTCGTGTGGCTGTTGGGAATTGTATTTAGGACCTTTGCTTGCTCCAGTTGGCCCCACTATCTCTGGCCCAAAGGTTTATTTATTAGTATACATAAGTACACTGTAGCTATCTTCAGACACACCAGAAGAGGACGTTACATCTCATTATGGGTGGTTGTGAGCCACTAAGTGGTTGCTGGGATTTGAACTCAGGACCTTGAGAAGAACAGTCAGTGCTCTTACCCTATGAGCCATCTCACCAGCCCTCAAGATAATTTTATGTTATGAACTGCAGTGTTTTTATTACACACACAAAGTGGTCTTTACTTAGAGAAATAAAACAACTTACTCATGGAAAACAAAGACATAATACTTAACTAATATGTATTTAGATTATAGGAGCTGGAGAGATAGTTCAGTGGCTAATAGTACTGGCTACTCTTTCAGAAGACCCATATTCAGTTTCCAGCACCCAAATGATGGTTCACAAGCATCTGCCACTCAAGTTCCAGGGTTCTGATGCCCTCTTCTGGCTCATGCAGACACTAGGTATATACACATGCATAGACATACATTCAGGTAAAATATTCATACACATAAAATAAATAAATCTTCCCCCCTCCAAAAAAAAAAATGTCCTGATGGCTGGTAAGATGACTTACCATACAAGTTAGTTTTAATCGTCGACTTGATATAGCCTAGAATCTGCTAGGAAAAGCCTGGTAAAACACTGTTTATATTGGATTGGACTGGCCAGTGAGCAACTGTCTTTATAACATCAATCAATGTGATCCAGCCCACTGTGGGCAGAACCATTCCCTAGACGGGGGTCTTGAACTGCATGAGTGGGGAAACCCAGTTGGAAGCAACATCTGTCTCTGCTCTTGACTGTGGAGGTGATATGATCATCTGTCTCAAGCTCCTGCCACTGTGACCCAAAGACAGGGTCTCACTATGCAACCTTGGCTGACCTTCAACTGTCTGTATAGACTGGCCTGAAACTCACAAAGAGATCCAGTGCTAGGTTTAAACATCTCTCTCTCTGCCGCTACATAAAATACAAGACTTTAAAAAAATACTCTAAGGCTTAGACTCTAAATCACTTCCAAGGAAAAAGCACCAGCTATTCAAAAAAATGCATGCAACCAAAACAAATCAGTACATTCAAACCATTACATGAGCTGGGCGTGGTGGCGCACGCCTTTAATCCCAGCACTTGGGGAGCAGAGTTTGAGGCCAGCCTGGTCTACAAAGTGAGTTCCAGAACAGCCAGGGCTATACAGAAAAACCCTGTCTCGAAAAACAAAAACAAAAACAAAAAAACCAAAACATTACATGATGGTGGGAGAAGAGAAAACATTCTCAGAGTTAATCTTGAAACTCTCCAGTAAAATCAATAAACTCCCTTCTCTGGATGCCACTGACCAGGACATTTATTTATTAGATACAGCAGGCTGCAATCATTTATACAACTCTTTTTAAAAAACATATTAAAAAAAAAAAAAAAACAAAAAACACATATACTGTAGTGGCTATTCCTGGTTGTCAACTTGACTATATTTGAAATGAACTACAATCCAGAATTGGAAGGCTCACCAGTGAACCTAATCT
>NC_034594.1:152900836-152910593 GCF_900095145.1 Mus pahari | reverse complement strand
AAAAAAAAAAAAAAAAAAAAGAAAAAAAAAGAAAAGAAAAGAAAAGAAAAGAGAAAAGAAAGAAACAAACTAAAAAATCCTAACAACCCCTGCCCACCCTACCCCACAAAAAAACAAAGGAGAAAGGTACAGGAACAATACATCAATACAATAGACACGCTAGGCAGCTATACCACCAAAAAGGACAGGTACAGCAATTTTGTTCAGTATTTACACAAAAGTTAATACTTCAGAGTAGTAAATTCTATTTCTTCCTTCCCCTCATGTAAAATTCATTAGTAACTGTAAGAAGAGAATCTGAGTGGTGATACACTGTAAGGCTCAGTTCTCAGGTAGCCCACTGGACCTATCTAGTCCCAGAAGCAGCCAATTAGAATTTGATCATACTATTTCCAACTGCAACTTCTGTCCCATTTTTTAATTTATTCTACCAGAACGACTTTCTCCTCTTAAAGTGACAGCAGCCTATGAAGAGGACAGTGTGTAACAACAATTTTATTAATTATCTCAATGCCTATCAACTAAGCAGGAAAAGGGGAAGGGGATGATAAAGTAGAAAAAGGCTACCCAAGTGGAGAAGCATCTCTCAGAAAGGATGCTTATTAAACTGGATTAGCACCTTCTGATCCTCTTGTGGGCTATAGAGAACAACCTATAGACCCTTTTAACATCTCACTGATTTCTAAGACTAGGAGAAGACAAGTCATTTGATTTTAAAAATCTCCACTTTCCTAAAAATATTTATTATGGTATGACTGTGTATCTGTTGACTTTGTCAAAAAGTGTCACAGCCCAATATAGTGAGCATTTATAAATCAATTAATTTACCTATTTCCATCCGTTCCACCCCCCTCTCCCTTTACTTGGAAATGGGGTCCTTCTAAGCTGCCCAGATTAGACTGAGCTCTCAGCCGCCTGGGTAGTTGGTATTGCAGGTTTACACCACCAGGCCTAGCTAGTATCCTTTTCCTTTTATCATCCTGTGAGGTTAGAAACCTTCATCTTGTGTCTTATTCTCACAGAACAGAGGGAAAGCAGGAAATTGGAGCAGTTGTAACACATCAGAAAGCCAAATGACGGGCTGGTGAGATGGCTCAGCAGGTAAGAGCACCCGACTGCTCTTCCAAAGGTGCAGAGTTCAAATCCCAGCAACCACATGGTGGATCACAACCATCCTTAACAAGATCTGACTCCCCCTTCTGGAGTGTCTGAAGACAGCTACAGTGTACTTACATATAATAAATAAATAAATCTTTAAAAAAAAAAAAAAAAGAAAGCCAAATGACAATGACAGAAACAGGACAGAACCCAAACACTAAACTCTTTCCACGTCTTTCACTGGAACCACTTTCTCCTGTATTTTTGGTTGAGCCTAGCCCTTAACACCTGAGCCATCCCTCTAGCTCAAATTACCTAAATGTCTAAGCAAATATTTAGGAATAGGATGTTGGAGAAGAGGTATATGCTGTCATGAGTTATAATAGATCTGCATCTGGCCCAGCAGATCTATGAGAAACCAGCCTATGGGCCTTATGGGAGGGGACTCCACCCTTTTAAAGCTGTCTGTTCCCAATAGTGCATGTGTTCTTACGCTATGGCCAGCTACTCGGTCCTAATGCTTCCAGGGGCACTATTAACAGTCCATACCATCTCACTGTTAGGACACTGATCTATACAATGCCCACAAACCCCTGTAACAATATAGTCATCTTCTGAGGATCAAGATCCTGCATTTTCTTTTGTGACTGCCAACACAATGCTAAACAGACTGCCTAAAACATCAACCAGAGAGTTACTTCATACCTTAGGCTAGCTAGTGCAAAGTTTATCCACAACTGGTAGGAAAGAACCTGCGTTCCAGGGAAACGCAGTGCCTTCTCTAGAGCTGCTGTCATACCTGTTGTTGAGCAAGCTGGACTTGATATAACTGCTGCATGTACTGCTGATAGTGCTGCTCCTGCAGCTGGCGGATGAGAATCTGTTGCTGTTCGTAGTTCCCTGGATACTGCTGGGCTGCATACTGCTGGAATTGCACGGCAGTCTGCGAGTTTAAAGCTGCCATTATCTGCTGCCTAAAAACATTAATAAATACATGCCAGTCTGACAACAGGAGACTGTTCATAACAAAATAAAATGTCCTTGTTTATTTTTATAGCTTATAACTTAAAAATGGCTAGGCCAATAATGTATAACAAAAAAACCATATATTCTAGGCCCAGAATACTTAAGGGAAAAAACTGACCTCTAATTTTTTACTTAGGTTTTTCAAAAAACAGTTGGAATGGAGAGTACTAAGCACACGGCCACATGGACATGATGATTATTAACACTTGCTGTGCTCCTTTGACATGTTGTGCACTGTTTAAAACATTTACATGCAACAATGCATTTAGCCTTTGACGACACTACAAGGTCACTTAGTAACTGCCCAGAATTCTACTGCAGCTAAATTCAAGAACCAGAGCTCAAACATAGAGAGTCTGGCAGCAACACTAACTTACCACGATGGTGTGAGACACAGACTGCCATTGGGCATGGAAGGTGTTTGACTTTGGCTAAAAGCACAAGGCAGAAGAGCTAATCGATGCTATAGGCTCTGTTAAGGATGAATAAAACTGCTGAAAACCTGATAGACTGTAGCATTTCATTTAAAGGTGCCTTTATCAAGGTCATTGAAGATAAGAAAAGCAGGGCATGCTGCTTGTTTTACTGATCGCTCCCTCTCCCCCCCTGCACAGGGTCATATTCTATAGAGTCAGGCTAACCCTGACTCAGCCTCTGAAGTGCTGGGATCATAGCTGTACACTGTGCCTTGTTTGGAGATACCAATTTCTATCAAATTAGTTCAGTTATTTTTATTTTCTTTCAGAGAAAATTACATGTTTCAAAACTGCTATGTGACCACTACTAAAGACTTCAAATTTATTTATTAAATAATAAGCAGATAAATTTAGTAAAAACAGACACCAGACTAAAGCATGACACTGGGCCCAGCTAAGGTATTCAACTTCAAATCCAAGAGAATAGCATTTAAAACCTCCCTTCGAAGTATACTGAGCCCACGGTTTACTTTGAGGCTAGCTACCTCTGAAGGTTTTTCTGAGAAACTAGCTGTAAGCCAAGAGGAGAGTGGATACACCTTACGTTCTCCACTTAACTTTTCTGTCATCCTTAGAACCCTTCCCTGTGCTCTCCTCTTTCCAGGTTAGGCCTTCTGATAAAGTGTCTTTTCTGAAGAAGGAAGTCTCAGCTCCCATGTCCCGCACTAGGTCTGGGAATGGCTATCTGATTACATTGAGTTAGCTAGGCTCTAGGTTCTGAGTTTTTAACCAAGTCTCAGACTCTAGCTGGTTTCTCAGATACACAGAAAATAGATCACAAAATTCCCAAGTGAGACAGTCTTGTGTAAGACAAAGCAGACAGAAACTGCAGATAGCAGTAAGAACAAAGAGGAAGACTAAGAAGGTAAAAGATCGTGATAACTTAGACACTGGACTCAAGACAGCAACAGAGCATCCTCCACGGCTACCTCTAGCCTCAGCTTTTACAAGCTAACTCCAACTTTCAACACGTATCCTCTGATAACAAACATGTCATGGTAAACATGAAGGAGCTAACACACATCTTCCTCCCAGGCACAGTCACAGAACATTCTAAGACACACAGGTAAAATCTCGGGAAACAGGATGGTAGCCTGGCTCACATTTTCAAATAAGATCTAAGCAGCAAACTCACTTTTGCTGTTCCAGCCGAAGCCTCTCTTCCTCTATCCGCCGCCTCTCTTCTTCCTCCCGCCTCAGCCGGTCTTCCTCCTCTCGCTTCCGCTTCTCTTCTTCCTTTTGCAGCCGCTCTCGTTCTTCCTCTTCACGCTGCCTTCGCTCCTCCTCCGCCTTTCTACACGGTATAGAGCAAAGAGAATGAACTCTGCACAGAGAATCTATTTTTAAATCATTTATACTTCACTTTCTGGTGAAAATAAGACAAAAGTCTTTGCAGAGAATAGCTAGCAAACTCTCAAAATATGAGACACATAAACTTTTATATGGTAAAAACAAAGTAGGGAGTCAATCTTACAACATACATGACTACACCAAGGATAATTACTACGTGGGTGCTTTCACAGTCTTCAATGGCAAAACAAAAGCAAGCAAAAATCAAAAAAGAGCAACTTTCAAAGACATTATATCTGATTCAACAGTGTACTATAGTATATAAATCAACTTTCTATGTTATTCAATTTTATTAAGCACCAAGTCTTAGCCTGGCATGGTCGTTCTCAGAACTAGGAAGGCAGAAGCAGGGTGGTATACGGTGAGACCCTGTCTTGAAAAAAAAAGGGGGGGTTGCGGGAGAGACAAGTACACCTTTAATCCCAGCATTCAGGAGCAGAGACAAGCAGATCTCTGAGTTTGAAACCAATTTGATCTACACAGCAAGTTCCAGGACAGCCGGGGCTACACAGAGAAACTCTTGGCTTGAAAAAAAGCAAACCAAGCCGGGTGTGGTGGTGCATGCCTTTAATCCCAGCACTCAGAAGGCAGAGGCAGGCGGATTTCTGAGTTCAAGGCCAGCCTGGTCTACAAAGTGAGTTCAGGGCTATAAAGAGAAACCCTGTCTCAACCCCACCCCCCCAAAAAACAAACAAAAAACCCCAACAAACAAACAAACAAAAAAACCCAACCCAAACCAAAAAAACTGTGTGAGGGAGGATGGGGGTGGGGTGGGGGGTGGGGACAGGGTGGTATGGTAGGATGTAAAGTAAATAAATAAATTAATGGGGAAAATAAAAACAAAAACAAAAAAACTAACTAGACAAAAAACAGTAAGAAAAAAGGAAAGGGCAGGGATGGTTGGAAAGAGCTCTGCAGTTAAGAGCATGTACTGGCGTGGTGGCGCACGCCTTTAATCCCAGCACTCAGGAGGCAGAGGCNGGCGGATTTCTGAGTTCGAGGCCAGCCTGGTCTACAGAGTGAGTTCCAGGACAGCCTGGGCTATACAGAGAAACCCTGTCTCAAAAAANNAAAAAAAAAAAAAAAAAAAAAAAAAAAAAGCATGTACTGACCTTCTAAGAGACCAGAATTCAGTCTCCAGAGGATCTGATGCCCTTTTCTGTCTTCTGAGGACACCTGTACTCATGTGTACACACGCCCCCACCTCCTTACAAACATACATACACTTAAACCTAAGAACACATTTTTTCTTAAAAAGACTCGAATTGGGGGTTTGAGACATGGCTCAGTGGCTAAGAGCACAGGCTGCTCTTCCAGAACCCAAGTTTGATTCCCAGCACCCGTACAGTGGCTCACAACCATCTGTAACTCCAGTCCCAGGTGAACCAACCCCATCTGGCTTCTGAGGACAATGTACACACAAGATACAAAGACACACATATAAGCAAAACACTCATGTACAGAAAATAAGTACAATTAAAAGTATTTTCATTGGGGATATAAAATATATTACTTAGGTTACTTATCAATGAAATGTAACTTATGTCACTGGGTTTGTTTGTTTTAGACTGTGCAGCTCTGGCTAGCCTGGAACTTACTATGAAGAACAGGCTGGTCTTGAATTTTGAGCAATCTTCTGGCTCTGCCTCCCAAATACTAGGATTACAGGGCATGCACCATCCAGAGAAGTGCTTCTATAATCCCCTCATGCTTAGGCTATTCTTTGTCTAATTTTTAATTTAACTTTTATTTTATGTATATGGGTGTTTTGCCTGTATGTATGTCTGTGAACAACTTGCACTCCTGGCACTCCTGGAAGCTAGAAGAAAGAGAGTGTTGGATCCTCTGGACTGGAATTACAGGAGCCTGTGAGCCTCCACATGGGTGCTGGGAGAACCTCAGAAACACGAACAGTGAGCTCAGCAGTATCTACTCCAAACCTGGAGTAGGTAACTAATTAATAAGCCATCTAGGCTCCACAGCCAACACCAGAGAACAGGAGGGAAGGAGTGGGTGAATTTACGGTTGAGTCTTATCATAGTAGGACAAAAGTAGCCAGGGGCGGGAGTACAGATGCTCAATCCCAGCACACATTCAGGAGGCCAACCCAGGCTACAGTAGCAAGACTGTCTCAGGGGTGGAGGGTGTGAGGAATACTGATCTAGATGAGAAGCAGGTTCACTTTACAGGTGTAAGCAGAAGGAAGCAGTCCCTCCTCCCTCCACCCATTCACATGAAGAGTTTTGAAAAACTGCAATAAGAATTGGAAATGAAGAACAGTGGGAAGGAAGATCTCTAACCCAGAACACACACTCCAGAAAGCAAAGCATCAGGGCCTAGTGCCTTCACTATGTGCCACCATGCCCTGTGACATCACCTTCTTTTTTCTTCTTCTTCCTTCTCTATTCTGTGGGACGCAACATATGCCGAGAGGGGAGGACAACATCTATTTAGAAGCTTCACAAACTCTACCATGGCATCCTCTTTGGACATGTTTCCCAGAGCTGCCCATTCTCTCCTGCAAAGAATAAAAAGAAGTTACCTTCTCCGTGCAGCAGCAGCAGAACCTTGTTTAATTCAATCTACATATGAAAACTTCAATTACAATTAAAATGAACTATGTTTTTACTAGAAGCAAAAAGTTAAAAACTTCAAGTTTCAACAAATCTACATTAATATATTAAAAATAAGATGCCATAAACAATCCAAAATATAAGTGTACTTTGTTTATTCACACTTGTTAAAAGCAATCTATATTCCATTTTCTTTACATTTTAACCTGAACTGAACAAAAATATTCCATTTTCTGGCAAAATTCTGTATGTCTCAATGAGGAAATCAATAATATGCATTTTATTTTTTATTTAGTTTTATATCCATGAGTGTTTTGTCTGCATGTTTATCTGTGCACATCAGTTACTCTGAGACTGGAATTATAGATAGTTGGGGTTGTTGAGATTGAAACCCAGGTCCCATGGAAGAACAGCTGGTGCTCTTAACAGCTGAAGCATCTCTCCAGGCCCAGTAGCACGTATTTTAAATGACTGCTTTTGGGGATGGTGAGATGGCTCAGCAGTTAAGAGCACTGACTGCTCTTCCAAAGGTCCTGAGTTCAAATTCCAGCAACCACATGGTGGCTCACAATCACTTGTTTGACGCCCTTTTCTGGTGTGTCTGAAGACAGCAACGGCGTACTTATTTATAATAATAAATAAATCTTTGGGCCTGAGCGAGCAGAGGTCCTAAATTCAATTCCCAATAACCAGATGAAGAATGCTCAAAAGCATCTGTACAGCTATAGTATGTACTCATATACATTAATCTTTTAAAAATTTTAAAAAATAAATGGCTGCTTTTAATATTATTTAGAAAGAGTCAGGTGAAATTGTCCTTGTCTTATGCTAGACAAGTAAACCTCTTCCACAACAGGATTTAGAATCTATGAGCAAAATCAATGTTTTAGTTGTTATGCTAAGTTAAAAAGTTAACTACTTATACCTTCAGAAATAGACATTCTACTTCTTTCTAACATCATTAAGTGCCCAAATAAGAAAACACTGTTACCTCCTATCATTCCCCAACACATCAAAGAATCCAACCTCAGGGGATGTGTCTGGGTTGTACGGGCCCAAAAGAACTTGCTTATGCAGTGCCACGAACTTCAGTTTTTCTTCGTAAGTTGGATGAAAGGCTTTGCCATCTTTTACTAAAAGAAATGAAATTTAAAGAAAACAATTGGTGTTGGTAGATATAGTTCCCAGCATTAGAAATGCACTGAAGCTTTACACAGAGTATGCTAGTAACATAAAAACAGCAGGTTAAGACTGTTAGTAGATTTACTACATTTTAATGGGGCTTAAAATACAAATCCTTTACAGAAGATTTCTCTTCTTCCTCTCCCTCTTTACTGCCTTTAAGTCAGGTCTTACTAATATAATATAGCCCAGGGTGGGCTCTAGCTTTTTATGTAGCCCAGGTAGTCCTCACATTCAGTTCTCCTGATTCAGTCCTAAATACTGGGATTGTAGGCATATATCACCATACCCATCTTGAATTATTTTTCTGTTGAACAGCTATCGTTATTTATGTTAAAGTTAACATAGAGAAATATATCTGACAAACTGTAGACAGGTACATAAACAGTATCATTTGAACAATAGATATAAATTTAAAAAACATATTTTAAGGTGTTTATTTTTATTATTGTTGTTTCTTTGTCATGATAAGACATCTCACCACACTGCACTTGGGTCTGAAACTCACTATGCAGAAACGAACTAAGAAATTTGCCTGCCTCTGCCACTATATACAGCTAAAACTGATCCTTTAAAAACAAATTTAATCACTTTGAACAGGATCATGTATTACATTATACATATATGCTTTGTAAGGCTATATTTAAAGTATATTTGCTCTCCTGAGGCGGTCTGATGTATGGCATGGGCTTTGGAATCAACTGGATGGCATTTAAATCTCATTTTAGACATTTCTTTTTTTTTTTTTTTTTTTTTTTTTTTTTTGGTTTTTCGAGATAGGGTTTCTCTGTATAGCCCTGGCTGTCCTGGAACTCACTTTGTAGACCAGGNCCTGGAACTCACTTTGTAGACCAGGCTGGCCTCGAACTCAGAAATCCACCTGCCTCTGCCTCCCGAGTGCTAGACATTTCTGAGTCACTGTAAGATGAGTTACTTTCTTAGTTTAGTCATCAATGAAAAGAAGGTCACATCTCCATGTCAGAGGTTAACAGTATATTATTATTATTATTATTATTATTATTATTATTATTATTATTACTAACTATGTGATTCTTTGTTTTCCTTATCAGTGACTCTGACAGGCTTCCACTAGGGCTTTTAAGAAAGAAGGCAAAATCAAAGATGATGACATACACCTATAATCCCAGTTGCGGCAGGAGGATTACCATGAGTTTGAGGACAATGTAAGCTACACAGTAAATTCAAGGTCAGCCTAGACTACAGAGTGAGATTGTGTCTATGAAAAATAAAAGAAAAAGAAAGGCAGAATTAAGCTAGTTTGACAGAAAGTAACAGTATAAAGAAAACAGTATAAAACTGGGCCCTGGTAAAATGATAATCTTTAAATAACCCCCCCCCCCATTATAACAGTCTTAATAGTTTTTAATTGATTCTAGTAAAAATGGACTACCAAAANAAAAAAAAAAAAAAAAAATAACCAAGCTGGCAAGATGGCTCAGCAGCTAACTGACAACCTGAGGTTGGGTCCTAATCCACATAGTGGAAGGAAAGGACTGACTCAAGCTGTCCCTGATCCCGTGCCATGACATTGCCATGACACATAGTATGGATGAAAAAAGCTAGGCAGTGCTGGCACAGCCCCTAGACCCAGCACTCAGGAGGCAGAGGGATCTATGAGCTTTGAGTTTTGAGGACTGCCAAGGCTACATAGAGAAACTGTCTCAAAGGGGTAAAAACAAACACAAACCATGAACTGAACTACATGAACAGGGAGAAAAAGGCAAAAGACACAGAAGTTGCCAATAAACATCTACATGGGTATTCAACTTCACTAATTAAAGACACTGCAGATTTTAAAAAAACTAGACAAAAACGACTTGATAAGAAGGGGCTGGAGAGGGCTGGTGAGATGGCTCAGTGGGTAAGAGCACCGACTGCTCTTCCGAAGGTCCGGAGTTCAAATCCCAGCAACCACAAGGTGGCTCACAAACATCCATAACAAGATCTGATGCCCTCTTCTGGAGTGTCTGAAGACAGCTACAGTGTACTTACATATAATAATAAATCTTTAAAAAAAAATAAAATAAAGTG
>NC_034594.1:152886870-152900688 GCF_900095145.1 Mus pahari | reverse complement strand
AAAAAAAAAAAAAAAAAAAAAAGAAGGGGCTGGAGAACTGGCTCAGTGGTTAAAGGCATTGGCTGTTTGGTCAGAAGAACTGGGTTCCATTCCCAGAACCCACATGGTGGCTCAAAACCATTTGTAACTTCATTTGCAGGGGATCCAATGCCTTCTTCTGTCCTCTGCAGGCAGCAGGCAATTAAGTGGTACACATACATTCATGCAAATAAAATAAATCTAAATCAAACAAAACCAACTCGCTGGGCAGTGGTGGCGCACACCTTTAGTCCCAGCATTCGGAAGGCAGAGGCAGGCAGATTTGAGTTCGAGGCCAGCCTGGTCTACAGAGTGAGTTCCAGGACAGCCAGGGCTGTCTCAAAACCCAAACAAACCCTGTCTCAAAAAACCAAAACAAACAAACAAACAAAGAAAAAACCCAACTTGGATCATTCCACTAGTTCTTAATACTTTCGTGCCAAAAATATTCAAGTAATAAAGTAACTTGATAGTACTTTTGAATTCTTTCCCTCAGTATATTACCAGAAAGCAGGGTCCTATCTACTGTCACCCTTTGCAGGGGAAGAACTGCCTGAAACCAGAGAGAGATCAGCCTTGCCTCTTACAAGGAGTAAGTGAATGGCCTAGGCCAGGTCCCTCAACTAAGAGATGTAGATAACATAGAACTCTCATGGGAGGACTAGTATGTATGTAGCTTTCACCTGACATCTAGTAAATATCTGCTCTGTAACCACTGACAACCATTAGTTTGAGATCATAAATTAATGCAACCAATCTACCAGACAAAATGTTAACAGCAAGTGAGTTTTTGAAAAGGAAAAATCTAAACCCTGAATAACTCAACAAAAACAAGTTAACTCCATTCCAGAAATATAAAGCCCTGGAATTCTTTAGGACCTTAACATAAAAGGCTAGGCAAGCCTAGCTTAATCTTGCTAAAGTAGAATTAAAAGCAACTTCTTTCCTCTTCTGAAAAACTTTCCTGGTTCTTCATCTAACAAAAAGGCTAAGCAACTTCATAAATATACAACTTCACCAAATGCTACTAGGACCTGTTTTATTCAACTTTCTCCTCAATTCATCAAACTACCTCCTGTTTTCCATTTCCCAGACTCACATGCCTGGCCCCATCCCCTCTCCACTGTCCTTTCTGGAGTGGCACTATTTCCTCAACCCACACTTGCTCTGCAGGTGTCAACTGGCCCTTTAAGTCTTTTGCCTCCATGCTCCTTAAGAGCAAAGGGGATTGTACCATTCATACAGTAGCATCCTAGCATTAAGCCTTATCCACAATAAGGGTATAAAGCCTCCTGATGTTTACATAGTAAAACACCAATTTACAGTTTCATCATCCTGTCTGTTACTGTACACATCCCATCCCCTAGATAGAACTCAGGGCCTAACTATATAAGCTATGTTATACACACTAGCATTTCACTTTTTCACTTTAGCAAAAAAAAACAAACAAAAAAAACCTCAAGAGTTGCTGATACAGTAGTTCATCACTGGTTTATGATCATCACTATTATAAGTATGTAACACAAAACACTTTTTGGCGGTGGGTGAGGTGGGGTATTTCACGTATCTATTCCAGAGCGGTCTTGCACTAACTATGTAGCTGAGAGTGGCCTTAAACTTCACATCCACCTCCTGAGTATTGCAATTTCAGGCCTGCCACACCATAGCTTGCTTATATGGTGTTGTTGATAGAACCTAGGTCCTAAAGCCAGTAAGGCAAGCACCCTACCAACTGGCTTCTCCAGCTATTATCAATAGAAAATAATCTTGATTTCAAGATTAAATTTAGTCCACAGAAGATAAAATGTAATTTAAAATGAAGGGTGGAGTTGGGGAAGATGGCTCAGAATTTATTTGCTGTATAAGCATGAGGATGGGGCTGACAAGATGGCTCAGCGGATAAGAGCACTGAATACTCTTCCAAAGGTCCTGAGTTCAAATCCTAGCAACCAAATGGTGGCTCACAACCACCCATAACGATATCTGATGCCCTCTTCTGGTGCATCTGAAGACAGCTACTGTGTACTTATGTATAATAATAAATCTTTGGGCCAGAGTGAGCAGGAACAGGGCAAGCAGAGGTCCTAAAAACGCAATTCCCAACAACCACATGAAGGCTCACAACCATCTGTACAGCTACAGTGTACTCATATATATAAATAAATCTTAAAAAAAAAAAGCATGAGGACCTAAGTTCAGACCTCCTTTAAAAAGAAAAAAAATCAAGAAACATAAAACAGTGGACATCTGTAAACTCGGCCTCCTTACATAAAGAGAAGCTAGGACAAGAAAATCTCCAGATGCTCGGCACGTGGCTAGGCTGGTGTGCAAAGCAGCAAAGGAGATCCCATCTCAAGGAGAACCACACCCAAGGTTGTCCTGTGACTTCCACACAGAAAACGCACACATACACACCAGAAAAATAAAAACAAGGCAGCCTTGTTGGATCCATCCCGTTTCTGTTAATTCTGCTTTTATATCCTTTTCTCTTTGAATTAGTGCCTGATATACTTACACTAGCCTTTCACTGTTATAGCCAAGTAATAATCCACACAGACAACTGTTTTAAGCGCCTGAATAGCTGTGAGCACTTGGTTTAGGAGTTGAGCAAACTATCCCCATTGATGCACTTCCTTCTGTAAGGTGACTAATAACTTAGCCCCTCGATATGGGTTCTCCAGAGACTCTTGCCACTCAGAAGGCAATTTAAAATAATCTGTTTAAACAATTAAATCTTAAATGTGAGTCCAGTGTGACATAACCCAGCTTCTTTATGTAGAACTTGATTCTAGCAGTTCAGTTTCTAGGAATTTATACAGCAACAATAATTTAGAATGAGGCTCCTGACCCAAAACAATGCTAAATTTGCTGCACATTATACAATTTTTTAAGTAAGTTAATCAGTTTGTTTAGGTTTTTGTTACTGCTGTTTTAAGACAGGCTCTCGCTATGTAGCTTTGGCTGTCCCAGAATTGTGCTGGCTTGGTTGGCCTCAAATTCACAGAGATCCACCTGCCTCTGCCTCCCTAGTTCTGGGATTAAGTGTGTGACACCATCTGAGTGTTTTCTTCTCTCTACGAAAATATTGCTATTTTCAAATAAGATGGGCTCAGATGAAATACGTCTTCACTCCCTTTGTTACTCATGCAGCAAAATCAAAGATTAGAAGTTGGTTCTTTCTGGCTCTTGAGCTATATCTCATTGGTAAAGAATGCACAATGCTCTTCCCAAGGACCCTAGTTCAATCCTCAATACCCAAGTCAGGCAGTTCAGAACTTCCTTTGACTCCTGCCCCAGGAGATCCAACACTTCTGGTCTCCTGGGGGATCCACATTGACACTGACACACTCACTCACTCACAAAATTAAAAATTAAAAAAAAAAAAAAAAAAAAAAGAGTTAAAGTTGGTTGGTCCCTGTTTCTTGCCGTTTATGTTATTAAAAAGCAAGTTCCAAAAATTAACTTTTAAGGGCAAACACTGCTATGTGAACTGTACAGAAACCAGTGGATTTGCATTTATGACAAACTCTAAAATCAATCGGCAACTTACGAGATAAAGTGATCCTAAACTCATTACCCCGGAGTCAGCTACCACACAGGAAAGGCTGAACTCCTCGAGCCGTGGCAAAGAACAGTTCAAGGGTAAATTTTAAAATGCTATGAATGTAGAGTAACCATTTATTGTTCTGGAAAGTTTCGTAGAATTTCACTAGTTTGCACAATGAAAGTTAATTTAAAAATAAAACTACCTTAACACAGGGTCACTACAGTGAGCAACTCAACTTTAGCTGGTGAACTATGCAATCCGAAAGCCCTATCTCTGGGAAGCTTGTCATAAATATGGGATTCTAGAATGCAGGTGGAGCCTAGCAACCTTTAAAATTTCATTTGTCCTATCTCTCTGCCTCCCCACTCAACCTAAATAGCCGTTAAGAATCAGACTATGAGTCAAGCTCTTTCCCACTGACCAAATCTTATGACTGTTACCTCCAATATTAACTAGAGAAAAAAAAAGGCAGGAAATCACCGCACATCACAATGTTAAGAAACAGTTGAGAGAAAGAGAGAAACAGAGAATGATAACTTCTCGCTTTAGTTTTCATTATTCACTTACATGGTATAATTTCCTAGCCACTTAGAAGTTAATAGAACACAGTGGCCATCACTTACTCAGGCAAAAGGGAATAAATGAACTTAGTATTTTACTTCATCCTTCGCCACATCCCTACCGCTGAGTGATCATGTCCCATATATGCTCACGGTTTTCAAGGCTAGAAAAGGGATGTGTGGGACCCAATACAATTTTCTTTCTTCCGCTAAGATAGTTTTTTTTTTTTTCCTCTTTAAAAATCGCTTCGATGTTGTTGGGAGCCACGGAAAACTGGGTGGAAAACCGGTACATAACAAAAAGGCAAAATCCATCCCAGAATAGAAGCCCCGGGGAGCGCGCGCTCCTGTCCACTCTAGCTGCTGGAAACCAGAAAACTTAAACCAGGTGGAAAGCCCCAGCAACTAGGCGACACGGGCTGCTAAACCAAGGTTCTAGGTCTCTCAGGGGTGTGACCAGGGGCCGGACCGGCAGTGACAAACTCCGGTGCCACCAAGGACGGACCGGCGCTCCGGTCACCCCGGCCTAGCTCGGGTGGGTGGGGCAGGCATGGACGGCCCGCGGGCCCGCAGGGGCGAGTGACCCGCTCACTTTTGTAGAAGCGCAGCGCCAGGCCGTAAAGGTCCTCCAGGCCAAAGCCCCAGAGCTGCTCCATCCGCCGCGCCTCCTCGGCCGCACCCTCAGCCGCCGCCTCCCCGGGCTCCCGCGGCTGCCCCGCGGCGCCGGAGCCCAGTCCGTTCCCGGGGGCCGAGGACGGCGGCGTCTGCGGCGGGGCCCCCTCCGCGCCGGGCCGCTCCTCCGAGTCCGGGCTCAGCGTGAGACCGTCGAGCGACACCTCGAGCTGCTCTACGTTCAGCTGCGCCGCCATCTCCGCTCGCAGCGCCTCCTCGGCGGGGACAGGCGGCGGCCACGTATCGACTTCCTGCTGACCTCTCACCTCCGCTCGCCGACACCGGAACTTCCGCCGCCCAGGCGGCTGGGGCTTGAAAGCGCCGGCTGCCCCGCCCCCGGGCGTGTGGGCCCCGCCCCTCCGGCGTCCTCTGCTTGCTGGGGACCTCACGCCCCTCTCTGAGAGAGGCTCACCCCACCGCCGCGGCCGGCCCAGGGAGCCTGGACGTCCCGTGGGGTTCGTGGCGGTCCGCGTTGGTCGGGGGCGTGTGAGGTGAACCCCAAGCAGCGGTGCGGGGGATGGTTGAGTGCGCGTCCGACCCTGCAGGGGACAACGGTGCAGAGACGTCTGAGCAGAGTCGCTGTTGGGAAGTTGCACGCCAGTTTTTCTTCCTCTCCACCGCGACTCCGGAGATGCAGAGCAACTGCCATCCTCATTTTAAAGTAGAAATCAGGCTTTCCTTTCCCCGCATAGTGTTTGTCCTCTCCCTTAATTTATGTTCGTTCTGCTAAGGGAGGGAACGGTTGACTCCTTTTTTTTTTTTTTTTTTTTTTTTAACTATGTAGCTCAGGCTGGCTTTGAACTCGTTAGCTCAGGTTGTCCTTGGTCCTCCTGCCTCAAATCTCCTGAGGGCTTTGACTACATGTGCAAGCCATAAGGACAGCATGAGGCGTGTTCAGCTATCCATGCCACGAAAGTGTAGGGCCAGAAGACAGAATCTCTGCAGTGTCAGTACGGGAAGGTAGGAGGTAGTTAAGGAGAAACAGCCAGAGAGTACATAGCAGTCTCTTTTCTGTTTGTTTTTGTTTTTGAGACAGGGTTGTGAGCTACATAGCTCTGTCACTACGAAGGTCAGACCAGACTGGCCTCACACTCATAGAAACCCACCTGCCTCTGTTCCCGAGTGCTGTATTCTGGGATTTTTGGTTCCGTAGCAGAGTCTTCCAATCAGTAAAAGTGAAAAATTGTAAGATTTTCATGCATACACTGGGCAAGCACTCCAGCTTAGGGCTGTTTTATTGAGCTAAATGAATGGATGAAAGCACAATTACATACAGTTTCAGTACAGCTCAACATGTATTTGAGGACTACCTTATATATCAGGTACTATGGAAAATACAAAGGACAGTAGTCATGTCCTACCCCAAGGCATCATGGTCCAGGAGGTAAGTCCATGCCAGAGCACAGTAGTAGGGCCAGGCTGCTGGAAGGTACCTTCTGCCTCAGCTCCCGTGAGCAGGTTCCCTAGCTTCTGTTTCCTCTTAGTTTTTTGAAAACACTGGATTCATGAAACTATGTGTTAATATGTTTTTCAAGAGTCTGTTACATCACCAGAGGCCTACTAACCCACCTTGAAGTTTCTGTCACCTCTGCATAGTGCCAATGTGGGACCCAAGACTTTAATACCTGGGCTTTGGGGAGACATTCCATTCCCAAAGTACAGTAAGTAATGTGTAAAGCAAAATGTAAAGCACTTAGAAAGGAGTTGGGGAGGATTACACACCTGTAATCCCAGTACTTGGGAGGCAGAGGCAGGCAGATTTTTGAGTTCAAAGCCAGCCTAATCTATAGAATGAGTTCCAACAGCCAGGGCTGCATAGAGGAACTCGTCTTGAAACAAAACATTTTAATAAAATGTGACCACCACTATGTGCAACATTAAAATAATCAAGAGCCCTTACCCCAGAGGGAGCTCACAGGGTAGAGTCTGTCCCTGGACTTGACTAGAACAATTGGTATCTACCTTAAATCTGAACTGTTTGGTAGCCTGTTAAAATCTGGAATTTTAATGTTAAATCATCAGGTTTCTAGCTTACCTTAAAATGAAGCAATCTAGTGACTATAAGCCTAATGCTGGTGTTATGCAGGTTTTGAGATGTGCCCTAAGTTCACAGCCATTTACTGTCCTGTGTGACAGACACTGTCCAAGCTGTTATCACGGGTCACATAAAATGATAGACTGATGTTGTTACCTGGTCTCTTAGGCCTTCTTCTGCACTATAACTACATACCACAGCCTGGGTGGTTTATAAATAACAGCTGTCTGACAGTTCTGACAGCTGAGATGTTCAAGATCAAAACACTGGCTGTTTTGAAGGCTGGTTGATGTGTAACAACTTCCTCTAAGATTAAAACAGTCCATCCTACAGGAAGCTCCTTAAGCAGGAAGGCAAACCACTCAAAATAGCTTCAGGAAGTTCCTGAAACTGACCAGATTCAATAGATCCCTCTTGTCAGAGTAATTCACCTCAAATCAAAAGAGAGCTGAGCTAAGAAGGAGACTTGGAGACCAGATCAGCTGCCCGGAAGAAGCAGACCCAGCAGTCCTGCCTGGAAGACATTTAGACCAACTGCTGCACCTGGAAGGACCCTCTTTAACCTGTTGAGCTGCCTGTAGCCTATGCCGTGAGCTCCGGGTTCCCAGCCTTGTGAGCTGTCACCCATGCTAGGGTCAGCCTTAGAGATGCAAGTGTCTCTGAGTCATTTCTGCTCCTGTAAGAACCCATCACCCATATTCCCAGAAGCAACTCCAATAAAACTCATAGTTCACCAAGTTGGATTTTGGTGGTATCTGTGCTTTGGTTTGTTGTGGGCTTCCTCTCTAGGGTGAGTTACCTCCCCAGGAAAGGCTTGTCAGCCCTACACTGGTTAAGGGCCCACTTTCCGGTTCATATGCAGCCATGTTCTTGCTATATTCATTCTCACATGGTGGAAGGAACAGAGATGCTCTTTGTGGCCTCTAAGAATAGTTATCCCAGGAGGGTGATAACTGTATGAGCGATTGCTTCCCTAACACTACATTAGAATGTCATTACATGGGGGTTAGACATGACATTCTGTCTGCAACACCATAGCAGGTATGTGTGGCTTCTTTAGACAGAAGAGGAGGCTGGGCATTGTGGGAAAAGCTGAAATCCTAGCACGGAGGAGAGAAAGGGAAATGAAGCCTTTGAGGTCATCCTCTGCTACATACCAACCTGGGCTCCCTGAAACTCATTCCCTCTCCCCCGACACACACACCCCTACCTCACCATCTCTAACTAGAAGGAGAACCCATTTCTTCCCTGTTTTGTCATGCAATGTTAATGGCTTTAGGTCAGCTTATCTCTTCAGAAGTGTTCCGGAAGCTCTACAAGGGAAGTGATAAGACAGAGCTTTCCAGTAGCTGGCACTGTGCTCTTCCTCGCCTGCCTGCACAGAACATCCCCTCACTTCTGGGGCTTGTTGGTTTGTTTGCTTTGTTTTGTTTTTATGAGACAGCTTTCTCATGTATCTCAGGCTGGCTTTAAACTCACTGTGTAGCCCAAGCGGTTCCCAACCTTAGGCAATCTGCCTCAGTCTACTGATGGCTGATGTTACAAGTGTGTGCTACCACACCACACTTGGAATCCCTCCCTCCCTCCCTCCCTCCCTCCCTCCCTCCCTTCCTGCTTGCTTTCTGAGACAGAGTTACATACAGCCCAGACTGGCCTAAAACCTGTTATTTATTGAAGCATGACATTGAGCTATTTTTTCTCTTTTTTCTTTCTTTTGTTTGTTTGTTTTTTGGGGTTTTTTTGTTTTGTTTTGTTTTTCTAGACAGGGTTTCTCTGTGTAGCCCTGGCTGTCCTGGAACTCACTTTGTAGACCAGTCTGGCCTCGAACTCAGAAACCCGCCTGCCTCTGCCTCCTGAGTGCTGGGATTAAAGGTGTGCACCACCACGCCTGGCTTTCTTTTTCTTTTTTAATCTTAATTTCTTTTCACTTTTTTATTATTAATTTGTGTATGATATGGAGCATGTTGGGGTCAGGAAACAACTTGTTCTCTCTTTCTACCATGTGGGGCTTACTGATCCAACCCAGGTTGTCAGGCTTGGCCACAATAGCCTTTGCCTGTCTGTTCATCCGTCTCACTGGCCCAGCAGTGAACACTGGGTCCCCTTGCCTCTTCCTCCCAAGACTCGGTCTCATTTGTGCTCTCCAGACTGGCTTCAGGCTTGTGGGCTCAAGTCATCCTCTTGTCTCAGCCTCCCCAGTAACTGGGACTACAAATGCGGATCGTTGCACTTGGCTCAAAACAATCTTTTCATTTTAAGGATTTATTTCATCGTTGACTTACATGTATGTGTGAGGGTGGGTGCCTGCAAAGGCTGGAAGAGGGTGCCAGATCCTTGGATTGCCTACAGCTGGAGTCACAGGCAGTTGTGAGCTGTCTGACACAGGTCCCAGGAACTGAACTCTGGTCCTCTGCAGGGCAGAAAGTGGTTTTGATGGCTGAGCCACCTTTCTAGACTCTCAAAACATTCTTATAAGCCATGGTCCATTAAAGGGACTGGAGAGATGGCTCAGTGCTTAAGAGCACTGGCTGCTCTTCCAGAGGACTGGGGTTCGATTCCCAGCACCCACGTGGCAGCTCACAATTGGCTGCAACTCTAGTTCCAGAGGATCTGACACATAGGCAGGCAAAACACCACAGTGCACATTTAAGAAAATGAATTATGGATATTTTTTTTCATATTCAAGCACATGCCTTTAATCCCATCACTCAGGAGGCAGAGACATGTAGATCTCTGTGAGTTCAAAGCCAGCCCTTTCTTCATCTTAGTTCTAGATCAGCCAGGGCTACATATTGAGACCCTGTCTCAAACAAAAACAAGAAACACACCCACTCACACAAGAGAGAGAGAGAGAGAGACAGAGAGAGAGAGAGAGAGAGAGAGAGAGAGAGAGAGAGAGAGAGAGAGAGAGAAGGAAAGAAGGGAGGGAGGGGAGGAGAGGGGAAGAGGAGGAAGAGGGAGTTTTTTTTCCTAGGGATCCATTCAAGACATCCAAGGCCAAAGCTTAAACTCAGGGTCTCTCTGCGCCACCTGCTGCCCAGCATTAGTACTGCAGTACTGCTGCATCTGGCAGGCAGGTGGGACTGTCAAATGTACTCTACCACCCACTCCTGGTGGTGGGAGATGAACGGTTAACTTGCAGGATGGGGGTGGGGGGGTGGCGGTGGGGGGTGTCGGGGAGGGGTGAGGCACTGTACAGTGGACATGCCTGGGAGTCAAACAAGCACAGTTGAGGACGAGTCCACCCCAGGCAGTGTTCTGAGGAAGGCAAAATTTTTCTAAATGTCCCTAATAAAGTTCAACAGGACATGGTCATATGATTTAAGCTTCAGTGTGTGTGTGTGTGTGTGTGTGTGTGTGTGTGTGTGTTCGCTGTACAGGTATGTGAGTGGTGCACTTCTGGAAGCCAGAGGAGAACACTAAGTGCCCTTTTCTATCACCATGTACCTTGCTCCTTTGAGACAGGGTGTCACTGAACCTGGAGCTAGGCTGGCAGCCAGCAAGCCACGGTATCCTTCTGTATCCGTTCCCCATAGCACACACACAATGAGGGCATTTCAGAAGCATGCATGGCCACACACAGGGTTCTTGCTTTTTTTAGACAAGTCTCACTGTGCAGCCTGAATGACCTGGCCCTTGCTATGTAGACCACGATGGCTTTGAAGAGATTCTAGATCATAAGAGATCTGCCTTTGTCTATACCCAAGTGCTGGGATTAAAGGCAAGCACCACCATACCTGGCCCATGACGCTAGACTGCAAACACTTACCCCGTGAGCCATCTGTCCTGAATAAGCCCTTCTTGTCTTGGCAGTACTTAGAATTAAACATAGAGCCTCACACACGTGAAGCAGACACTCTCCCAGTGAGCTGCTGTGCTGGCCCTTTAACCAGAATATTCTTCAGGGGCTCTGTCCTTGCAAGGCCAGGGTCTATACACAGTGCACTTCTGGATACCCAGACAAACACTCACATGATGTCCTACCAGTGAGAGTTCTGGGAACATTAGTAATGGCTCGGTGTTTTATTTCACACTCATTCTGACATGCTTGGTCTAACGTCTCACTCAAGAATCTCAAGTTGGGTGTGGTGCACATACCTATCTTAGCCTGGTATCCCCTCTTACAGGCTCTAAGATAGGGTTGGAGAGATGACTCAGCGGTTAAGAACAGCTCTGCTCATCCAGAGGTCCTGAGTTCAATTCCCAGCAACCACATGGTGGCTCACAACCCTCTGTAATGGGATCCGATGCCCTCTTCTGGTGTGTCTGGAGACAGCTACAGTGTACTCATATACATAAGATAAATAAATAAATCTTTGGGCTGGAGAGATGGCTCAGTGGTTAAGAGCACCGACTGCTCTTCAGAAGGTCCTGAGTTCAAATCCCAGCAACCACATGGTGGCTCACAACCATCTGTAATGAGATCTGACATCCTCTTCTGGTGCATCTGAAGACAGCTACAGTGTACTTAGATATAATAATAAATAAATATTTAAAAATATTTAAAAATAAATAAATAAATCTTTAAGTAAAAAAGAGCTCTCAGCTAACCCGCGCTCTGGGACTCACATGGGTGCCAGGGGTTGGAACTTAGGTCCTCACATTTGCACAGATGGTGCTTTCCCTCGCTTGCTGTGTCTCAGCCACGCGGAGCACAGATCTGCAATCCCAGCACTCTGGAGGCAGAGGCAGGAGAAGAAATCCAAGGTCACCTTGGCTACATAGTCAGTTTGAGGCCAGTTTTGGGCTACATGAACACAAGGCCCTGACTCAAAACAGAACAGATCTCTTTTAGATAGGGGTTAGATCCTCATTCTATGGAGGAGAAATGGAAAGTCGGGGAGGTGTGTCACAATAGAACGTTAACAGCAGAGAGGTGAGTCAGTCTGCACAGCTTTAGAGGAAGGCAGTCCCAACGCTTGTGCCTCCAAACCTGTGTAACCTTGGGTATGACACACAACCACTCCATGCCTCAGTTTCTACATCTACAAAATGGAACGGTGCCCACAGAACCTAATCAGATCACAGCACAAGCAAACAATACTTAACACATGCAGCCCTGCTTAGAAGAGTGGCCGGCACAGAGGACCTTCCCTTGTGTCAGCTCTTTTATTATTACTGACTGGACAGAACTGTCCCAGAGTCTTGAGTCACCAAGAGGGTGAGAAAGATCCCGATACCAGACTCCAGACCCAGATCCAGCTCCTACCCTGTACGTAGGCTTCTGGGAGCAAAGCTCCAGGGAGCTGTGCAAGAAAGCAAGCTCTTGTTAGGTATGGTGGTGTGTGCCCTCCATCCCATCTCCATACGAGGTGGAAGCAGAGGCAGATGCATTTCTGTGAGTTCGAGGCTACATACAGCATGCTGGTCTACATAGAGCAAGTTTCAGGTCAGCCTGGGCTACATAGTGAAATCCCACCTTTAAAAAAGGCCACCTCTCTCTAGCATAGGCTATATACTTCATTTTTTTTAAGATTTATTTATTTATTATATGTAAGTACACTGTAGCTGTCTTCAGACACTCCAGAAGAGGGAGTTGGATCTTGTTAAGGATGGTTGTGAGCCACCATGTGGTTGCTGGGATTTGAACTTGGGACCTTCAGAAGAGCAGTCAGGTGCTCTTACCCATTGAGCCATCTCACCAGCCCCTATACTTCATATTTTTAAAAGGATTTTATTTATGTATATGTGTGTATACCTGCATGAATTTATGTTCACCACATGAATGAAGATGCCCTTGAAGACCAGAAGGGCATCAGATCCTTTGGAACTGGAGTTATATACAGTTGTGAGCTGTCTGACTAGGTCCCCTGGAAGAGCAAGTGCCACTAACCCCTGAGCCATCCCTCCCCCACCCTTCATATTTTATCTAAGTCTTCATACTGTACAAGAAGATTTTTGTCACAGAAGATACTTCAACATAGGAAAATACAAATTAAAACTCCCAGACCGGTTTGCTACCTGAGAGCTTCTGTCAGTTACAGGTTCTGTCAGTGCCAGGGAGCTGATTTTTTTTTTTTTTAAGATTTTATTTATTTTTTTATGTATGTGAGCACACCATCACTGTCCTTAGACACACCAGAAGAGGGCATCATCAGATCCCATTACAGATGGTTGTGAGCCACCACGTGGCTGCTGGGAATTGAACTTGGGACTTCTGGAAGAGCAGTCAGTGCTCTTAACCGCTGAGCCATCTCTCCAGCCCAGGAGGTAATCTTTGATGGGGCATCTAGCCAGCAGAGGCTACAGTTGAGAGACAGAGTCCACTCTCTCTCTGCCTGGGGAATCCCAGGGGATCCCCATTAAATCCCATCTCTTGGGGATTTTAATGTAGGTAGCTCTTGGGAGTGTGCAAAGATAGAGACACAAAATACAGAAACTGTCGAGTGTCATTCATAAGGACCAAGCGACACACATTGTGGTAGCTCCATTCAGTGACCATCTAGTTGATCTAAGGAAGGGTGCATGGAGCCTGGAAAACCCCTAAGTGAAGGATCACAGCGGCTTTATATGATTACTCCTTCTGTTGGTAGTGGTGGGCTTTGTATTTGGAATCGCGGTCTCGTGATATAGCCTGATCGACATGTAGGGCTAGTTCATTTCAAACTGACTTCCATCCTCACACTTCTGCCTTTCAATTGCTAGGGTTACAGGTGTGTGCCAACATACCCAGCTTACAGTGCCTTGGGTTAAAACACTTAAGTAGCTTTAGAAAACAGGACTGTAAGGGATTGGGGCTAGGGAGATATAGTTCGGTTGGTAAAATGATTGGATAAAGATCTGAATTTGGTCCCAGAACCCATGTAAAAAGGCAGGTATAGTGATTCGCTCTTGTAATCCCAGCACTGGGGAGTGGAGACAGGAGATCTGTGGGGCTCACTGGACAGCCAGCCTAGCCTAGTCAATGGGCCCCAAGTCGCAGTGAGAGGCCCTGCCTTGAAAAGAAAGGAAAAGAAAAGAAGAGAAGAGAAGAGAAGAGAAGAGAA
>NC_034594.1:152883889-152886655 GCF_900095145.1 Mus pahari | reverse complement strand
CCCAGCACTTGGGAGGCAGAGGCAGGTGGATTTCTGAGTTCGAGGCCAGCCTGGTCTACAAAGTGAGTTCCAGGACAGCCAGGGTTACACAGAGAAACCCTGTCTCAAAAAACAAAAAAATGCAAGCTGAATGGCTCTTGGAGGAAAGGCACTGAAGTTGACCGCTGGCCTCCACGTGTACACACACACACACACACACACACACACACACACACACACACACGATGTATAGGAGCAGTGAGGGAGGTTTGGCCTGCCGTTTCCTTCTCCTCTATACTGTTTGATTTCGCTGTTTGTTTGCTTGCCTCTGTGAGACAGAAGCTCACTTGCCCAGCTTGGCCTTGAACTCGTGGTCCCCGTGTCTCCGTCTTTGTGCTGGGATCACAGGTGTGCACCACATCACCAGCTTTTGAGCGCTCTGATCTTCCACATTAGTTCCCCAAGTCCTTGCTTTCACTCCCTGTGGTTTCAGGGACTGGTGGTCGACTGCGGTCCAAAAATATTAAATGGAAAGATCCAAAGATAGATAATTCGTAAGTTTTAATTTTCACCTGTTCGTGGTGGCAAGATGGAATATTGCTGTCTAGTCTGACCTGCCCGGGATAAAACATTGGCTGTGAGGCACTTAAACCTCTCAGTGACCCGAGTCCTGACATAGTAGGGCTGTTGAGTAGCACTTATGAGGTAGCTAATGCTGTCTCAAGGCCCACATCATCACAGACGTATAGTTTCATCCATCATCGAAAGGAGGCTGAATGTACCATGGTACGATTGGGAGGCCACAGCCACATAACCTTCCCTACAACACACTGTTGTAATTGTCCTATATTTCCACCTTATAAACTTTGTTATTAAAAACCTTGCAGATAAATAAAAAAAGTATACACTTAAATTAACCAGACCCGGCGTTTGAACTCTTCAGGTAGAATTGGCATTTAAATGGACGTTTGTGGGCAATGGAGTCTTACTGGAGTTCACAACCTCAACTCGACTGGAGACCAGACTGTCTGTGTATAGCCCACTGCCCCATAGACGTTGTGAGGCTTCACATTAAATCTGACACTTTTGGTATCAGATATATTTTATACAGTTATCCACCACCAAAACCAAACGCCATGACAGAATTAGAATCAGAAAAAGCAGTTGTCTTTCTATCCTCATTCATAACCCGTGCCCGTTACCTGCTGTCAGCCCCTGTTCACCTTCTTATATTTAGCCTTTCCTGTTTTGTCTTCCTGTCATACTGCAACCGCATGTACATTTGTTTACATATGTACATATATTACTGGCTAGATTCTGCCCATGAGAAAGAATATGCGGTTTATTTATTTCTGAGATTGTTGTGACCTTGCATTATGCATACATCTACATTGATTTATTTATTTCAGTTTTTCAAGCCAGACTTTCTCCGTGCAAAGTCTATCCTGGAACTCACACTGCAGACCAGGCTGGCCTTGAACTCAGAGATCTGTGTGCCTCTCCCTCCCAAGTGCTGGGATTATAGGTCTGCACCACCACTGCCCAGATTGATATGTGTGTGTGTGTGTGTGTGTGTGTGTGTGTGTGTGTGTGTGTGTGCCGTGGATTCCTGGTGAGTTGCCATGTGGGTTTGGGGAACCAAACACTGGTATTCTGAAAGAGCACAGTGCTCCTAACCACAGACCTGCCCGATGCTCTAGTCCCCAAACATATACAATACTATACGTCTATGTCTATCCATTTTCCTTTTTAAACTTCATTTCCCTTTAGAGCTAAAGACTGTTCCATTTTATATGCATAGTAGATTTTCATTACACATTCATCTATTGATGAACAATTAAGTTGATTCCAATTATTTGCCTTAGTGAACAAAGTAAATATAATTTTTGCTTTGTTTTTCTTTTTTTAAATTTTCTTCTTAGATTCATTTACTGACACTGAAGACACTGTAGCTGTCTTCATACACACAAGAAGAGGGCATCAGATCCTATTACAGATGGTTGTGAGCCACCATGTGGTTGCTGGGAGTTGAACTCAGGACCTCTGGAAGAGCAGTCAGTGCTCTTAACCACTGAGCCATCGCCCAAGCCCTTGTTTTGTTTTTCAAGACAGGGCTCCACACGGTAGACCAGGCTGGCTTCAAGAACACAGAAATCCGCCTGCCTCTGCCTCCCAAGTGCTGGGATTAAAGGCGTGCACCACCACGCCCGGCTAATTGTTCTGTTTTAATAATTATTTTAATCCCTTACACTGGAGCTAAGGAGACTGCTAAGGCTGTAAAGGCTTCGAAGTTGAACAACTTCAGTTTGATTTCTGGGACCCACAGGTGGAAAAGGAAAACTCACTCTTAGAGCCTTTCTTTGACTTCTACAGACATACCAGGGCACCCGTGTCCTCACACTAAATAGATAAATATAATTTAATCCTTGTACTGCCTAATGTCCGAACTTGGCATTACCGTAGGTAATGAGCAGCAGACACAGGGGTTAGTTCTGCCTGTGATCCCAAGCATCTGTCTGGGTACGGGGGTAAGGGTGGATGCTGCACAAAGGTTACTTTTTAAATGTCACTCACAGTTGTCTGAGGAAGGAGAGTATGCCTAATTTTTTTTGATGGTGCTTGTTGTCAGACCTAGTGCCTCACACATGCTAAGCAAGTGCTCTGCCAAGACGGACCTTAAACTTACTTTATAGGGATGCTGGGTCTGGAACTTCTAGTCTTTCTGCCTTTGCCTCCTGAGGACTTGAGATCACAGAGCTGTAAAAAAAAAAAAAAAAAAAAAAAAAA
>NC_034594.1:152882298-152883465 GCF_900095145.1 Mus pahari | reverse complement strand
TCTCTTATAGAACCCAAGACTACCAGCCCAGAGATGGTCCCACCCACAAGGGGCCTTTCCCCCTTGATCACTAATTGAGAAAATACCTTACAGCTGGATCTCATGGAGGCATTTCCTCAACTAAAACTCCTTTCTCTGTGATAACTCCAGCTGTGTCAAGTTGACACAAAACTAGCCAGTACATAGGCCTAGTTTGTTTTCATTTCAGTTCATTTTCTCCTTACTCTCCCTTTCTTCCTTCTTTTGTTCCTTTCTTTCTCTCTCTTTCTCATCGATCTATTGCTTTTTTTAAACTCAGAGACAGGCTTAACCATGTAACTGAGGCTAACCTGGAACTTGCTGTGTAGCCCAGGCTAGCCTTGGTGTAGAGCTCCTCTGGTTTCAACTCCCCAAGTGCTGAGATTATAGCCATGAACCGCCAAACCTGGCTACCAATCACATTTTTTTTTTCAAAGTCCACGGCAATGTTGCCTAGTGCTCAACACATGGTAGATACTAAATAAAACTTGTCAGTAGATGAACAAATGTGGTATGTAGCTCTGAGACTCTCTTACCCCTCACTTCCCTCCTGAGGCTATTTCTTAAATTCACTGTGTGAGCCCCTCAGAGGCTCCCCGGGTCTCAGAAAGCAACTTAAGTTACCAAGTTATCCTAAATGTGATTTTTGTAACCTTCGGCTTCTTCCAAAAATCATCCATTTTCACCTTTTCATTTTGTATGTATTGGTCTCTTACTCTGTGCACAGGGCAAAGCAAGGAGCACCCTCCCATCAAAAAAAAATTCCCCAAAGGTGAATTTTCAACAAATGTTTCATTCAACAAATGTTTAAGCACCTTTCACAAAAATGAGTGCAATAATATCAGCGCTTTAGACGGATATGTCAGAACGGGCTGCAGAATGAGATTCTATCAAAACAAAGAAAGAAAGAGGTGCAGAGACTGTGTGGTGGTTCCTCTTCAGTGTACCATGCTATACAACAAACCCCAAATCCTGAGCTCACACTCTGCCATCTAACATCTAGGTGGTCTGTATTTCTCTCTTCTCTCTTCTCTCTTCTCTCTTCTCTCTTCTCTCTTCTCTCTTCTCTCTTCTCCTCTCTTCTCTCTTCTCTCTTTTCTCTTCTCTCTTCTCTCTTCTCTCTTCTCTCTTCTCCTCTCTTCTCTCTTC
>NC_034594.1:152878038-152881278 GCF_900095145.1 Mus pahari | reverse complement strand
CAGAATGCCAGTCATAAGTTCACTATATTGACATAAAATGCAGGTCCTATTCCGAGGCCATCACAAACTGTTTTTTCCTGGTGGTTGGCCCGGCAATGGCCGGTGAGCCAGCTTATGCACCACAGATCATCTGCTGCCCCCAGGACTGAGCAACACCAAGTCTTTTGCTTCTAGAGAAGGTTCCCTGAGAGTACTGGGAGACCCAGGCGAGCAGGAGACTGCTGCTGGTCTGGCTGCCATATCTCGCTGCATAGCTCCTAGCAGCAGGAAGTCAGACATCCAGGGACATGTGTGTGCAAGCCGCAGCCAGGGCAGGGTGTGGGTTTCTCAGGTGTCAGACAGCAGGATCCTGGCTAGGGCAGATAGAGAAGTGCTAAACAGACCGAGTGCCAACAAGAAAGAACGGGTGGTGGTGGCGCACACCTTTAATCCCAGCACTCGGGAGGCAGAGGCAGGCAGATTTCTGAGTTCGAGACCAGCCTGGTCTACAAAGGGAAACCCTGTCTCAAAGGAAAAAAAAAAAAAAGAAAGAAAAGAAAAGAAAGAACGTTATAAGTACTAAAGGCACAGGCGACTGAGCTGTCCCCAGCAAAGACTTTTGTGTCAATCTGCATCTGTTCATTTTGTTTAAGCAATATTGCAGACGCTGTTTTTCTTTTCTCTTTCAATTTGTTTTACCAGGCTGCACTTGATCTGACTGTCTAACCTAGGATGTCCCCAAACTTCAAAATTTCTAATTTAAGTTGTTTATTCTTTATGATTTTTTTTCCTTTGACAATTTTATACATTCCTCAAACTTCTGATCCTTCTCCAAAGTTCTGAGGTTAGAAACATGTGCCACCACACCTGTTTGTATCCGGTGCTATATGATCCATCCAGTTCAGGGCCTCGTGCACGCTAGGCAAGCGCTCTGGCTACATGCCCAGTCATCTGTATTTTTGAGATAAGGCCTACTGTGTAGCTTTGGTGGACCTGGTATTGGTACTTGATATGCAGCTAGGTTGGCCTCAAACTCCTAACAATTCTGCCTCAATGTCCTGAGTGCTAGGACCGGAGGTGTAAGCTATCATGCCCTGTCACTTTTTTCTTTCCTCTTCTTCCTCTTTCTTCTCCTCTTCATCTTCATTTGCATCTTCCTCTTCCTCCTCTTCTTCTTTCCCCTCCTCCTCCTCCTTCTCCTCACCCTTTCCTATAAATAAGACTGAGTCTATAAATAAGACTGAGTCTCATGCCGGGCATGGTGGCGCACGCNTTTAATCCCAGCACTTGGGAGGCAGAGGCAGGCGGATTTCTGAGTTTGAGGCCAGCCTGGTCTACAAAGCGAGTTCCAGGACAGCCAGGGCTAAACGGAGAAACCCTGTCTCGAAAAACCAAAAAAAAAAAAAAGACTGAGTCTCACTGGATTACCCAGACTGGCCTCTAAGGTCTGGGCTCAAAGAATATTCCTGGCCAGCCTCCCGAGTGGCAGGGACCACCAGTCCTGCCACCTTGCCTGGCTGTGAGAACCCCAGAGAACATGACAGTCAGGGGCCAGACAATGAGGTCTGACAGTATTTTCTTCTTGTTATAACTTTATCTCCTTTTAATTGTATTAATTCTTTTTTTTAAAAAAATGATTTACGTATTTTATGTGCATTGGTGTTTCTACCTGCATGTATGTCTGCGTGACCCTGTCAGATCCCCCGGAACTGGAGTTACAGACAGTTGTGAGCTGCCACATGGGTGCTGGGAATTGAACCTGAGTCCTCTGGAAGAGCAACCAGTGCTCTGAACTGCTGAGTCACCTCTCCAGCCTCGAGTTTTATTAATTCTGAATAGTAATTACAATTAATGTGTTTCAATCTATCATGTATATTAGTGAATATATAAAAAAAAATAAGGTCTGGAGAGATGGCTCAGTGTGTCAAGGGACTGCTGTACACGGATAGGAGCCTGAGTTTGGCTCTCCTGTACCCATGTAAAAGACAAGCACATACCTGTAACCGCAGTACCTGGGAGCAGAGACAGGCAGAGCTCACTGGCCAGCCAGGCTCATTAAACCGGTGAATTCCAGGTTCAGTGAGAGACCCTGTCTCAAAGCATAAGGTGGGAAGATGGCTCAGGGGTTCAAGCACATGCTGAGTATGAGAACTGGAGTCAGATCCTCGCTGGGTGTGGTGGCCCACCTGTAATTCCAGCCTCAGACAGTGGAGACAGGATTTCCAGATTAATTGGGGATGTTTAGAGACATCAGCTTGGGGCCATTACATACACACAGATGTGAATATACGCCTCACACACATGAAAAACATACACATGAACACCACACACAGAGAACATAAAACTAAATAACTTTCACAGTGATAAAATAATTAATACAATCTGTTAGTTCCAGCACAGGCAGAGGCAGGCACATATCTGTAAGTTTGAAGACAACCTGGCCTATATTGAGTTCCAGGACACCCAGGTACAAGGAGAAATTCTGCCTCAAAAAACAAACAGACAAATAAACAAACAAAACCCCGTACTTTATAGCTTCTAACACATTTACTTATTAATCACAAAATAACACATATTTTGGGAAAAAAGAATTCACACAAAAAAAGGACCTGGTGATGCAGACCTGCAAACCAGCTAGTGTGGGAGCTGAGGCAGGAAAAGTATAAAGTCAAAGCAAGCTTTGTCTACAGAGTGAGTTGGAGGCCATTGTGGGCAAGTTAGTCAGACATCATCTCAAAATAAAATAAGACAAAAGTCAAAAAGAAGGCCAGGCTGTGGTGGCACAGGCCTTTAATCCCAGCACTTACTTGAGAGGCAGAGGCAGACAGATTTCTGAATTCGAGGCCAGGCTGCTCTACAGAGTGAGTTCCAGGACAGCCACGGCTACACAGAGAAACCTTGTCTTGAAAAAAGAGAAAAAGAAAGAAAGAAAGAAAGAAAGTTTTTGATGCACACACAAATTTATGTATAGACCTTATCATTTCTTCTTTCTTATACTTTTCTCCCATCTTAGTCATATTTTATTTAGTTTTTGAGACAAAGTCTCCTTATATAGCCCAGGTTGGACCCCAAATCTGAATCCTCTATCTTCAGCCTCCTCAGTATCTGAGGTTAGAAGCATGCATCACCACAACTAATTTAAACTCTTGAAGCACATTAATGAATTTTCCTCGCTTATGTCCTTTAAAAGTTTATTTTTAAATTATGTGTGTATAAGAAAGTATAGGCTTAGATAACAAAAAACAAAAAACAAAAAAAAAA
>NC_034594.1:152875897-152877348 GCF_900095145.1 Mus pahari | reverse complement strand
AAAAAAAAAAAAGAAAGAAAGAAAGTATAGGTTTGTGTATGTGAGTATAGTGCTTGGTGGGGTCAAAAAAGGGTGTGGGTTTCCCCAGAATGAGAACCAGACAGTTGTCAGGCGTCTGACTGGAGTGCTGGGGCTCAGACTCAGGTCCTGTTAGCCACTAAGCCATCTCTCCAGCCCCACAATGCACTGTACACCCTGCTTGGCAGCGTATTCCTCATCTTATCCCTTAGGAGACCTCTTTCCATGACAGTATGTTGAAAAGCACAAACTCTCTTTGCTGGCCAGTTGGTTTCACTGAGTTTCAGAGACAGTGTTTGTATCCTGGGGAAATGGCATGGCTACAGCAAAGAGGCATGTGGGCTTACCTATGCAGGGAGGACTCTCAGTCATACCTGGGCATGAGGACTCACTGATGCAGGGAGGACTCTCAGACACACTTGGGGATGTGGGCTCACCTATGTAGGAAGGACTCTCAGACACACTTGGGGATGTGGGCTCACCTATGTAGGGAGGACTCTCAGACACACTCGGGGATGTGGGCTCACCTATGTAGGGAGGACTCTCAGACACACCTGGGCATGAGGACTCACCGATACAGGGAGGACTCTGACACACCTGGGGATGGGCACAGGGCCATATCACAAAAGGTGTTTGTGTTGGATGATGAAAAAAAAAAAAAGGCCAGGCTGTGGTGGCTCACACCTTAAGTCCCAGCTTGCAAGGGTGGGGGTGGGAGTGGAAGCATTGGCAGGCAGATCTCTGTGAGTTCAATGCCACCCTGGTCTACTGGGCAAGTTCCAGACAGTCAGGGTTACACAGAGGAACCCTGTTACCTGTTAGGACAAGGGAACAGAGACATCATGACAGGTAAGGAGATGGCCATGAAGAGAGTTAGGGCCCAATGCCAAACACAGCAGGGCCAAGTGTGTATGTGCAGCCATGGAGCAAGTTGGAGCTGGTGGGCAGGACTCTACAGAGGAAGCATCAAGGGTTAAACTGTCCAAACAGGTTTCTGCCTGAAGATGGTCCAGGATGAACAGTCACTGTCTGGGGATGGAGGAGAACTGAAAACATTATTATTATTATTATTATTATTATTAGCTGTGACAAAATGCCTAACAAAATCAACTCATTAAAGAAAGTTTTAGCTGGACATGGTGGTGCACACCTATATTCCCAGCACTCAGGAGGCAGAGGCAGGCAGATCTCTGAGTATGAGGCCAGCCTGATGTACAGAGTGAATTCCAGGACAGTCAAGGCCATAGAGAGAGACCCTATATGGAAGGAGAAGGAGAAGGAGGAGCAGGAGGAGAAGGAAAAGGAGAAAAGGAGAAGGGGAAGGGGAAGGGGAAGAAGAAGGGGAAGAAGAAGAAGAAGAAGAAGAAGAAGAAGAAGAAGAAGAAGAAGAAGAAGAAGAAGAAGAAGAAGAAGAAGAAGAAGAAGAAGAAGAA
>NC_034594.1:152848477-152875792 GCF_900095145.1 Mus pahari | reverse complement strand
TGTGTGTGTGTGTGTGTGTGTGTGTGTGTGTGTGTATACACCACGCGCATGCCCACTGCCCATGGATCCCCTGGAACTGGAGCTGCAGACCATTGTGAGCTGCCGTGCAGGGAAGTGAACATCCAGTGCTCCTAACCGGTAAGCCATTTCTCTGGCTCCATGGGCTAGCGCCCTTGTTTCTAGGCCTGCGGTGAAACAGGACCCCATGGTGTAAGAAGTAATGGAGCAAAGCTACTTCCCTCACGGCAACTGTGGGGTATGGAGAGAGGAAAAGAAGTGGCCAGGAGAGACGAGAAAACAAGCCACCCTTCTAAGGGCGTGTCCCTAGAGTTCTCCTCCCATAATTCCCTTCACCTCTGTCTCCTAAGCGTCCATCACCTCTTAACCACCCATCAAATTAAGAACCAGTTAGTGAGCCAGGCAGTGATGGCGCATGCCTTTAATCCCAGCACTTGGGAGGCAGAGACAGGCAGATTTCTGAGTTCGAGGTCAGCCTGGTCTACAGAGTGAGTTCCAGGACAGCCAGTTAGTGGACTCACCTATGGTCAGGTCAGAGCCCCGTGGTCCAACCACTTCCCAGGAGACCCACCTCTGAACAGGGGGAGACTCACCTCTGAACAGGGGCCCAGGCTTTCAACACACAAGGCCCTAGGGGGAGTCATTTCAGATTCAACCCCAAAGGTATAACTAGGATGTTCAGACATCAAAGGTGGGAGTTTTTTTTGCTAAAATGACTACAGTATTCTGTAAAAGAGGATTTTACAAGGAAGTACACAAATGAGCCCAAGAAAATGCTCTAAAACCTAGTGAAAGATAAAATACACACACACACACACACACACACACACACACACACACTAAATAAGAGCATTGGAATATTGTGATGGTGAAGTTAGACTGTAATGTAGTATAAGGCAGACCTGAGTTCAAGTCCAGTCTTGCATATGAAACAGCTTAGATAATCAAGTTTGAGGTAAATTATTTATTCTCATCCCCAGTGTATCAGTGTCTTCATTTGAAAAATACAGATACCCACTGTCTTAGTTAGGGTACTTAGAATAGGCAACTCAGTAGACAGGAAGTACTAATGTAGAGACAGGAAGCACTAACCAGTGGCTGCTGAGAGGAGTGGGGAGTCACTGGCTAGTGAGGTCCCCCGTAGGGCTAACAGGAGTATTTTGGTTCTAGACAGACCAAATGGTCACACAACATATGAATGTACTAAATGCCACAGTGTTGGCACCGGGATGGCTTGGTGGGGCAAGGCACTTGCGGCACAAGCCGGAGAAGAGTTCACTCCCCAGAACCCAAGGAAAGGCAGAAGGAGAAAACCATCTCCGCAAAGCTGTCCTTTGGCAGCCTCATACAAGGCATGCATGCCCCCTCCACACACATCATATACACAACAGTAATAGAAAGATTGTAAATAGGGACTAGCATCTTGTTTAGGAGTGCTGAGAGACAGGGAGAAGGACACTGGTGGCACTGACAGGCTACTGCACAGCAGGGAACACCTGTTTGTTTTGCCCCTAGATTGGCTGTCTGAAGGCAGGGTTGTTATCTTAAGACTACACTCACCAGGGGTGCTCAGAGAGGACATGGCTTGATTCCTGGGGTTCTTGTGTGCCGGGCAAGGAAGCAGAGTTCTGAAGCAGGCTCTGGCTCCCCCCTCTCCCACCCCTGTCCTGAGATTCGGGAGTCCAGAGAGTGAGTAGAGTTTCAAAGTGTGAGCAGATCCTTCCCTGATGCCCAATGGGAGGATCGGCACACCAGAGAGAGCACACTGGGGCTGGTCCATCTCACAGACTCTCGAAAACCACTCAGCACCACTCTGCTTCCTTCTCCCAATAGGCTCAGTCCAAGGGCTCTTGCGGGAGCTGTCCCAAGTGGCCACCTGCTTCTAAGTGTGTGTGAGAGATCTGAGACCCGTGAGCAGCCTTAGAACCAAGGGAAGAATCAGCTGACAATGATACATCCATGTCTCCGTGCTGAGAGACAGACAGAACCGAGCTGCTCGGTCAGCTGAGGGCTACTTCCCACCGCACATGATGTAACATTCAACCAGGGAATGACTCAGACCCCCAGAGCCCTATTCCCCAGGTGAGGGAAGGCTCTAGAACACTGTGGTGCAGACAAGCATCCATCCTAACAGCTGGGAAGGTTGGGTACCAAGGCTTTTGGGATAAGTGAAAACCTAACAGGAATGTGACCATCCCATCAGTACCCTCCATCCCTCCATCCCTCCATCCCTCCATCCCTCCATCCCTCCATCCCTCCATCCCTCCATCCCTCCATCCCTCCATCCCTCCAACTTTGAACACAGCACTAGCCATATGTCCTTGGGCATGGCACGTCCCTTCTTGTCACCTAGGTCTGCAGGGCACATCTGGAGACTCCTCACCAGTGTTGATGAGGTCTGAATCCAGTCCCTTCTTGACACAGCTGAGGGATGATGAGAGGAAAGAGGGGCCAGCCTTCAACTTTAAACCTCTCTCATGTGTGACAGTCTGGGACTCTAGATAAACACTGCCACTCCTGGAAAACAGTGTGAGGAAACAATCTACTTAACTACTCTTTTTTGTTTTTAAAGATTGGTTTTCTTGGTTGGTATTGTTTTGTTTTGTTTTGTTTTTTATCGAGAAAGGGTTTCTCTGTGTAGCCCCAGATGTCCTGAAACTCACTCTGTAGATCAGGCTGGCCTTGAACTCACAAAGATCTGCCTGCCTCTGTCTCCTGAATGCTAGAACTAAAGGCCACCACTGCCTGGCTCTCAAGAAAGGTTTTCAATATATACTCAGGTTAGCCTTGAACCCTCAGTTCCACTGGTCCTCCAGTCTCAGCCTTACTGTAGTAGCTCAGATGACGGAAGAGTGCCACCGTGTGCGTAAAGAGGTCAGAGGGCAACCTTTAGCAGTTATCTTACTTGAAGCAGGGTCTCCAGGCTAACAGGTCTGAGTTGGCATTCCTGACTCTGTTTCTCATCTAGGAGAGCTGGGGTTATTGCCATCCAGCTTTGTGCATGAGATCATGGGGTATAGATTCGAACTCAGGTTGTCAGGGTTACTATTACATACATTACAGGAGCTTTACCCACTGAGCCATCTCCCTAGCCCAGCTCTGTGGTTGCTTGTTTAATAATTGATCAAAGGGTGTGTGTGCGTGAATAAAACCAAACTCATAACTAAGTAGAAAGGTCACACACAGAGCTTTCCGGTCTATCATGCTTTGCTCTCCCTTCCCCACTCCCCCCCTCCCTTCTTTGTCTCTCTCTGACTCTCTCTGTCTCTGTCTCTGTCTCTCTCTCTGTCTCTCTCTGTCTCTGTCTCTCTCTCTCTGTCTCTCTCTGTCTCTCTCTGTCTCTCTTTCTCTCTCTCTGTCTCTCTCTGTCTCTCTCTGTCTCTCTTTCTCTCTCTCTGTCTCTGTCTCTCTCTCTCTCTCTCTCTCTCTCTCTCTCTCTCTCTCTCTCTCACACACACACACACACACACACACACTCCCAGGATCCCACCATGCCTCTGAGTTTGGAGAAGCTGTGCTCAGACTCTCTGGTCCCTGGAAACAGAAGCTCCAGGGTGAATGTGGGGCTCCCTCAGGACCACTTTTCTGGCCCCCAAGCCTTGGACTCAGGCCCCCTTCTCAGGGAAATGACAGATTTCATCCCTGATAAGGGCCCCTCCAGGCTCCAGCACCCTCACCCCTAGGTGTGGCTGATGGCTAATTCTCTACTGGCACCTCTCCAGGTGGCTTCACAACTACCTGTCAGCTGACCACTTCCTCCAGCCAGGCCCCCAAGAGCCTTTCATCCCAACACAGCCTTTCATCTGGGCCCTTTAAAGGAAGTGAAAAGTTTCAGCTACCAAAGCCCCCAGGAAGAAGGAAAGGGAAGAGGCATTCTTGTCCTGAGGATCTAAGAGTTGCTCCAGGCTGCAGAGCTGCAAACCTTTGTCTGGATATCTAGTTCCTGTGAGGACAGGTTAGTTGAGTGACATCTTCAGGGACCGAGTGTGCCTTCTAGCAAAATGGCCAGTCACACTGGATGAGACTGTCGCCAACCTTCTGAACTGTATCCAGTGGAGTAGGTGCTTTAGTCTCTGCCTCTGTACCCTCATGAGTTTGGAGTGCCAGATCCTCATAAAACCACAGCCTCAACACCCACCACCAGAACCGCCCCAAGATCCCCCAAGCCTGGCGTGCCTGCCCACCAGGAGCTCACAGACCAGATGGAAGCCCAAACCAGCACATCTGAAGAAAACACCTACTTTGCAAAGTAGTGGGCTTTGTACATGAGATGTGACAGACTTGGGTGGGCTGTGGGCTGTGGGTGCCTTGCTAGGGGCCTGGCCAGGTGGCAGTCAGGGTAGATGGTCAGGCAGAGCTAAAGTAAATATGAACAGCCCCTCCAGGATCCTTCAGTCAGCAGCTAAGCTGATGGTGTAACATGCTTTAGGGTGAGGGCCAGGGAGGCCAGACAGTTTAAAAAGTCCCCAAAGCAAGCAAGCCCCTCTGCTCCTCCAGGGCACACTCTGCAGGTGGGAAGCGGGAGCTTGCAGAGGTCAAAGGGCATGCTTGAGGGCTGACAACAGATACGGGACTACATGAAGACAAATTCCAAACTCGGTGACGCTCCTGTTGTGGAGTCCTGATCCAGAGGCACGGGAATGGCTGGGGTCATTTGTAGGCCAACAGCAGAGGCACATGTCCCTTTCAGGGACTGACTGAACCTCTACCGTGTACCACCACATTCTTGGCTGACCTTGATGTACAGAGAACAAGTCAGGCTCAGGTTCTGTGGGTTCTGTGAGCGATTGCGCAAGAAACCCTAGTCTTGTGACTCTAATATGGGTTGGAAGACTGAGTACCCTGCAGAAAACAATGACCTGCTGTTGGGAAAAGGGTTCACACACCTTCACTTCCGTGTGGGACAGAACCCCAGGCAAGGTCAAGAGCTCTGCTGAGTGAGTGTACGGATGGAGGGGGGCATCCCTGGGAAGGAGCAGGCTCTGGACTGGGGAAGGATACCCCCACACAGGTGAGGGGGGGAAGCTTAGGCTGATGGGAGGGAGAAAGTGTTAGAGTCTGGAGTTGATGTTCCCAGAAGGCTCATCAGCCCTGCCTCATCTGGGCCCTGGTGACCCCTGCCCCTCAACCCTTGGACTCCAGCGCTCTGAAAGCCCCAATAAACAAGCCATGTGTTCCTTGAAACCTAATTCTTGCCCTCAATGCCCCAGGCTGTACCTTTGGATGGCGATAGGAAGCCCCAAAGACCACAGCCTACACAGCTCTTGTTTAGGGACCTGCTGGGATGAATCCCACTGCTCTCCCACCTGATTCAGAGGTTGAAAGTTCCAAAGCAGGACTGGCCTTGGTCATGCAGGGTCTTCTCAGTTATCCGGGATCCAGGTTCATCTCACTGGCTTATTCCAGCCTCTAAAATCCAGAATATACCTAAGATCCTAAGAGTGTAAGGAGGACACACTTTCTGTCTCCAGTGCTTTAAAGGTACCCTGGCCTCAGTCCCCTGGCCCCTGAAAATTTGCATATGTGCAGAGGGTAGGTTGTGTCCTCAGAATTTTCATTCATTTCTTTCCTCCTTCTTGTTCTTGTTGTTGTTGTTGCCCTCCTCCTCCTCCTCCTTCTCCTCATTCTTCTTCTTCTCCTTTTTTGAGACAAGAGTTTCTCTGTGTAGCCCTGGATGCCCTGGAACTCACTCTGTAGACAGATTGGCTTTGAACTCAGAGATCTGTCTGCCTCTGCCTTCCCAGTGCTGGGATTAAAGACATGGACTGCCTCCAACCAGCTCAGAAATTTCTTTCAATTGATATGTCAAATAGACATTGAGACTCTGTTATAGACTTTATAGTATTCTAGGTACTCAAGGACACGGCATGCTGCTGCTGGAATACGATTGGCATGGGGCTAGGAATACTGCTCAGCGATAGAGTACTTGTCTAGCAGCTGTGAGGCCGTGGATTCAATTCCCAGTACTGCAATAAACAGACAGACAAACAGGACTTTTGATGTCCTGGACATTGAAATGTATTTTAAAAAAATGAAAGCCAGACATGGTAACACATGCTTATAATCACAACATTCAGATAACCTCTTATCTCTCGAAGTTCACCAATAGCCTGGACAACATAGGAAGACATTGTCTCAAAAACTCAAAAAAGGACCAGGGAGTCAACTCAGCAGGTAAACATGTGTGCCTCAAAGCTTGACTCAGTGAACCCTGGGGTCCACATGACAGAAGGAAGGAGAGAACTGATTCTGGCAAGTTGTCCTCTGAGCTTGATTTGCTCACGCACACATGTGCAAACACACACACACACACACACACACACACACACACACACACACACACACGGTTAATGAACAGTTCTGAGTTGGTCCTCTGTTGAGCTAATTCTTGTGGGGGAAATGTAACAATACAGAAACTTGCTAGAGATAGCCCAGAAATCAGCTCTGAGTCCCCAGTCACTTGCACTGAACAGTCAAGGCTTGGGAGATGGCTTCCTGGAAGGGCAGGTGTCCCTGGAGCAGTGGAAGAAGAGCCTGCTGAGCCTGTTGGTTTTTTGTTTTCTGTTTTTTTTGTTGTTGTTGTTCTGTTTTTTTGTTTTTTTCTGCAGGTGAGCAGCTCCTTCCTTCCACATCCTTGGGATGCAGAGCTCTGGTCCTCGGTCTCGGCTCAGGGCTCCCTCGGCTACCCACAGTTGTTTCTGCACAGGCCCGTCACATCCATCCGCACCTTGGTTTATGTCCATAGGCTGTCGCTTTTCACAACCCACTGTGCCCGAGCTGCACGGAGGCTCTGACCTCCCTACCTCCCAGAACCTTCCCTTCACAGGCAGAGCTTGGCCCCTACCAGCCCACTCCAGTGCCCTTGGGACAGTGCTCTCTGGGTACACAGCAAAGGAAGGCCTGGTGCTGAGATTTCGACAAAACCCTGCTCCTAGATGAGCTCATTCAAGGCACCATTTTTGGAAAGTCTACCCTCCCCCCAACCCCTACTCCTCTGCCATTTCATTTAACTGTCTCCACTTATTTCAAAGGCATTGGCTTTTGGTTGTCCTTATAATACTTGGGGAATGGAACCCATGTCTCCAACACATGGTAGATAAATGTTCTACCACGGAACCACAACCCAGCCTGTCCTCCTCCTTTTCTTCTTCCTTTCCTCCTACTCTTCTTCCTCCTCCTCCTCCTCCTTCTCCTGAGGATTTAAGCCAGGGTCTGATATATCTTGGCAAGTGATCCCAGGTCAAACTAGTTAACTTTAAAAAAGAATGGTGGTTACTTTGTGTGTGTGTGTGTGTGTGTGTGTGTGTGNGAGAGAGAGAGAGAGAGAGAGAGAGAGAGAGAGAGAGAGAGAGAGAGAGAGCATTCCATCTGTAGAAGCCAGAGAACAATTTACAGGAGTCAGCTGGCTCCTAGTCAGCAGGCTCTTCCACCCGTGGAGCTATCTGCCCTGTCACCAGATGATTTCTTTAGAGTACCCACTCCTCCATAGCTTGCTACTGTTTCTCCCTTTCAACTGTGTCTAAATATTCTAGGCCAAAATATCTGAGACTCCAACCTTGGAATGGGCTGTTTCTCCAAGGACTCATTTTTCCCCCTTGTAGTGGGAAATGGTAGGTTGGAGCCAAAGTCTCTGTGCTAAGGAGCTTAATCAATCCCAAAACAAGGTTAAGAAGAGGGAGGTCTGTGGCACTGTTTGAAACAGTAACGAAGTGAAAGAAGAGAAAGTGTATTTGGGGCACTTAATAGGAGGGGTTGAGTCAGAGTCCGAAGGAGGGGGCTGGCAACTGAGCTGGACTGACCCAGTCAATCACTGAAATGTTCAGTAACTGTTTGAGAAAGTTACATCTCAATGTCAGACAAAGAATTTGAGAACTAAGTATTCCTTTCCTGTTAATGCTTTGAGACAGGGTCTTGCTGAGCCCACAGGTGTGCGCCCCCGCCAACACACACAGGCTTTGACTATCTCGAGCCTTCTTTCAGATCTTCATTTCCAATGTTTTCTTTCTCTGCTGTTTTCAACCTTATTGGTTAGCTGCTTAAATTGGTTCATGAAAGACTTCCCCAGAGGAGTCCTTCCTACGTAGAAGCATTGGCACAGATAACTGCAAGAAGAAAAGGTGCCATTCTTTTTGAAGACTTCCCATAACAGGATCAAAAGTGATGCTGTGTTAGTTAGATGAATTTATACCTCCTACCTGGAACACACAGAAAAGATTTCTAATGGCTTGCCACAATGTGCCTTTTGGAAGGACACAGTCTCTGTCTACTGTAACCACTGACTGTGAAATAAACTTCAGAAACTGAAGGTGAAGAAGAGAGTGAAGGAAATCAAAGCAAGGTCAGGATCAAAGGGAAAAGAGATCTCAAGGGGGAAGTAGAGCCATCAGCTCCCTGGGCTGCCTTTCCCTGCTTTCCCCTTTAATAAACACCCCGGGCTCCTCCACCATTCGGGGCAGCCCAGGGAGATGGCCCAACTCCGACAACAAAGAGAGCAGAGGAAGAGAACACTTAGCACTTGGGAAGGAAAGGCAGGCCTCTGGTATTTGGGTGTTGGGGATGGGAAAGGTGGCAAGAAACATGGGAGCTGCAGAAGGGTAGTGACTCCAAGTGGCCTTGACTCTCTCTCCCAGCCTGGCTGTGTCTCTGGCTGACCAAGGCTTCCCTCAGGGCATGGGTGTGTCTGAGGGCTGCCTCCTGTTTCTCCTAGTCCTTATTTGTGTCTGTTGCGACAGATGTTATCAACTAAATATGAGTAGTGGCCTAAAGCACTTAGCACATCCTATCAGGTAGTGAGCTAGCCCTGGGGTTGAAGAGGGCAAATCCAGACCCTAATCTCAGCTATGGCTGTCTGAGCTGGCCTTAAACTCCAGTTTGCTTTTCAGTCATCTGCTTCTGCTTGATAAGGTCCCTCATTACTGAGCTTTAATTTCACAATGTGTCTATATGTGAAACGGTTCTCACTATATACATACTTATGTGTATATATATTAAATATTATATGTATAAATTAAATATATAATATATAAATATATACTATTATATGAATTATATATAACATATAATATATTATAATATATAATATATAAATCACATATATATAAATCACACACATATAAATCATATATACATATATATATATATATATATATATATATATATATATATATATATGATTTTAAAATTTTTTTTGAGGTAGGGACTCATTATGTAGCTCTGGCTGTCCTGAAACTCAATCCTCAATCTGTAGACTGGGCTGGCCTTGAACTCACAGAAAGCTCTGCTAGAACTAAGGGCATGTACCACTATGCCTGGTTAATTTAAAGGTATTATTAAGAACAGAAGTTTTGTTTTGTTTTGTTTTGTTTTGTTTTGTTTTGTTTTTTTAGATAGTGTTTCTCTGTGTAGTCCTGGCTGTCCTGGAACTCACTCTGTAGACCAGGTTGGCCTCGAACTCAGAAATCCACCTGCCTCTGCCTCCCAAGTGCTGGGATTAAAGGCGTGTGCCACCACTGCCGGCATAGAAGTTTTTTAAAAATATATTTTTTCCATTTGGAGCAATAAATATGGAAAAACTACTATTTAATGTATATTCACAGAAGAGAAATAGTCAGCAGAACATAGAATTTGAGTCCAAAATAAGTATTTATGAGGTTGGATATTCCTTTGGTGGGACAGAGTTTAAGCATAGAGATCTGAATTTTGGAGTGTCAACATACATGTGAGAACCTAGCACAGCAGAACATGCCTGGGGTCCTGGAGTCCAAGAAACAGAGTCCAGGAGCTGGCTGGCCAGTCCCTCCAGCCGACTCTGGGAACTCCAGGGTTAGTATCAGACCCTGTCTGGACAAAGTAAGATGAGAGGCCAGGGTGATTCTAAGTGGTTAAGTTCATTTTGTTTGTTTGTTTGTTTGTATGATTTTTTTTTGAGACAGTGTTTCTCTGTGTATCCCTGACTGTCCTGGAACTCACTTTGTAGACCAGGCTGGCCTTGAACTCAGAAATCCACCTGCCTCTGCCTCCTAAATGCTGGGATTGAAGGTGCCACCACTGCCTGGCTGTTTTTTTTTTTTTTTTTTAAGGTTTATTTATTTTATGTATATAAGTACACTATCACTCTCTTCAGACACTTCAGAAGAGGGCATCGGATCCCATTGCAGATGGTTGTGAGCCACCATGTGGTTGCTGGGAATTGAACGCAGGACCTCTGGAAGAGCAGTCAGTGCTCTTAATCACTGAGCCATCTCTCCAGCCCAGTGGCTAAGTCCTTGTAGAGGCTCCAAGTTTGTTTGCCAGCACCTATGGTGGACAATGCACTGCTGCATATAATTCCAATCTCAGGGGCTCTAATACTCTTTTGATCTCTGTGAGCACCGTATGCACACACACACACACACACACACACACAAAATAAATATTTTAAAGGTAAGAGAACAAATTGAGAAAGATACCTTACATCACTCCTAACCTCCATACACAGGCACACACGTGCATATGCAGCCACATACATGCACACATATACAGACATGTACATACACATTCAATATACACAGAAAGTGTTTATTAATCTGGAGAGAGGGCACTTTTTGTGCCATGGTGCATATGTGGAGGTCGGAGGACAACTTCGTCAAGTTGTTTCTCTTATTTAACGTTTTTGTGGGTTGTTGGGATCAGCAGCCTGAGAGGTAAGTGCCTTTACCCAATTGTCAGCCTTCATACACAGTATTCATGACAAGTCCTCAAACAAAAAGGCAGTAGGTTACTTTCACTGCACATGTCTGCGTGCAGGGGAGCTTTTGCAGATCGGCGGCAGTGCCCCCCACCCCCAACCCACCTATGACTAAAGGGGAAACCCAGACATCCCTGTGTGGATCCAGCACCCTGCATCCTTTGCTTTGGCTTTGTAAAAGTCAAGTTTTGGTTGGTTGGTTTTGTTTTGTTCTTCAGAGACCAAATCTGGGATTTGGGGCATGCTATGCTGTGGGTCTTGTTAAATTAAAATTTACCCATTTCTTCACTTACATACTTTTTCTTTTCCAGGATCTAACCTAGAACACAACACCACAGTTATTCACCCAACAATGCGGTTGGCTTGGTGAACGGTGCCTGCATTCCCAGCACAAGAAAGGTGGTGAATCAGGACCAAAACTCCCAGCCAACCTGGACTGCATAGCACGACCCTGTCCCCAAGCCACACGCCTTTAATTCCAGCACTCGGGAGGCAGAGGCAGGCGGATTTCTGAGTTCGAGGTCAGCCTGGTCTACAAAGTGAGTTCCAGGACAGCCAGGGCTACACAGAGAAACCCTGTCTCAAAAAACTATAAGAAAAGAAAGCCAAAACTAAACTCCCCAAATAGCTATAATATAAGAACTCTAAAAGGGTTTTAAAATGCACTCACAAACATCTGTGCGTGTGATTTATTTATTTGTTTTTGTTTTTGAGGCAGGGTCTTATTATGTAGCCCTGACTGGCGTGGAATTTCCTGTGTGGACCAGGTGAGACTTGATGTGATGCTCCTGCCTCAGCCTCCTAAGTACCTGAACAACAGGTACTCAGTAACCACAGCTGGCTTTTGTGAACATTATTTAAAGTAATACTGAAGCAATGATGAAGGGCATAAAAGGCTGTGTGTGTGTGTGTGTGTGTGTGTGTGTACATGTGTGCCTCCCTCTGTCTGTCTCTCTGCCTCACTTTTCTTGAGGCAGGGTCTCTCTATTATATAGCCATGACTATCCTGAAACTTGCTATGAAGGGTCAGGCTAGCCTCAGATTCATAGAAATCCTCCCCTCTTGCATTCTGCTAGGATTAAAGGTATGCACCACCATGCCTGGCTAAGAGTTTTTCTTTCTATCACTTCCAGTTCCAACCTGAGTCTTCTCTGTATCTGGACAGGGATACATCCAAGCACACGCAAGAAAAACTTCAATTCAGAGCCAGCAGGAAACTCAGCAGGTAAAGGTGCTTGCTGCCAAGGTGATAGACTGAGTTCAATCTCTGGACTCACAAAGAGGGTGGAGAGAACTATTTCCCACAAATTGTCCTCTGACAACTCATGTGTGCATATTCCCAAGTGTGTGTGTGTGTGTGAGAGAGAGAGAGAGAGAGAGAGATGGGATGGAAAAAGAGAGACCCCACAGACAGACAGAGACATAGAGACAGAGAAGGGGGAGAATAAGAAAAGCCAAATTTATGGCAAAGGGAAGAGAGAAAGAGGGTCTCTGAGCTCTTGTTCAATACATATTACAATATAGGACAAATCTGAAGGAAAATGGTTAAAAAATATAATGCCTGTTGGTTGGATTAGAGGATTCTCAGATCACAAAGTGCACTATGATTTCTGGCCACACACAGCCCCAGCTTCCAGGAGTACATACCCTGTCATTATTTCCCTCAGCCCACTTCCCTGCCCTGTAGGGTTCTTCTGGGGCAGACAGAAGGTGGCAGAGGACAGTGATGGACAAAAGACCTGGGAGGATTTCCATGGAGCAGGTTGAAGAATTCCTATAGCTTAGAAGCCAGAGTGAGTCTCTGCGAGGCTCGGCTGTCACTGACAAACTCCTTCTGGGAGCAGTAGTCACAGACTCTGGTGTCTTCTCAGGCTGGCTTCCTGATCCCTTCAGAGACAGTAGTGCAGCAGCCACTGAAGCTCCTGGGTAGCAGAGACCAGGCCACCTCTCTTCCCAAAATGACTGGAACCCAGTGTTCCCGCAGAGTCATATCTGGAGATCTGCTTGGCACAGCACCTGTCCAGGTCTTTGGGCTTTGATCTGGATTGTAGTATATTTCTTGGAGAGTAAAATGGGAATACACACCACACACACACACACACACACACACACACACACACACCACACGCACGCCTACTGTATAAGAACATACATAACACAGCCTGGCACAGCCATAACATTTTTTTTTCAAATAATTCATTTTCAGTAATGGATTATAAAATTCAGAGATAAAGGCCTTTCTGGCATGGGCAAGGCCCTGGATCTGAGCCTCAGCATCACAGAAAAAAAGAGAAGAATAAAAGTAGGTGTGAACTTTCATGTTCGGGAGGCTGAGGCAGGTAGCTCTCAAGTTCAAGGCCAACCTGGGCTATATAGTGAGACCCAGTCTCTGAATTAATGAACAAATGGCAGAAGATGTAACATAGTCCTTACAGTGCTTGTCCAGCATTTACAAGGCCTTGTTTGAGCTCCAGAATTGCATAAAATCAGGCATTGTGTGGAATGTCTGTAAATACAGCTTTGCATCATGGAAGTTCAAAGTCATCCTTGACTACATAGAGAGTCTGAGGCCAACTAGCCTGGTATAGAGGAGACCCTGATATATATGTGTATGGGGCAGGAGAAGAAAAAAAAAGCATAGGAAAAAAAATCTGATTTTCTATTCCATACACTGTGAAACTGAAAAATTCTGTCAAAGAAATAGAAGAGGAAAGAAAGGGAGAGGGGTTGGAGGTGTGTGTGTGTGTGTGTGTGTGTGTGTGTGTTTGTGTTTGAGGGGAAAGGATCAGATGGAAAAGCAAGCCTGGGGAGTCTTAGCATTTGTATAAGGCAGGAGGCCAGGACACTTCCCACAACTACCCCACTGGTGGACGCTCAAGCCTAGAACTTGCCGATCACTCTGTGCTTTGACACTTGGGATAATTGCCCATAGTAAAGATATGGCCACTTGCTGCTCTTCCAGAGGGTGAAGGGTCAGTTCCCAGCACTGTGTCAGGTGGCTTACAACCCACTACCCTCTTTTGGCCTCCTTGAGGACTCACATGCTTATTAGTAGACACGATGTGCTCATGACAAGCACATATACCTTCTTCTATGATATCTCCCATTAGCATTGAAGAAGCTGCAGAACAGGTCCAGGGCTGTGCTGTGGAATACCCCTTTCTCTGCAGGGAGCCCCTTTGAGGCCTTGTGAGTCGTGCCCCGCCTCTGCGCCCTTCTGCTATAGTGCTGCGTGCCTCTGATTTCTCTATGAAGCAACTTGGTTTCTGTTTCAACAGATGTTCACCAAGGGTCTTGCTTAGGATTTTCCAGTCCCTGGGCCCTATTCTCAGGACCAAGGGGTAAGGAGGTGGGGAGAGACTTATATAAATAAATGAATGCATGTGTGCACGAGGGCAAGCAGACAGAGAAGTCACAACTAAACTACAAATCTGCATAAAACAAACCCGGAACCTCAAATGACCCCCAGGGGACAAAGGAAAGAGTAACGGCATCAGAGGGAGCAGAAACTTCAAGGAGTGGTTTTATTTCTTCAGGTTCTGAGCACTGTTGGGATTCTCTAGGAGCGATAGCCCTGTACAACTTCAGCCCGTCCAATTTACAGCATCCTTGTTGACAGGTCACAGATACTCTAGGCAGGAGCAGCGTCACTGTTCAGGATGTGTGCCTGTCCCCTTTGAGGTCTCTTTATCTTCACCCCCCTTGGATTCAGGATGTGTCAGGGTGGTTTGCCGAGGGCAGGGCTAGGCTGTTTAACCAACCTGGAGTAAGGTCTAGCACATAGCAGGGGTGGTAAATAGCGCCTTTGATGGTGACAGGCGGACAGCGGGCCAGGCACAGTGCGGGGGACCTGAGATTCAGGCGCTCTTGAGAGGCCTTCTGGCCCAGAAGAGGGAGTTTTGTCCAAGTCTGGCCTGCACTTGGGGCGACCCCACCGAAGCAGAGCTGATCGAAGTATGTGGATTGGTGGTTGGGCTGGCTGGCGGATGGGCGGAGAAGGGACGGAGCGGCCAGGACTCAAGTTCGCGCCTCCCTCATTCCGTCCTCGGGTCAACGGAAGCGATTATTCCCGCGGCGTCTGGCGGGGCTGGGGCGGGCTCGCACCCCGAGGAGACGCGGCTTCCCTGCATCCACGCCTTTGATGGCGCCGCCGCCCCCTCCCCGGCTCCGGGCCGCTATAACTGCAGGCGCGCGGGGGTCCGGGGAAGCGTCCGGGAGTCATGGCCGCAGCAGGGTCTCAGCAGCTCCAGTTCGCAGAGGGCGCCGCTTTCCCCACTTTCCCGGCCACGCATCCCGGAGGGCAGCTGCTCCCAGCCGCGCGCCCAGCCGCTGGGCTGCCCCCGGCGCCCCCCGACTCTCGCGCCCCAGCAGCCACGCAGTGCTTTCCAAACCGGGACCCCAGGCCCGCAGCGCAGACCCCCGTCGGCCTGGATCCGCCTGGACCCTCCAAAGGCTCGGCCACCCCGTCGGCGGCGCCGCAGCGCCGCAAGCGCACATCATTCAGCTCGGAGCAGCTGCAGTTGCTGGAGCTCGTCTTTCGGCAAACCATGTACCCAGACATCCACTTGCGGGAGCGCCTGGCTGCGCTCACGCTGCTACCCGAGTCCAGGATCCAGGTGAGTCGCGGTCGCAGCTGCGTGCTCGAGTGGAGGTGCTAGGGAGTCACAGACTTGTTGGGCCATTTATTCTGTAGGGAAAAGTTGCTCTCTTTGAACCTCATGGCTCTAGACTGCAAACTAGGGAGGTCAGTGACGGCCGCGTTACCATGTGATCGATCTGGGAAGCTAGGAGGCTTGCGGACCCATTGAAAAGTCCCAGCGGGAAGGTAGTCATTGCGCTCTTTCCCAGCGTCCAGTAAGAAGACAGTGTGTGTGTGTGTGTGTGTGTGTGTGTGTGTGTGTGTGTGTGTGCGCGCGCGCGCGCGCGCGCGCAAGCCTTAAGTAGCAAAGCAGGGTTGGATCACCTTCAAAACAAGCAAGAACTTCTTGTCACTTTGAAAAAAAATACTGCCGAGTGAGTTTATTGTCTGAGGTCGGTCATTTAGATCAGAATCTTGGAGATGCTAGGAAGAAACCTCTCTCTCCCCCCCCCCCACCGTGTGTGTGTGTGTGTGTGTGTGTGTGTGTGTGTGACTGAGACAAGTTCATGCTGCGTAGTCCAAGCTGGACTTCAATTCACAATCCTCCTGCCTCAGCTTCCTGGGTGCTTTTGAATTACAGGTAGGTTCCCCCAACACCCAGTTTAGACGCTTGCCTCCTTGACGTTGATGGTTAGTCTGTGCCTGCGTGTATGTAGTTTTATGTGGGGGGCCTCATTTAATCTCAGGAGAGTGGACATTTAGTGTTTATTTTTTTCCTGGACTTAGGGTGGCTAGTCAACTGTCACTTTTTTACCCCCTCCAGACAGGGTTTCTTGGGTAGCCCTGGCTGTCCTGGAATTTGCTCTGTAGACCAGGCTGGCCTTGAAATCGTGCCACTACCCCCGGCTTCAACTGTCATTTTTCAGTGGTTGTCACCGTGGGCTTCCTATGCAGGAGACCAAGCAGTAGTGTCTGTGGGGAAATAGTAAAGACATTTACACACAGAAATGAGCTTCACTGAGGAAAAATACCTACTGGGATTAAAGGTGTATGCTACCACCACCCAGCTGAGACCCTATCTTTTTTTTTTTTTTTTTAATGTGTAAAATGAAAAGCAGACAAACAGCCAAGTATAGCAAGTGTAGACAGACCAGACACCATTCCAGCTCTGCACCTGAGAAGGATGTCTGAGGAGGTTTTGGAGTTCTGAACATCAAACCACTAGTTCAAGGGCTTTCTGTAAGCCACAGACTTGGAGCAGAGAGTGTTTGCCTAACTTGCACGAATCCCCGGGTTCCATCCTCAGTTACCACATAAACCACTTGTGAGGTGCAGCCTGTAACCCCAGCTCTGTGGAGTGGAGGAAGGAGAATCATCAATTCAAGGTCAAGGTTCTCCTTGGCTACAACCTGAGGTTGAGGTCAGCACTGGCTAGAGAAGCTATCTCAATCAAACCCCAAACAAAGTAACAATAAGAAACCCCAACCGGAAGCAGCTGAGCAGTCTTTTCTCCTCTTGTCCCCCAGGTGTGGTTCCAGAACAGACGGGCCAAGTCCAGGCGCCAGAGTGGGAAGTCATTTCAGCCCTTATCCTCAAGGCGGGGAGTTTTCCTCCACTGCCCTGCTCCTGGGACTGAAGCAAGGTGTTTGAAGCCTCAGCTGCCCCTGGAGGCAGATGTGAACCACGTTCCAGATCCCAGCATGGCCGGAGGAGGCGTCTGCACATCTGGTTCTCAGAGCTTTGAGGCTTACTCGGCTCTCTCTGAAGATAGAGGCTCCACGTTGGACTCAGCCTGGGAGGAGCACATCTTTTCTGCCTTAGGGAACTTCTGAGGATTCTGGGAGTGCCGAGGATGCACTTGGGGAGATCTGGGAGATCGGAAGCAGAACGCTACCCTGTCTGATCTCCTGACTGGCCATGGCCTTGGTTCTGGATCATCTCTCACTGCTGGCTTATTCTCGGTAGCCACCCAAAAGTCACTGCGACTCTCCAAGACTGCACATTATAATTTGGTCCACATCCCCTGGGCCTTCTTACTAGGGTTGTTCTCATTTTTCAGACGGATTGTTCAGAACTGTTTTCTTCATAAGAACCTTCGGCTTGACTCAGTTTCCCCACTTTCTTGGCAGCTGTTGTCTTCAGGACATATAGCGTGGGTTCACCTACTCTAACCCAAATCCTGTACTCTGGACTTATCACCAAGATTTCTTACTCTTTTTTACTGAGTCTTTTTGTTTTGTTCTTAACCTTGCTGTGTAAGGAAGGATGCCTCGAACTCCTGTCCTCCTAGCTTTATTTGCCACCATGAATGGATGTTGCTATTCTTTTTTGCTTAAAAAATGTATATGATATTAACATATATATCCAAATTATTGGATGTCGATATTTTTGTTTAAAATTTTCTATGGTATTAACATACATACCCAAATCAAACTGCTTAACACATGCATGACATCAGTCACCTTCCTTTGTTCTGTGATGATACAATCTATTAGCAATTTTCAAGTATATAAAATGTAGATATTAACTATAGCCATCTCCATCGAGTTTTTCAGCTTCTCTATCTCAGCTGACTGTGTATCCTAGCCTCCTCCCCTGCCCTCACTTGACTGGTTTCTCATCTGGCCTGTCACCTTGATGCTCCCTCAGTAAAGATGCTACCTTCCAGCTCTTTCAAGGAGCCCCATGCATCTTGTTCCCCACCTTTTTGTTTTGTTTTTAATTACTCCATTTGGAAATCTGTGGCAGACTCCAGTTACCAAACTGTAAGACCCCATCAAGCATACTTGCAGTCAGTGCCATCATCTTTAGCTTATGCAAACCTTAAGATCATTTACCCATAATGTGCTTCTCTGTCTGTCATTCCTTTCTGGTTGGGACTCAGTGAAAAAGTTTCTCTTTCAAAACAGCTCAGGAAACAGCTTCCCCTTCTGAAGCCTGAACTTTTCTTAACTAATCTTAATTTTTGTACCTGTTACTTTGACCACCATTTTTCTTAGCACTTGTTATTATGTTTCCTGTGCAACATTTAGTGGGTTACTAAATGTTTCTCACTACTGTTCTTTCATAAATCCCATTGAAGTGAGCTCTGTTTTGAATTGAACCCTGTTTTCCCAGACCTCAGCGCTGGGAAAGTTGGGGAGTACACAATGAATGACTGAGAAAACATTCTGAAGGGAAATGTCTGCCTATACAGTGAGTGCATTGAGTATTTGAGTAAGCTTACTTGCCGGACTGCTGAGATGGCTCAGTGGAGGTAAACACTTGGCCACCAGGCCTGACAACCTGAGTTTGATCCCCAAGACCCACATGGTGGAAGGGAGAATGGATTTTCTTTAAGTTGTCTTTTTGACTTCCATATGTGTGCTATGGTGTGCACCCAAATATGTACACACATACAAAATAAAGAAATAAATTCAAGAAAAGTTTTTTTAAAGTTTGTCTTACTTTTCCATTGCTGTGATAAACACAATGGACCAGGACAACTTATAAAACAAAGTATTGAATTGGGCTGACATCCATGATGGAGAAGCCAAGGCATGATGGCAGGAAGAGTTCACATTTGGAAACAAGGAAGTAGAGTATGGGGGATGGTGTAGCTTCTGAAGCCTCAAAGTCCTACCCCCAGTAACATACACCCTCCATGAGACCACACCTTCCAATCCTTCCCAAACAGTTCCACTGACTGGGGACCAAATATTCAAACCTTAAGAGTTATAGGGGCCATTCTCATTCAAACCACACTTAGCTTTGCTTGTTCAAAATACATTAAGACTCATGAATATTTTGGTTTCAGAGTTCCTAGTGTATGTAAATGACTAAACTAAGTTACCTTAAGATCTAAAATATTGATATGGTAGTTTGGGGTCTCACCACCAGAGACTCAAACTTAAACTGGTGACAGTTTAGACGATAGTTGAGGCCAATTGAGATGATGCAAATCCAGTGACAAGATGGAGAAGATATCAGAACACCTTAAACTTAATGGTATACTCAGAATCACTGTCAAAAAGAAACCATGTAATCAGGGGTTAGAGATGGCTCAGCAATTACGAACTCTTGGTGCTCTTAAAGATGACCCAAGTTCAATTCCCAGCACCAACATGGTTCTTAATTTTCCTTAATTCCAGTTCCAGATCTGATGTCCTCTTCTGGCTTCTTTAGGCACCAGGCAGACAAATGGTGCACATATGTACACACAGGGAAAACATCCATACACATAAAAAGGAGACAGACAGACAGACAGGAAGAAAGAAAGGTTTTTCTGAAATGGAGAAAAGAAGGCAGGCAGGCAGGCAGGCAGGCAGGCAGGCAGGCAGGCAGGCAGGCAGGCAGGCAGAAAGACAAACAGGTAGACAGAAAGGCTTTTTTTTTGTTTGTATGTTTGTTTGTTTTTTGAGACAGGGTTTTTCTATATAGCTCTGGCTGTCCTGGAACTCACTCAGTAGACCAGTCTGGCCTCGAACTCAGAAATCCACCTGCCTCTGCCTCCCCAGTGCTGGGATTAAAGGCATGCACCACCACTGCCAGGCTGACAGAAAGGTTTTTTTTTGAGACAAAGTTTCTCTGTGTAGCTCTGGCTGCACTGGGGACTCACTCTGTAGATCAGGTTAGCCTTGAATTCAAGAGCTCCAATTCTTCTGAGTGTTGGTATCAAAGGCATGTGACCCCTTTTGCACCCTCCCCCTTTTTTTTAAACCTTTTGAGACAGCATCTTAACAAGTCACCCATGCTTGTATTGAATTCACTTTGTAGCCCAGGCTTATAATCTTTCTGCTTCAGCCTTCCAATAAGCTGAGATTATGGGTTTACTCAGACCAGACCAGCTCAATAAAGAAAACTTAATAGGCAAATCTGTTTTTTTGTTTGTTTGTTTGTTTGTTTCATTCTCGGTGACCAATGAATTTGACTTTTGAGCTAATGTTGAGTCACTGAGATGTAGTCTGTTGGCTCCATGTGGCCCTGGAAGCTTTTTGTAGAGCTGCAAACATGCTCACCAATGACAGTGTCATTCAAGGCCAGGCACATCTGACTCAGAACAACTGCTTCAACTAGGTAGTGCTTCTTTCCTTAACAAAAATAAACTTCAGCTATATTCTTAGGCACAGGCTCTGCCGTCAACACAGAGCACTGAAGGACATAACAATGTACAAACGAGATCTGTCTTAAGTGTAACAAGTGAGCATTTAGCAATATTAAAAAAAAGTCACATTTACTGACTTCTAGGCAGACTATATTAAATTTAGCCTTTTGCTGGTCTATACTAAGAAAAATAGTTTACTTGCTTAGTGTTTCCACAATGATCTACTCACAGATGAAAAATGAACACCTCTCAGTGAATGATACTGGACGGGGATGACTTTCCAGATGCTCAGAGCTGGGCATGGTGGAGTGTCTTATATCCCAGCTGCAAAGCCTGCTTGGGCAACACAGTGAGAATTTGACTTAAAATAAACGACAACAGAAACATAAGAGACCTGGCCGCCAATCTGTACTGTATTGCCTAAAAACTTAGTGGAAGCTGTCACTCTTGTTAACATGAAGAAAACACAAAACTTTTTTTTTTTTTAAAGACAGGTTCTATGTAGAACAGGCTGGCTTTGAACCCACAGAAATGCACCTGCCTCTTCCGGGTCCCTAGTGCTGGGATTAAAGGCATGCACTACTACTCCTGGATTAAAAAAGAAGAAGGAGGATTCCTTTTGTTTGTTTGTGTGTGAATGGTCTGCTCAGAGGTAGCCTCAGAAGTCAGATGGCCACACTGGCCTCTGGGCACCTCTCAGCAGCTCTCTGAAAACATTCTAAGTAGAATTAACTATCATCTATGTTAGTAAGATTCTCAGACAGCATTAAATTTCATAGATTGATTTATTTAGAATTACAAATATTAAGAATAAAAGATTTAAGCATTTCTTAATTAACATAACAGTCTAGCTAAATATAAACCCTGCACTAAGATCTGCAGTGGCCCAATACCAACAAAGAACACAGAAGCATTTTTAAACTATACAAAAATTTCAAGGAAAATAATCTTATTTCAGTTTTATTATACATTAATATACAAAAGTCTCATTTTATGAGACGTCAAAGGATCAGAACCACCTCTATAGCTCTATTTTAAACTCCAAATCTGAAAACAATTATATTTTGGCTTTATAATATTCTATATTAAAACAAAAAATTTAAAATACATACTTTTTACAAGATTATTTTAGGCAGGGTTTTTCTTAAAAAGAAAAAACCAAACCAAACAAGAAAACAAGTAAAACCAAGCCTCCTCCTGTATTCACAGGTCATATGCTTTCCTTATAAAATATTTCCACTTTATAAATTGTGTACTGTTGAATTGTAACCAGTAATCTGGTTTAAAGTTGTGCAAATAAACAAAAAAATACGAAAATAGTGTGTCATCAGTCTTTTTTTAACAATAACACTTTTGCCCTGAATCATGGAAGGCATGCCAAGTCCACCCGCTGGGATCCAGCAGTGCACGGTACAGTTCCTCCTGCTCCTTCATTTCCTTCTGCTGATAAACAACAAAGCTTTTATAAATTATGATAAATTAAAATATTTATTATTATAATTGATCTATAGAACCATGTCCCACTGTCAGTATATGAAACAAACACTTAAGTCCATGTTTCCCATCTGTACTCCAGCAGGTTCCTTAAGACTCAGACTCCCACACTCATGATGTCTATTTTGCAGCCCAAGATATAATGTCAACTAACTCCACTGGACCTGGACCGGTGATTCTCGGATGGGATTCCCACCATCATGCATGGAAAGACCGTGCTTCTTCATGTTTTCTGTCACAGGAGTGGTCTGCATGTGCTGAGCAGAATCATGCATGTATAAACAGTGCTGAGCATACTCCCCCATGGGATAGTACGTTCAGATAGTTTCAGGTTAAAAATGTTTGCTGATAAACATGAAATATAAGCAACACTACTGCATCTGGATAATAAAAGAACAATAAATAAATGCTGGTCAGCACAATGCTGGTTTAAGAAGCAGTACAGTGTATTAAAAAGCCGTATCTGGAGATGCACAGTTCTCCGGTTTTCCAGCGGATAGGTTATCTAGTGTTGGAAGCTTAGGTTAAGGACGAGGACTCCTCAGACCGCGGTCGTGTGCAGCTGGGTACGAGGATCCTGTGCTCAGTCTCTGTTCGTGTTGTTGGCTGCAAAGGCGTGTAAGTTTCCCATCTGGCTCAGGCCACTCTGGATATGTGCAACATGGATTTCTACATTATTCTGAAAACAACTAAAGGAAGAGAAAATAAGATTAACTATTGCAAAATTAGGAAAAATAAAACATTAAACTCATTATTATTATTGTGTGTGCCATGGCATAACTGTGACAGTCAGGAAATAATTTTGTGGAGTCTGTTCTTTCTCTCTGCCTTTATTTGGGTTCTGAGGACTGAGTTCAGGTCTCCAGGCTTCTATGGCAAATGCCATCCTGACAGCCCTACAACGTATGCATTTATTACTGTGTGCACGTGTTGGCCTCCCCATCCACCTTTATATGGGGTCTACGGACTGAGCTCAGGTGTCAGGCTACTGAGCTTTCTCAAGACCGCAGAGAAAGCTTGTGTGTGTGTGTGTGTGTGTGTGTGTGTGTGTGTGTGTGTGTGTGTGTGTGTGTGAGAGACCGGGGCACTTAATTTTAATTAGTAAATAGATATTTCTTAGAAAACAGCTAAGAGCTGGGCAGTAGTGGCTCAAGCCTTTAATCTTAGTACTTGGGAGGCAGGCTGATGATCTCTATGAGTTTGAGGCCAGTTTACAGAGTTCCAGGACAGCTGGGCTACACAGAGAGACCCTGTCGCCTCGAACAACAAACAAACAAACAAACAAACAAAACAAAAGGTAAGAGAAAGCCTTCAGGAAAGGCACAGATTGGTTTCAGCGATGCACGCTAGGAGCAAAGGTGTGCCAAGGTACTGAAAGGGTCACTGCTCCGCAGTAAACCAACCCCAGAGCTTATGTCCTGATGCCTTCACGCAGAGCTTATGTAACGCGTCTGTTCTGTCGACAGGATGACTAGAAGCGAAAAGCTCGTCTAAATATATTTAAAGGATAGACAAAATACACAAATACTGTACAAATAAGCAGAATTCTTACACGTCATCACATACCTATGACTTACCTGATATTAGAAGCATCTATCGTGTTTTTTATGTCATTTAATGAATCTGTGAGAGATTTGAATTCAAAGGAGTTCAGATCTCCTCCCTCTGCCAGACACTACAGGGAAAAAAGGTTTCAAAATTTAATTAAATTTTAGCTTAAATATAAACATAAGTAGGAACAAATTAATATGGTTTTCTTAGGATAAAAAAACAGTAAAGCTATTTTCTCTCAAATTTACCTTAATTTGTAATAAAATTGCAGTGAGCCTGGAGATCAAGTCTGTCAGGTTTTCATTTTCTACACAGGGCTGTCCGGAGGCAGAGTTGGCTTGCCGGACGATTTCCTGTGCTTCTTCCTCACACCGCCGTCTCATGTCTGTTGGCTGATCAGCAGGCTGGAGTCCTTGGTCTGGGGCAAGCTGAACATGCAGGAGTAAAACATGAGACACACCCTGACAATGGTATGTGTGTGTAGACACGAATGTGCCATGGCATACATGTGGAGTCAAGGACACTCGGAGGACCTGGGTACCATCCCTGCATGCAGGCTATGTGAGCTACCATGATTACACTGCACATTTCTGGCAGGAGCACTGCAGTGTGATGCAGTCATCTCTGTGCATCATTACTGCATGGTACCCAGTGGTCATCTGTCTCGTTACTGGGGAGATGTGGTTTTCTACTCTGTTAAATTGTGAAGTGTGCTGGGCAGTGGTGGCACATGCCTGTAATCCCAGCACTTGGGAGACAGAGGCAGGCAGATTTTTGAGTTCAAGGCTAGCCTGGTCTACAGAGTGAGTTCCAGGACAACCATGACTACACAGAAAAACCCTGTCTCGGGAAAAAAAAAATAGTGAAGTGTTTGACAGATTTCCAAATAGTGAAGATTTCCTTTGTAACTAATATTCAAGAACAGACTTCGAGGCTACGTATCTTGTTTGGCATCACAGTTTTCCTGACCAGTGTGAACATCTAATGATGTCCAATGGTTGTATCAATCATTACTATGGTGGTTGTCAAATGTTACATTTATTTATTTAAGTTTATTGTTAATACTGAGTGTATATGTGTTATATGTGCCATATGGATACAGGTGCCCAAAGAGGCCAGAGGCACCGGATCCCCTGAAACTGGAGTAACAAGCACTTGTGAGCTGCTGAATTGTGTGCTGGGAACTGAACCCAGGTCCTCTGCAGGATCAGAGTGCATCGAACCACTGAGCCATATTTCCAGCCCCATGTGTCTTTTCCTGGCCATTTTCCATCTTTATTTATTTATTTATTTATTTATTTTGAGACAAGGTCTTTCATTAAACCCAAAGCTCATCAATTTGGTCAGGCAGGATGGCCTATACCAATCAATTTTAGAGATCCACCTGGCTCTGTGCCCATTTCCCTGACCTGGCAGTAATAGATCACAGGTTTATACCACTGCACCTAGCTTTTAAGGTACTGAGGATTTAAACTTAGGTCCTCATGCTTGAGTGGTGAGCACTCTGAGCCATTGCCCCAGCCCAAGTAGGCACTTTTAATATACCAATATGCATTAATTCTGTTAGTCTATGGACCCTAAGCTCTTTATTCTGAAGTTTAGATTTGGCCATCAGAACTCTATGATGATAATCTGTTTTAAATGTCCACATAGTTTGGGGTCCATTTTCCTGGCATAGTAAAATGGTTCATATTCATCTCCTGCTCTTGCTGCCCTCGGTCCTGAGACCGACTCTTTCCAAGAATCCCTATCTTCTTTTACTGGGGATAACGTTGAGACCAAACTTGGCTGTGAGGTGTGTTCTTTGCTGCTAGGACATCATTGCTCATAGGCTAATAGACACAGACATTTAGTTATACCTGTTATGAACAATCCATGAACTCATAGGCTTCCTGTGCCAATCTAATGCCTTAGGATGAAGTCTCTCTTCTCACAACTCCATTCTCCCACAGTGAGAAGAAACCTGGCTCCCATTATCCACAATATACTCATTTGCTCAGCCCTAGACTGCACAGAGGTTTCAGGACTGCTCCTTCAGGCCACTGGTGGATGGTGAGCACACTTGGTTTCCGCTCAGCCTCTGTCCTCTCTAGTGCTGTGTCCACTGAGATGCAGCCAGGCATCTCTCACGAGGCTCACTTGCAGAGTTGCCTTGTGCTTACTTGGTTTTCTCTTCAGTTTCCTCTCTGTATGTGTGTGTATAAGAGTTTCTGCGTGCATGCACATGTGTACAGTGGCCAGGGGTTAATTCCAGGTATCCTCTGTCAGTCTGTACATCTATCCCTGACCTGAAGCTGGTGACTCACCTGGAACGGCCAGCTTGCCCCTGCTTCCCTAGCACTGAGCTGACAAGCACGCTGTCCCTCCATGGTGCTGCAGTCACCTGTGTGGTAAGGACTTAACCATAGTGCTGTGGTCACCTGTGCGGCAGTAAGGACTTTACCAGAAGAGCGACCTTAGCTCCTTGGTTTGTTCCATCCTGATTTTGCAGTGGATCAAACTTGGCCTTGAACAAGCCATGCAAGTATTCTACTACTGAGCTGCACCCCAGTCAGTTTATTTATATTTACAGGCAAAACAAACATTCAAGCACAGGCTATTCCTCCCGCCTCTAGTCTATGGCTTTATCCTTTCTGTAGAAAGGAAACAGGTAAAAATGAATTTTATTTCCACATATCCCAAAAGTCAAGTGTCACCCCTGCCCCACGAAATCCAGCCCCCACACCTTTATCTTTCTCCCTCCCTCCCTCGCCCTCCCTTCCTCTCTGCTTGTTTATTGAGAAGGGCTTTCATCAGCTCACTATGTTACCCAGACTGGCTTCAAACTCTGGGCTCATCCGTCTCCAGAACAGCGTGGACTGTAGGATGTTGTCCCCACACCTCATCTGCATGCTTTATGGTTTTTGTTTGTTTTTTAATTTACATAACCCAACAATAAGTAATGAAGGACCAGTGAGATGGCTCAGCAGATAAATGTGCTCGCCTCTCAAGCCTGAAGACCTGAGCTCAATGCTAGATAGAACCCAAGCTGTCCTCTGACTTCCCCACATGTGCCATGGCATGTGAGCCTGCATGTACATATGTATACATGCATGCATACACATAATTCTGATAATAATAAAACTAAAAATATCCTGAAATTTACTTTTTATCAGGAAGCGTTCTCTCTCTCTCTCTCTCTCTCTCTCTCTCTCTCTCTTTCTCTCTCCCCCCCCTCTCAGTTTTTAAAATTGTTTTATGTGTATGATGTTTTTGTCTACATGTATGTCTGTACACTACATGCATGCCTGGTACCTGTGGAGATCAGAAGAGAACACTGGATCCACTCCAGATGTTTGTGAGCCATCATGTGGGTACTAGGAATGGAATGTAGGTCCTCTTTAAGAGCAGTAAGTGCTCTTAAGCACTGAGTCAACACTCCAGTTCTTCTCTTCTCTTCTCTTCTCTTCTTTTCTCTTCTTTCTTTCTTTCTTTCTTTCTTTCTTTCTTTCTTTTTTTTTTAGATTTATTTGTTTATTTTATGTCTAAGAGTACACTGTTGCTGTCTTCAGACACACCAGAAGAGGGCATCGGATCCCATTACAGATGGTGGTGAACCACCAGGTGGTTGTGGGGAATTGAACTCAGGACCTCTGGGAGAGTAGCCGGTGCTCTTAACCACTGAGTCATCTCTCCAGCCCCTTTGTTTCTTCCTATAGCAGCAGAGTATTGTGTGGAGGGTCCAATAACTTATTTGGCCAACTTCCTAGAGTTGGAATATAACTGTTTTTCAAATGTTTGAAAGTCACTAGTAATACTGTAATGAATAACTACCATAAGGCTACTGGAAATCAAACCTGGGTCTCATTTTTTTTTTTTTTTTTT
>NC_034594.1:152828748-152847377 GCF_900095145.1 Mus pahari | reverse complement strand
GGAGGCAGAGGCAGGCGGATTTCTGAGTTCGAGGCCAGCCTGGTCTACAAAGTGAGTTCCAGGACAGCAAGGGCTATACAGAGGAGGCAGAGGCAGAGGCAGGTGGATTTCTGAGTTCGAGGCCAGCCTGGTCTACAAAGTGAGTTCCAGGACAGCAAGGGCTATACAGAGAAACCCTGTCTCACAAAACAAAACAAACAAACAAACAAAAAACCAAATAGAATGGGGCTTTACTAGAAACACAACTCAAAGAACGTAAAAACAGGAGCACTCTGAATCCATCATGATCGTTTAATACTCACTCAGCAGTAAGAGTTTCAAATTTAGGAGATGGCTGAACTACCCTCCTACTTATAATCACATGGGAATGAAAAATTACAAACACTTTTGTGACCCATTCCCTGAAATCCAAGATTCACAGCTCTAAGACACAGTTGAAAGGAGGAAGAGCGGTATAGAGGATTGTTTTTGCAGAGGATTCAGGTTTGGTTTCTAGCACACATGTGGTGACTCAGAACTACTTTCAACTCCAGTTCCAGGGGACCCACAGCCCTCTCTGACTTCTGGAGGCACTAAGCACACATATATACACGTAGACAACACTCATACATTTAAATAAAGGAGGAGGCTGGGGAGGCAGCTAGATGGATGGTTAGTGCTTATTGCTCTGACAGAGGACCCAGCACCCCATGATGGCTAATAACAGTCTGTAACTCCAGTTCCAGAGGAGTTGACACCTCCTGGCCTCCAATGGCACACACATGGTGCAGAAGCATATGAACAGGCAAACGCCCACATGCTTAAGGGGAAAAAAAGGCCACAGTAAGTAAACCATTATGATTTCTGGGAGAGTGGAAAAGTAAGTGTAAATCCCGATTTTGTTTCCTCAGATGAAGTGATGAGTGATAAGATTACATGGCTTGGGCTGAGCCCTGAGCATGTCTTTCTCTGTCCTATCTCTAGACCTAGGCCTGGAAGCTTCTAGCTTCCATACAATCTTAATGTCTGCAAGTCCGCCCTCGAAGGCTTCAGCTTCCAGCCTCCATCTGCGAACCTAGGCCTAGAAGGTTTCAGCCTCCTAGACTTCCTGCTGAATAAGCTCACCCCTTCCAGTTCTTTGTGAACTCTAGTTGGCTGGTTTAACTCAGCTGTTCTGGCTCAAACTCCTCTTCAAGCTGAATGATTCAATATGGCTTCTCTTGGCTTTGACTGAATTGCTCTGCTTGGCCTCAAACTAACTCTGGCAATCTGTCCTAATCTGGCTCCTTCTGTCTTTGCTTGGAACCTTCTCTGTAAAACTGTCCTGGAAAAAACGGCTTCTGCTGACTTGCACAGAACTGCACAAAGTCATGAACAACTCAACTCCACTACACCGAACTCAAATGACTCCCAAATGACTGACCATGGCACACACTCTGCTCTGCTCTCTTTCCATTGCTCTTGTGAGAGTTGGGTGTATCCTATCTCAGAATCATCCTGCCAAATCTTCTGATTTGTCACTTTGTCTGCCCCTCAATTAGTAGTCACTTTCAAACTAACCTTACCAGGCTCAACATGAATACCTAAGTTTGGTATTGTTTGGGATTAAAGGTGTGTACTGAGGACATGTCTATATTCCAGTTGGATCTTTTAGACCCAGGTCTTTAGATGTTTTCCTTGCTGGAGCAGCCATGTTGCTGGATTAAAATTCTTCTACAGTGGAGTTAAGAGTAATTGTTCTGCCAAGCGTAACAGTGCATGTCTGTAATTCTAGCACTTGGGCTAGAGGAGGGTGAGGCAGAAGAATTATGAGTACAAGGCTAACACAGACTAGACTGTTTCAAAAAAATTAAACAAGGGATTGGGGAAACGGTACATGAAGCACTAGCAGGGTCAACATGAATACCTAAGTTTGGTCCTCAGCACCCAAGTAAAGAGCAGGCATGACAGTTTGTAGCTGCAATCCCAGAGTCGGGGAGGCAGAAACAGACGCTTCATTAGTGAGCCCTGGGTCCCAGTGAGACCCTGTGTGATGAAAACGAGGTCCATAGTTCCTGAGCAATGATACCTGAAACTGGCTGCTGACTCTGGCACCTAAGTACAAGGGTGTCCTTGCCCCAACAAGGGAAGATGAATAGGCATGCACACGGGCACCATCAAAACACAAAAGATAAAGTCTTTTTCTCGATTTTAAATTCTAAGTCTTTTTTTTTTTGATAGAACAATATCATTTGTAAGTTAGTAATTGAAAATTGATAATTTACTGTGTGTAAAATACTCTTAATACTGATATGAGCAAATATATACGCAAATTGCAGTTCTGATAAAAGACCTTTTAAAGATACTGATTTAACTTAGAGCCTATAAAAGGTGAAGGTAAAATGACTAAGCTTCAAATAACAAAACATGGAGGGAAAACAATACACATCAGGCTGTGCATGGTGACACATGCCTTTAATCCCAGCACTGGGAGGCAGAGGCAGGTAGATTTCTGAGTTGGAGGCCAGCCTGGTCTACAGAGTGAGTTCCAGAACAGCCATAGCTATGAAGTGAGACCCCCATCTCAAAATAAAAAAAACAAAAACAAAACAAAAACAGTGAAAGCGATGTAAATTCCTCACCTCATAACAATACTGCTGAACTTTATGCAGAACTTTGTTCAGGTCCTTGTTCAGCTGCTCAAGCTCCAAAACGATCGTTGCGTATCTCCGCTGAAACTCAATGCCAATGGGCATGGAATACGATTTCTGACATGAAAAAACAGATCTTGATAAGGTTCTATCCTGTTAACAATGCAATTTCCATAATCTAAAAGAGATCTAAAATAGCCAGCAGGTCATTATAGCAGCCTATACTCAGTGATACTGTTCTTACCTGATAATGGTGTTAAGATTACAAGGAGCTTGCCTTGTTCTTAGGAGTGCCTAAGGTCTGCTACACACTCTTTTTTCTCTTATTTGATTGTTTTAAGTTAGGTGAGATTGTAGATGTACATAATAAATACCAATGCCCATAGAGGTCAGAAGTATAGGACTGCCCTAGAGCTGGAGTTACAGGTTGTAGTGGGCTACTCACTGTGAGTGCTAGGAACTGCCCTCAGGTTCTCTACAAGGGCAGTATGCACTCCTAGCCACTCAACCATCTTTCTAGCTCCCATTTACTTCGTTTAGTAGAGATTTTATATACAGAAAACTTAAATGAAGCAAACACCCTTTGACATCAGAGATGAGCTCCAGGATTTGGTGTTTGCCCCCTGGGTTCCAGTCTTGCTTTGGTCCAGTATTTCTACACTATGCCCTGATAGAAAATATGTAATTCACTTTTTGATTTTACATGAGCTTAAAATTAAGAGATTGTCTTGAGTTTCAAGAGACTTTGGACTTTGAAACAGTGTTGAGACTGTGAAAGGCTACAGGGACCTTTGAATTTGGTCTAAATTCATTTTGTATTGATTTGGCCACAAGCCAATGTGGGGAGAGTAGAATGCAGTAGCTTGAATGAGAATGTCCTCCATGGGCTCAGATGTTTGAATATTTGGTGGAACTCACAGGGAAAGTTTAGAAGGTACAGCCTTTATGGAAGAAATGACACTAGAGGTAGGCTCTGACACGCCATGACACTTGTAGCCAGCTTTCTCTACCTTGTATTATGGTTGAGAATGTGAGCTCTCAGCTTCCTCCTCCTGCCACCAAGATGGACTCTTACTGTTTCAGAGCCATAAACCCAGACAAACTCCTTCTGTAATTTACCTTGGTCATGATGATTATCACAGTAATAGGGTAATACAGATAATGCACAAGTAGGTTTCTAGCTAGTGCTATGATGAGTCGCCTTCTAGGAGACCAGTAGCTTATCTTCTCACAATGTATGAACAATGTATGAGCACTTCCTTGCACACTAACCAATGGAGAGTTATATAAGCATTCTTCACATACCATAACCTTTTTTTTTAGATTTTTATTTTTATGTGTATGGGTATTTTGACTGCCAAGTATGATCTCTACACCACACGTAGCAGTCCCCATGGGGAGCCGGAAGATGGTACCAGATGAATAAAGGGAATCACTATAATGTCACATGTCAAAACAGGTTAAGTGAGTGGGGAAAGGTGAGCTGTCAGGCTATATATGAACTTCCCAAATGCTCGAATGAAACCACACAGATATAACTTCCTGCTAGAAAAGGCAACGTCACAGGGCTGGGGTACCACCCAGTAACAGAGTGACGGCTAGCCCGTCAGCACCTAGGTACATCCCCAGGATGGGGGAAAACTAGTTTTGTTTTGCTTTTGATACAGAGTTCCACCACATAACCCTGGCTGGCCTAGAATATGCTATGTACAGTAGGCTGGCCTTGACTCATGAGATCTGCTTGCTTTTGCTCCCTGAGTGCCCAATAGTTATCTTGTATGTTAACAGTTTTGTTTTAACTGAAGTTTGAATATAAAATTGCACAAACATATACAATTCAATAGACCACTGCATAGTAAACACACCTGTATAAAAAAAACACAAGTTTGTAAAAAGCTAAGCACTCACCTATCATAAATATGCCAAGAGAAATAAAAACAGCTGTCTATACAAAGATCTGTATACCAATGTTCACAGCAATTTTAGAGAAATTGAAAATTGGGACAAATCCAAGCGCTCATCTATAAACGAATGGATAAAGTGTGGCCCATCACAAAGGGAGGTGCAGCTCAGTGGTGCAAGCCCAGGGTCCTGATTTGGTCACTAGCACTGAAAGTAAAAAACAATGGCGTATTCTGAATCCTGTCATTAAGTATATGTATCCCAAACTCGTTATGTGAAAACCAGGCATGAAAAGAGCTCATACAGAGTGTATGATTCTATTTACACAGTATTCTAGAAAGTATAAACTAACCCTAAGCCATGATGTAAGACAGCGTATCAATGGCTGCCTAGAAATCAGGGAGAGATTACCAAAAGAAATTTTAGAATAGCAGGAAATAATTTTCTTTCTTAGCAGAGCATATAGTAGTGGTTTCAAAGGCACATGATGGAATTATGAAATTCACACAAGTACAGCTGACCGAGCACCAATTCTATCTCAAAAAAAAGTAGGGAAATTAGCTGGATGGTGGTGGCACATGCCTTTAATCCCAGTGCTCTGGAGTCAGAGGCAGGTAGATCTCTGTGAGTTCGAGGTCAGCCTGGTCTACAGAGCAAGTTCTAGGACAGCCAGGGCAACAAAGAGAAACCCTGTCTCAAAAAACCAAAGGGGTGGGTGCGGGAGGATTAGGTAATAATAGGGAAACTCACCTAGGCCAATTAAGAGAACACCAATTCCTATAACCCTACCTGTGCTATTTCTATGTTCTCTTTCCAAAGAAACCATTACCCCAACTTCATAGTTTTGTAATAACTTTGTTTTATAAAATATGATGAAACAGGATATATATATATATATGGGGGGGGGGTTGAAACAGGGTTTCTCTGTGTAGCCCTGGCTGTCCTGGAACTCACTCTGTAGACCAGGCTGGCCTCGAACTCAGAAATCCTCCAGCCTCTGCCTCCCGGGTGCTGGCATTAAAGGTTTGCGCCACCAGTGCCTGAACAGAATATATTTTTTGAGAAAGCATCTTGGTATGTAGCTCTGGAGAGTCAAGAGTTCATTATATAAACCAGTGATCTGCAGTGATATTTAGTCCTCCCCCTCCTAAGAACCAGAACTGGGGCTAAGCCACCACGTGGGAGGTTTATCCCTCCCACTGCAAATACACGTATTAGGTCACCCGTTGCTATACAGTACCCCTTATAGGAATCAGCGAAACACAGCCATGCTCTTCTACTTGCTGGTGTCCGGGCTTGTGGCAAGCCGCCGCATTCTGCCGTAGCAAAATGGCGCCCGACCCGAAAGGGGGAAGGGAGAGAAAAAACAGCTTGCTAGGCGCATGCGCCAGGCTCCGTGACGAGCCAGCACAGAGATGCTAATGAGGTTCGGAAGTAAGCACCAATCACAGGCAGACACGTTCCCCTTAGGGCTATATAAACCAGAGGGTTTCGGGCTCGGGGTCCTTTCGCTTTGGCAAGCAAGAGAATAAAGAAGTTGTGGAAGAATCTCTGCGTGTCGTAGTCCTTCTATCCTGCAGGCAGGAGCGACGGGCGCGACATGGGCTGCCTCTGATTTAATATCTACACTGCTGCTGAGGACATGTTACATATATAGGGCTTTTTTTCAGTAGATAGAATCACCCTGAGTTGTGAAATAAAAAGTCTTAACTTGTAAAATTTTACCCATATTTGCTATTAGGTCTTTAATAGACATACATGCTAACAAATCACACATACACATAAAATAAAATCTTTAAAAAGTGTGAAGCCGGGGCGTGGTGGCGCACGCCTTTAATCCCAGCACTTGGGAGGCAGAGGCAGGCGGATTTCTGAGTTCAAGGCCAGCCTGGTCTACAAAGTGAGTTCCAGGACAGCCAGGGCTACACAGAGAAACCCTGTCTCAAAAAACCAAAAAAGTGTGAATGGTACCTGTGTACTCATATTACCCTGAACATTAACATAGTTGAGCATCAGTTTTTTATAACCCAGGTAGGCTTTGAACTCACAACCCTCCTGCCTCCACCTCCCAAGTGCTATTATTTATTATAGGTGTATCCATCCATGGTTAGTTGCAAAGTTGAGGTTTTCTTTTTTCTTTTTTAAGATTTATTTATTTTATGTATATGAACACTGTAGCTGTCTTCAGACACACCAGAAGAGGGCATCAGATCCCATTACACATGGTTGTGAGCCACCATGTGGTTGCTGGGAATTGAACACAGGACCTCTGGAAGAGCAGTCAGTGCTTTTAACCGCTGAGCCATCTCTCCAGCCCTACATGTATCATTTTAGTATGCCAAGGAATATTTGAATAATCTAAAATAGAAAAAGATATATTGAAGTTAATGAACTCAAACTTTCACTAACTTACCAGTACTATTTAATTTGATCCAAAAAAAAATCTAGTTTAAAGCTATATTCTGGGGGGCTGGAGAGATGGCTCAGTGGTTAAAAGCACTGACTGTTCTTCCAAAGGTCCTAAGTTCAATTCCCAGCAACCACATGGTGGCTCACAACCATCTGTAATGGGATCTGATGCTCTCTTCTGGTGTGTCTGAAGACGGCAACAGTGTATTCATATGCATAAAGTAAATAAATAAATCTTTAAAAAAAAAAAAAGCTATACTCTGAAAACCTCGATATAACATGTGTGGGTTTAGGAAGATGGTGGCTCACTTGGTAAAGGCTTACTGCGTAAGGAGGACCTGCATGTGTAACCCAGGACACACACTGCTAGTAACACAGCTCTGGGGAGCAAAGAGGTGGTTCTTAGAATAAGCCAGCCTACCTGACCCCATGAGCTTCGGGTTCACTGAGAGCAGGCATACTCTCCTGTGGAGAGTGACTGAAGAAGACACCTGACATTCAACTCTGGTCTCCAAACACTAGTGTACATATATCTTGCACATCCATGTGCACAGACATACAACACACACACACACACACACACACGCACACACACAGAGAGTTTTTATTTCCTGGGTGAAAGGAAATTTTAACAGACTAATTTTCTTTGTAAGAACATGTACTTTGAACAAAGTGCTATGTCCAATCCTTAGAGGTGAAAAACAGTGAAGTACTCAAAATTATTTGGTAAAATTAAACATAAACTAGCTTTTAACTTAAATATTTGTGAGTATAGAGGCTAGAAAGAATAGATTAAAAAAAACTACTAGTTAGTGATACTACTAGTTAATATTAAAACACCTGAAGTTGGAACAGGGTTTCTCTGTGTGGCTATGGCTGTCATGGAACTCACTCTGTAGATCAGGCTAACCTCAGACTCAGAGACACACCTGCCTCTGCCTCGAGAGTGTTGTGATTAAAGGTGTGTGCCACCACTGCTCAGTCAGCTCACAGAACTTCACAGAAAAGGAAAGGAAGAAAAACAAACAAACAAACAAAACCCAACCTTGAATATATTTTTGAGTCTTAGTAGTTCCCAATAACTTAAAAAAAAAGATACCACCCCCCCAAAAAAACCCCAAAACAACTCCCCTGTAGTTTTTTATTGTCCCTAGTCTTTTGAACAATTTCTATGTTAGCTCTTTCCTTACATGAGGGTGAGTGTTTTGGAAACATACTATTCCGTAACAATTTACTACCTCTTACCTTCCTTTATCCTGTACATCAGGATAAAGTTGTTTTGTAGTCAGTCTGTCTGTCTGTCTGTCTATCTATCCATCTATTTATCTATCCATCCACCCACCCACCTATCTACTTCAGCTATGGCTTAAAGCCAGATCCCACTGAATTATACCCTGAGTCCCAGGTTTATTTTCAAAAGATGCCTTGGTAAGAAAATAATCTTTCTGTCGTTGCTCACATCTTTAGTCCAAGCACTTAGGAAGCAGAGGCAGATGAATTTCTGTGAGTTTGAGGCCAGCATGGTTTTTTGTTTGTTTCATGTATATGAGTACGCTGTCTTTATGTACATGAGAAGAGGGAATCAGATCCCATTACAGATGGTTGTGAGCCACCATGTGGTTGCTGGGAATTGAACTCAGGACCTCTGGAAGAGCAGTTGGTGCTCTTAACCACTGAGCCATCTCTCCATACTTGAGAGTTAATTTTGTTTGTTTGGTTTTGGTTTTTTTCCAACCCTGGCTGTCCTGGAACTCACTCTGTAGACCAGGCTGGCCTCGAACTCAGAAATCCATCTGTCTCTGCCTCCCAAGTGCTGGGATTAAAGGCAAGAGTTACTTTTAAAGAATGATTTTATATAAACAGTTTCAAAGGGGCTAGAGAGATGGCTCAGCAACTAAGAGTACACATGGCTCCTCCAGGCGTATCTGTATGTATGCATATAGCAAATATTCACACAGACATAGACATAAATAAAACGAATCTTTTTAAACCCCAAACCTCCACTAGTTCTTTCTTACAAATAAAACAGACTCAGTTTTTTGGGCTTCCCTAAATAATAAAATCTCTCTGTCAAGTTAATTTAAACATGACAACTTAGCACCTTATTCTGAAGCACTTTTAAAACACTGTCATTAACATTTCCTAGTGAGATGTATTAGTCTTAGGAATTCTATGCTCATATAAATGACCCATGAAGCTAAGCCATCCATTAATCCTATGCAACTGTGCAGTCTGTGGTCTAATGGGTAAGGTAGTATATCCACTGCAGAATTAGTAGCATGTATTCAATATACTAAGACAAGGTAAAATAAAATAATGATCTAAAGTAATATTTATTGCAGTGAGATGTGGTGGCACAAGCCTGTGGTCCCAGCACCAGGAGGCAAATGCAGGGTGACTCTCAGAAGTTGGAAGCCAGCCTGGTCTATACAATTTACTTCAGACCAGCCAGGGGTACTGTAAGACCTGATCTCAAGTAAAACAAATAAACAAGCCTCAAAGGTTTGTTTTTTTTTTTTTTTTCCCCAGAAGGTATAAAAAAAAAAAAAAAAATCAGAAAGCCTCACCATTTTAAAATTTAACAAGTAAACAAAAGGAGATAAATCCTTAAGTCCTTACCAGCTTTTCCGCTTCTGTGTTCATCTCCCTTAATTTCTTTATATGCTCTTTTTTAATCATGAGAATTTTTGATAACTTAGTCTGTAGACAGAAAGAGAAATGTGTTATAAATGGGTAAGTAGAGACATTCAGATATATCAAATTTCTAGTTATCACACAGATGTCCTAATGGTACATTTTAGTACCTCAATATGACAAAGCATTTTATTCTATACATGTGAACAGTAAGCAAAAATATTGTAAACTCAACACAGAACATACATTCAACTTTAGCACTCAGGGTACTACAGCAGGAGATCACAAGTCAGAGGCTACACAGCAAGTTCCAGGCCAGCCTAGTCTACATGAGGCCCTGACTCAAAACACAACCTATGAAAAGAAAATACTATTTTAAGGCTGACTATAATTAGAGGTGGTGAGATGGCTCAGAAGGCAAAGGCATGTGCTGACAAGCCTGACACCGGAGTCTGATACCCACAGGGTGGAAGGAGAGAACCAACTGGGTTTTGTTTGTTTGTTTCTTTTTTATTTTTATTTTGTTTTTGAGACAGGGTTTTTCTGTGTAGGCCTGGCTGTCCTGGAACTCACTCTGTAGGTGACACTGGCCTCCAACTCAGAGACCTGCCTGCCTCTGCCTCCTCCTGCGTGCTGGAATTAAATGTGTATGCCACCAACGTCTGGCAGAGAACCAACTCTTCAGTGTTGTGTTCTGACTCTAAACACACACCATGGCACATATGCTGCCTCCACGAGTAAAATAAATGAACTTTTTTTTTTTTGGGGGGGGGGGTCTCTGTATAGCCCTGGCTGTCCTGGAACTCACTCTGTAGACCAGGCTGGCCTCGAACTCAGAAATTTGCCTGCCTCTGCCTCCCAAGTGCTGGGATTAAAGGCATGCGCCACCACTGCCCAGCAGAAATGAACTTTTAAACAAAGGTCTTTGTTGAAGAAGAGGAGGGAAGAGAAGGAAGTAATAATAACACAAGATGTGGATGAGCTCTGCACACGCCTCTAGACTCCATCTTTGCAATAGTGACGATTAATAACTCATCAGTGACAGCCAAAAAATGAAATTCACAGCCCTACCAACTGACTACAACACTCTGCAAAGCACAGCGCCCCCAGCATTCACCAGGCACTGGCTTGGATCAGCATCACAAACATCAGGCACTGTAATCTGCAATCCTAGCACTGGGAAGTGGAGACAGGGACATCAAGGTCATCCTTTGCTAAAAGGCAGATTCCAGTCCAGCCTAGGATATGTGCAGACTTCATTTCAACACAACAAAAAAACCAAAAACCCCAAAAAACCAAAGGGTGTGTGTGCAGGGGAGGGTGGGGGAGCTACAAATCCAACAGAACCTCTAGATCCCATTATTAAGTTACTTATATAGCTACACAAAACCTACACATAGATCTTTAGGATAGAATCAGAATTTACAATTACCAAAACCTGGAAGCTGCTGAAGCCCAGGAGGGGAAGCCCTGGCAGTCTCCCTCTGCCTCCCAGACTACTGAACTGGAGACCATAAGACAGTGGAGAACCGAAACTACCACAGCAGTCAGCATGCTGGAGAAAGGGAAGCCTGGGTAGACCGGAACAGGGGAGGCTTACATCACCATACACATTCCCTCCAGCGTGTGTGTGTGTGTGTGTGTGTGTGTGTGTGTGTGTGTGTGTCTGTGTGCACACGCACGCGTGCGTTCTCTCTCCCTCTCCCTCTCCCTCATTCCATCTTTTCTACAGGACTGTAACATCACTTAAGGAAGGGCAGAAAGCCCATTTTCCTTCATCAATTTGTTTCCTTTTTTTTTTTTTTAATACAGAGAAACTAGGCAGAGGGTCACAGCTAGAAACAACAAGAGAAAGGCTTCTGTTGAAACTCTTACAAACAATGCCCGGAGTGAACCCTACTGTAATATAGCTTCTTGGGGATAATGGTAACAGTATAAACTGACTGTAACAAAAGCACCACACTGGTGAAATACATTATGCATATGTGAGGCAGGGGGTTATCTGAAACATATATGTTACTTTTAACTTTGCTATGAACTTAAAACTGTCCCTTCAGAAAAGCCCCAAAACAAAACAACACCCATGAAGATCAAATACCTAAGCACCAATAAAGACATCGCTAAAGCAGACAGCAGGGCGATGCATCCGCCTAGGCTCCCTTGGCTTACAGCTCTCTCTGGGTATGTCTTTCAAAGATTGCTGCAAGGGACAAGTCCTGACTTCATATTTTCAATCCTTCATATAAAAATAGCTTATCTACCCTGTAAGCCAAAAGGCATACTATTGTTTCTATTTTATTACTTTATTTTTATTTATTATTTTATTATTTTATTACTAATTATTTAATATCCAATTAATATAAAAGTCTATGAACATGCATATAAAACTTCATTGAAATATTACCCTAAAGTATAAACACTTAGTATTTTAATGGATTACATTCTAAGTTCTTTTATAAAATAAAGATTGGTCAGGCAGTGATGGAGCACGCCTTTAATCCCAGTACTTCGGAGGCAAAGGCAGGTGGATTTCTGAGTTCGAGGCCAGCCTGGTCTACAGAGTGAGTTCCAGGACAGCCAGGGCTATGCAGAGAAACCCTGTCTCAAAAAACCAAAATATAAAATAAAATAAATAAAGACTGGTGAAGTCACGGGTCTGAAGGGGAACCCACAATCACCACTTTCCTAAACCAGCTTAATCCCTACCCATGTTTTAAATATTTATCCTTATACCCACAGTGAATATAGTTCTCACTTCTCACAGAAAACCACAACCGATTAGAATGCACACTTGTGAAGTTCAGTCCCAATTGATCAACAACACAACTCTTGTACCTACTCATCAAGATCACTGCAAAAGAGGGAGACTGTAGAGACAGAGGAGCAGGCTGTGAGACTGTGTAGCCTAGAAATGCCAGGGAAACCTTACACATGGAGTCTCAACAGCAAGGCTGCCCAAACTAGACTCAAACAAGGAAAATACCAGCAGACATGCTAATGTGGAACGAGGACTACAGGCAACTAAGGGATGCTGAGTGGGAGAAACTCAATGAGGTTTTATATATATATATATATATATGGTACAGAATTTTATATTAATTGGGTACTAAATAATTATATCAATTGATGGTTGTCAAACACTAAATGACCATTCCTAAAAAATCACAAACATATAAGGAACATTATACCTATGAGTAGGTTGTTGTATTCATATGTTTGGGAACACACACACCAGCAATTAAAAAAAAAGACGCTACAAATTTGAGAGGGTAAGAGGGGATATATGAAAGGGCTTGAATAGAGAAAAAGGAAGGAGATAATTTAATTATATTATAATCTCAACAAACATGTGTACGTGTGTATTTTTTTTGTTTTTTTCAAGACAGATTTCTCTATATAGCCCTGGCTGTCCTAGAGCTCTCTCTATAGGCCAGGCTGGCCTTGAACTCACACAGATCTACCTGCCTCTGCCTCCAGAGTGCCAGGATTAAAGGCATGTTCTAGCATTGCTTAGCTCAAAAATTATTTTCCTAAAATAATTATTATAATATATATTATTAATATTAATTTCTAAAATATTTTTATTATATTATTTTCAAAAAAGGGAAAGAACCCTCAAAACAATACTAGACTATGATTTTTAAAAATAATTTATTTTATGTGCATTGTGATTTGCCTACATGCCTGTCTGTGTGAGGGTGTTAGAACCTGGAGTTATGAACGGTTGTAGGCTGCCATGTGGGTGCTGGGAATTGAATCCTGGTCCTCTGGGAGAGCAGTTAGTCCTCTTAACCTCTGCCTGACTCACCTCTCCAGCCTCCTAGACTATGATCTAATAGAACCATGTAACCTCTCATTTCCTTTTCTGTCAGAGTCGAGCATCTAGCTATCAGCTTAGGCCGGCTGTAAGCTCTAAGCACCCTGCTCAGCTTCCCAGTCTTGCTTCTTTGATCTGGCCTTATTTAATCTAATTTTCAAAACCAATCACTCAAACCAAGCAGAGTGGCACAAATCTTTAATCCCAGCACACTGAGGCCGAGGCAGGTAGATCTCTGTAAATTCCAGGACAGCTTGGCCTACATAGTAAGTTCCAGGACAGCTAGAGGTACATAGTGAGACCCTATCTCCAGAAAAAACAAACAAACAAACAAACAAACTAACTCATTACATTTTTAAAAGTCAGACTATTCAGAAAGACTGTTAAATATAATGTTTCCATACTTTAATTTAGACTTAGATTTCTTAGTGTCTAATCCCTAAGTACTTAGTAAGTAAACAGTAATTTCTTATCTAAAACAGGGCAGGAGAGAGACAACTCAAATTATTTTGGGGTATTATAACTTTGTTTTAAGAATTTGTTGGAACTGCTGGGCAGTGGTGGCGCACGCCTTTAATCCCAGCACTTGGGAGGCAGAGGCAGGCGGATTTCTGAGTTTGAGGCCAGCCTGGTCTACAGAGTGAGTTCCAGGACAGCCAGAGCTATACAGAGAAAAAAAAAAAAAAAAAAAAAAAAAAAAAGAATTTGTTAGAAATAGCAGTCCTGAAAACCCACATAGTGATTAAAGAATAATATGTAAAACTGTTTGACCCACAGAAAGACTCCAACCTTAAGAACACTAAAGACATTCAGTTTCCAAACAAAGCATTTGAAGCAACTTACCACCTGGATAAGGAATTCTACTGGAAAGCCTCCTAACGTCTCCGTGTCAGAGCCAGAAATTTTACTTCTCCAAGGTGACTGTCCCAGTAAAGGATCACCATCCTGAGAGTCAAAAGGAATCATCTAATTATTGACTGTATCTTTAAAGTGAAAGTTCTATTTAATAAAATTACATTAAAAACCAGTAATGAAGAAACTATTTTCAGAATTGGAGAAACTATTTGCTTATTTTAATATCTGCCAATCAGTTCAATATAATATTGGTAGCTCAAGTCCTGAAGTAGTTGTAATGTATGCTACATGAGAACGCAGTTTATATTCAAAACAGTTATGTTCCTGAAGGCATGTCTATATTACTTACTGTAATTGGTGACTGGAGAGGAGGGGTATAATGTAACCGTGGGGGGGTCATAAAAAACCGAGAAGGCCGCTGTTTCTGTCCAAAGGCAGCGATTGGCATTGTCTCATGGGGCTCATTACTCTTTGGAAGAAGAGAATAATCCATAAAACTTAAGAGAATTTATAAGCATTATAAACCAACTTAAAATATAGCAGTCCAGATTGCAGTTATAGTCTTAAATTTTCTTTTCTTATTTAGAAGTCTATAGGGCATGCCTTTCACATGCGAGCAAGGACTCATTGAGCTGTATCTCCAGCAGTAATTTATTTATTTATTTAAAAAGAGTGTAAGACTGGGGATGTAACTCAATGATTTAGCGATCACTAACCCTGGATTCAATCCAAATCCAAGGTACATTCACAAATGTGAGCATGGACACGCACGCACATTCATGAATGCACGCATAATTTCCACATTACAAAATCAAGACTGTTGAGTACCTCAGCAGGTTAATGTGTATTAGAATATCAAAAGACCTAGATTCTAGTCTTCATGTGATTTATAAACAGACAAAATCACAAACAAAGAAAACAAAAAAACCCAGCTTTAGAGCTTTGAATAAGTTAATGACTACTGTGGCAATTTTATCATGCAAAAAGTGAAGGTGTTGGGCTGCCCAGTGGGCACAGGCACCCGCACCACACCTGAAGACCTGAATCAACTCTGAGGCATCACTTGGTAGAAGAGAACTGTACTTTGACCTCCAAACAGGTGTTGTGATCTTCATGACATGAACATGTATAGGGCATGCACACACACACACACACACACACACACACACACACACACACACACAGAAACATACACGTGCGTGCACGCAAGCAGGTAAAAAATAAAAATGTAATTTATAGCTGGGTGGTAGTGGTGCACACCTCTGATGCCAGAACTTGGGAGGCAGAGACAGGCAGATCTCTGAGTCTGAGGCCAGCCTGGTCTACAGAGTATGTTCCAGGTTAGCCAGGGCTACACAGAGAAACCATGTCTTAAAACTCTCCCTAACCCCCAAAAGTAATTTTAAAAAGTGAAGGTACTGATTCTACATACATTTGAGAACAGGAGAAAAATACTGAAAATCCAAGAGGTTACATCCTACTTTAAATTGAGGACTGACTATAACGAACCGGACGGCTAGGATGAAAATGTGTAGGTTCCAGATGATTTCATCAGAAACAATCCTTCCGATGCAGTACAGCACTGCACAGATAAAGCACAGGAAGGGACCATAGCTTTGGAAGTGAGACTTAAAGTCAGTTCCTCTCCAGGGATCTAGTTTACAGGGTTGGGAAATCCTAAGAATCTCTTCTTTGAATTGAAATCTTCTCTCATAAAAGACAATTTAAAGAAGCATAAACTACAAATAAAACTACTATAAAACATTTTAGTTAAGTTTAATAAAACACTACTCACAAGAACTTCATAGTCAGGAATGGTATGAGTCCCAAGCCCTGTCCTATCGAAAGTTACTCTGTAAGTAGCATTAAGAGTGTCCACTGCATCTATCTGACCAGTAAACAGTCCATCGTGAATGCCACGTAACCGTGCTGAAAAGAGAAACAGGTGTTATATTTAGGACACACAAACACTTGTCAAATAAAACTACCCTCAGCATACAGTTTAAACCCTAAAAAATACAGTGTCACTGTCTACTAGTTTTAACCTGACTACGTACTTTATTTTAGGCTTAGAGAATTAATAGTTTAAATGAAAACAAAATTGAAGTGATGATTCTTAATTTGACACATAAATGAAATCATATAGCTACAAAACAGACTAAAGAAAGATAAGATTGCCATTTACAGTATAAACTCCTAAAAAACTAGCAAAAAACTTTGAATATCATACTTTAAAAAAAAAAGATTTATTTATTACTATACATAAGTACACTGTAGCTGTCTTCAGATGCACCAGAAGAGGGTGTCAGACCCCATTACAGATGGTTGTGAGCCACGTGGTTGCTGGGATTTGAACTGAGGACCTTCAGAAAAGCAGTTGATGCTCTTACCTGCTGAGCCCTCTTGCCAGCCCGATATCATACTTTTAAGCAACATATTAGAAGTAGTTTATTTTCAACTTTAAACAGGTCTCCTGCATCTCCCAGGCTACCCTCAAGTTTGCTTGTGTCACTATCTAACTCTAGTCTGAAGGGACAGCATATGTGAAAATCGTAACAACAGTAGCACTGAAGTTTAAATTTCCAGTAACATACATTTCTAGCCCTTTTTTTTTTTTTTTTTTTTGGTTTTTCGAGACAGGGTTTCTCTGTTTAGCCCTGGCTGTCCCGGAACTCACTCTGTAGACCAGGCTGGCCTTGAAATCAGAAATCCACCTGCCTCTGCCTCCCGAGTGCTGAGATTAAAGGCGTGCGCCACCACGCCCGGCTGTCTAGCCCTTTTCTATTTTGAGGCAAGGTCCTGCAATGTAGATATGCTATGCTGGCCTTAGCTTCCCATGGAGCTGGGATAATGGGCCTTTGCCACTATGCCTGACTGCTTTAGTTCATACTGTAGTAGATACTATTGAATTAATACATAATTTTAATGTACTTATTTTTATGTGTATGAGTGCCTACATGCATGCCTTGTGCCCTCATAGATTAGAAATGAGTATCAGATCCCCCTGGAACAGGCTGTGAGTCACTGTGCAGGTGCTGGGAACTGACCCCAGAACCTCTGCAAAGGCTGCAAGTGCTCTGAACCTGAGCCATTGCTCAGGCTACTAATATTTCTTCCCTCCAGTGTATCGCTGCAGAAGCAGTTATGCTTCCTAAGTGTGGAATCGACGTCATCTGGGTTACAACTTGAAGATACTTGCAACTAAGCTTGTTTTAACTTACCTGTAACTTTGGTTCCAATAACCAGGGGTAGAGGAATTTCATCGGGGAGATCTTTGAACTGTGAAACATCTGCAACTTTCCTTTGTTGTAACAGCCTGATTTTCTGCCGCTTCTGTTTTAAGGCTGATCTCTCTTCCTCAAAAAATGCAGAAGAACATCTAGAATAAATTACAAATATCATATAAACTAAGCCAGGCCAGGCTAACATTACAGTACACACCTGCAATTCAAATACAAGTACTAGAAATATAATAAATTATGTTGGAAGTGTATAATCAGATACATTTGGAGGGGTCAGAGTTATGATTCAGCAGTTAAAGTACTCCCTGTGCAAGCAAGACCGGAGTTTGGACCCTGGAACCTATTTAAATGCTAGATGGCGATGGAAGCCTGGCTTTGATTGTAGCCTAGAAAGACTGAGATGGGATACTACAGCAAACTAGGTGAGCTCAAAGAATAAGGTACAGCTGGGTGTGGTGGTGCCTGCCTTTAACTTAGGCATGCTGAGGCAGCTGGATCTACGTGAGCTCAAAGCCAGCCCCGTTTAAACTGAGTTCCAGAACAGCCAAAACTACACAGCAAAGAGATCCTGTCTCAAACAACAGTAACAAAGCAAGAATAAGGTCAGATGAGGAAGATGCCTCTTCACGCCTCCACACATGCAGATACATGGAGAAAAGATGAGCCCAGCTGCCAAGCCTGGGTTTAATCCCTACTACGTGCAGGTAGAAGGAACATCCAACCCCTAAGATGTTCTCTGATCTCCACATCCATACTCAAATAAGCGTAATAAAAAGACAAAACCTTTTTCAACGCATATTGTATCTAAGCCATACCCCACAGCACAATGAGGACCACAGTTCACCACCTGCTCTTTACATTGCTCCCGCTTTTATAACTCCACTATTCAAGCAACCAACCACTAAGTTAATTCATTTTATAGACTCCTTTCTGCCCTCTGTCTTCAATAAGTTGCAGATGTTTTTGACTTTTTTTTAAATTAGGGCCACAAAAAAACTCATTTTTATGAAGTAAAATTTATTGAGATTTCCTTTTATCCCTCCTAGTTCTAGAACCTACTAGAATTTAACATTTTCAACTCAGTATCATACATTAGATATTACCTAAAACTATGTTCTTTATTTTTTTTTAATTTTTTATTTATTTATTATATGTAAGTAC
>NC_034594.1:152812024-152827699 GCF_900095145.1 Mus pahari | reverse complement strand
ATATACACTCCATGCAGGCCTCTGGAGGGCAGAAGAGGATACCGATTCTCCTGGCACTGGAGCTTCAGTGGATATGAGCCAACATGCAGGTGCTAGAAATGGAACTTGGGTTCTCTGTGAAAGCAGCAAGAACTCTTAATACTTGAGTCACCTCTCCAGCCCTACTGTTTCATTCTTAAAAATTTAAAAACCCTCCGATCCCTTTTCAATTTTTCTCTAGATTGTCATTCGTAGTGTCAGTCTCTATAACAAATCAATTCTCTACCTCCTCCATATAATTGGGAAGCACCTGCTAAATTCCTAGATAGATGTGATCTGTCTTTTTTCCTTCATTAATTTTTCCAACTATATACTGTTGCCACACCATTTTAATTGTGGTTACTTAATAATCTGTGTTCCTGTTCTTGTACTGTTACTTTTTATATATACATGCACCACATGTGTGCCTGGTCCTCCAGAGGGCAGAAGGAGATATGAGTCCCTGAAAATGGAGTTACAGATGACTGTGTGCTGGGAATCAAACTCAGGTCCTCTGGAAGAGCAGCTGGTGCTCGTGACTGCTGAGCCACCTCTCCAACCCCATGTACTGTTAATCTTAGTGTGACTATTTGAATACTTTAGCTGATACCTGATAAAATTATTCTTCATTTGCTTTTTCAGACTTTCTCTACTCGATTTCTCCCCTAGCAAATAAAAAATTGAGGGGAGGATTGGAGAAGAGGAGTCAAGGTTATCACTATGTCATTCCTGCTGGCCTGGAACTCACTATATGTCATGCTAGCCTTGAATTTAGCTATCTGCTCCCACACCTTTTAGATACTGAGTCTTCCTTCTCCAGATCACATGGTCTCCATATGTGTTCACATGGACCATGTTTACTATGAAGCTCCTTCCTGACAGCTTTACCTTTCCCTCCCTTTTTATATAGTGACTAAATAAAATTTCACTACTGACTCTTAAAATTTTTTTACATTTCTTTATTTGAGTGTGTGTGCATGCACAGATGCAGCATTTTCACAGGTGTGCAAGTGAAAATCAGAGCACAGCTTGTAGAGGTCTCTTTGCTCCTTCTACCATCTGGGTCCCTGGGGCTGAAGTCAGGATTGGCAGCAAAGTCCTGACCTGCTGAGCCATCTTCCAGGCCTGTACCAACTGATTTTTTTAAGTGTGTGTGTGTCTGTGTGTGTGTGTGTGTGTACCATATATGTGTTGTGTCTAAGGAATCCAGAAGAGGAGGCATCACATCCTCTGTAACTGGAATTATAGACTGCTGTAAGCTGCCATGTGGATCCTGGGAACAAAATCTGGGTCTTTTCTAAGTGTTCTTCACCACTGAACCATCTCTCCAATCTTAAATGACTTCTAAAGTTAGGGTATTTCTAAGTTTATTGTATTAATAATCTGTATTATAACTTGACTTAAGAAAAAAAACAATTTTTTTGCAAAAGACTTCAAGGGTTGTCTATATGTATGAACTTCTTACAGAATAAAAACGTATGTTAAAGGGGGTGTGATGAGATAGTTCAGCAAGTAAAATGGCTTGCCATCAGGCTGAGTCTGAGCCCTAGGCTCTACATGGTGGAAGGAGATAACTGAAGCCAACTCCCATGTATTGTCACACAAAGTAAATAAATGTGAAAAATAAACACAAGACTTCATAGCATCTTTAAATATTTTCCAGGACAATTAAAAATATTTTAGGGGGTAGACTGGGGAGTGTAGCTCAGTTAGTAGAGTTCCTGACCAGCATGTACAAATTCCTGGATTTGATCTCCAGCACTGAATTAATAAAACTGGGTACAGCATCTCATACTTGTAATCCAAACACTTAAAAGGCAGAGGCAGGATGGTGAGAAGTTCAAGATTAAACCCTTGTTATACATACCAGTTTGAGTCTGAAGCCAGCCTGAGATACTTGAAACTGTGCCAGACAGACAGAGTTGGTTGGGAGGGGGATGGACACAAAGGACATAGGTAATGAAAAACAATAGCACTGGGGCTAGAGAAATAAAATTAAAAAAAAAAACATTAAAATAATAAATCCTTAAAACAATATGTTAGAAATCTATAATCTGAAAAAAATGAAATTGTGTATTTTATTCTAACAACGCAAAGCACCTACATTACAGTTCATTAAAATGATATATTTAAAAATATAGTCAATTATTCTGAAGTTATATTTTGATACTAGTCCTTTGAAGATTTAAAAAATCAAGTGAGGGGCTGGAGAGATGGCTCAGTGGTTAAGAGCACTGACTACTTTTCCAGAGTTCCTGAGTTTAATTCCCAGCAACCACATGTTGGCTCGCAACCATCTGTAATGGATCTGATGCCCTCTTCTGGTGTGACTGAAGACAGCTGCAGTGTATTCATATACATACAAGAAATAATTCTTTTAAAAACAATAATAATAAAAAGTCTTAAAAAAATAATAATAAAAAGTCAAGGTGAAGGGTATCTTCAATCCTAGCACTTGCGAGGCAGAGGCTGGTGGGTCTCTGTATGTTCAAGGCCAGCCTAGTCTGTATCATGAGTTCCAGGCAAGCCTGGGATACACAGTGAAAATAGTCTTAAAACACACACACATACACACACACACACACACACACACATACACCCCAACATCACTAGTCAAGGCAGTAATGATACCATCAACTGCTTGTTAACTTCAACAAAACAAAACAAATTTACCTCCGAGGTTTTCCCATCAGTCTCCTGATTTTTCCCCATTCTACTCTTGTTAATTTTCTAGTTTTCAAATTAGGAAAGGATTCCTTTAGGCATACACAAAAGTCGTTATCGCCTTCAAAAAGTGGCCTGTAAAACAGAATAGTTTTATGATCTTATTAATAATGTATTACTTTCCTAAATAAAGTAAAAAATATACTTCCAAATCTGGGCATAGTGATGCATGCCTTTAATTCAGTTCTAACCTTTAGGAAGAAGCGGCAGCAAAGCTAAATGTACAAGGCCAGCCTCGGCTACATTCCTATTTGTAGGCACAGAGTAACAAAGCAAGTTAGAGATGAACCTGGATTACAAGAAACACTGTCTCAAAAAACAAAAACAAAATACACATTCTGATTTTTCACCTCCTACTAATCACAATGTGTCAAACTTTCTCTTCTAAATCATAATTGTACTGGCTAATTTTGTGTCAACTTGACACAGGCTGGAGTTATCACAGAGAAAGGAGCTTCAATTGGGGAAATGCCTCCATGAGATTCAGCTGTAGGGGATTTTCTCAATTAGTGATCAAGGGAGGAGGTTCCCTTGTGGGTGGTGCCATCTCTGGGCTGGTAGTCTTGGTTCTATAAGAGAGCAGGCTGAGCAAGCCGGGGGAAGCAAGCCAGTAAAGAACATCTCTCCATGGCCTCTGCATCAGCTCCTGCTTCCTGACCTGCTTGAGTTCCAGTCCTGACTTCCTTGGTGATGAACAGCAGTATGGGTGTAAGCCAAATAAACCCTTTCCTTCCCAATTTGCTTCTTTGTCATGATGTTTTTGTCCAGGAATAGAAACCCTGACTAGACAATAATCATACCTTGGTGAAATCAAAGGGCTGAAAAAAGGTACTTAGTATATGAAATACTTAAAATGTTAAATTAAATCAGTCTAGGTTGGAGGTTCCAGGAGACTGAATTTTGCTCAAATCTCCACCTGGGACTATCCCCTGGTTCTGGCATTACATCTGACAAACAATATTAGCTACAAAGCATCTTTGCCCCAAAGGAAAAGCTATCACCAAGGAGTCCTCTCCTCTTTGGGATTAACCAAGTTTTAGAACCCTGGAGAACTCTAGAGGGTTGGTGACTCCCAAAATGATTCAATCACACTAAGACACTATGAAAAATCTCTTAAGACCATTAAAATTTTTTACTCATGAGTTTGAGGAATGAAAAGTCCAGTTTTAACAATGATATATAATGTGAATGTCCATGAACTTCACAAACTTCTGAGCAAGCAACTGTTTATGGAGGACAGAAGGGAAGAACAGAAAAATAAACAACTAAGCAACCACCAATAACTGGCATAGTAGAGATAGATTAGAATCAGAGATGTTCTTCAGCTAATCTCTATGGGCTATTCAAAATTCCTGTAATGTGTCTAAATACTAGCTGTAAATGAAAAGATGACTCTTAAAAATGATTTGTCTATTTCTCTATATTTATAAAACAAATCTCATTTCCTGAAAGTAATTGTGCTCGTGTCTCTAGCTGCATATGTAGCAGAAGATGGCCTAATCGGCCATCATTGGGAAGAGAGGCCCCCTTGGTCTTGTAAACTTTATATGATCCAGCACAGGGGAAGACCAGGGCCAAGTAGTGGGAGTGGGTGGGTAGGGGAGCAGGGGAGGGGGAGTGGTATAAGGAACTTTCGGGATAGCATTTGAAATGTAAATAAAGAAAATAATAATAAATAAAAAAATTTTAAAAAAGAAAGAAAGAAAGAAAGAAAGAAAGAAAGAAAGAAAGAAAGAAAGAAAGAAAGAAAGAAAGAAAGAAAGAGAAAAATAAACTCTTTTTTGGTATGGTGGCATATATCTGTCAGCTACTTGGGGGACTAGACAAGAGATCAGTTGAAGCCATGATGGGAGGCAGAGGCAGGCAGATCTCTAGTCTGGTCTACAGAGCTAGTTTCTGGCCAACCAGAGCGATTAAAAACAAAAATAAAAATGAATAAATGGATAAATAAATTATTAATAAAAAAGGATCATTTGTACTGCTCTTGCACAGGACCTGGGTTCAGCTTCCAGTCATGTGGCAGCTCATAACTGCCTATCACTCCAGTTCCAGGGGATCCTACAGCCTGACTTGTGGGCACCTACACACATGTGGCATATATAAAGTCGTGCAGACAAGCATACAAATATGTAATAAATAAAAATAAATCTTTTTTAAAAAAAAGAGGGTTGGGGATTTAGCTCAGTGGTAGAGCACTTGCCTAGCAAGGCACTGGGTTCGGTCCTCAGCTCTGGAAAAAAAAAAAAAAGAGCCAGGAGACCTAGGGTAGAAAAAGTCAATGACTCCTGATGATGACTGCTATATTCATAAACTGGTGCCTAGCATTCATCAGAGAGACTTCTTCCAGCAGCTGATGGGAGCAGATATGGAAACCTACAGCTAAACATGAGGTGGACAGATAGCCCAAATTGGAGATCTCCAACAGGTCCCTAACGTTGGAGCTTGGAGAACCCTGTGGAAGAGGGGAAGGAAGAACTGTAGAAACCAGAAGGGTGGAGAACACTAGAAGAATGCTGCCCACACAATCAAGCAAGCAGGCCTCAGAGGGGCTTACAGAGACTGAGCTGACAATCATGGAGACTGCACAGTCTGTGCGAGGTCATCTGCATTTGTTAGAGTTGTTAGCTTAAGATTTTTGTTGGACTCCTAATAGTGGGAGTGGGGGTACCTCTAACTCTTTTGCCTGCTCTTGAGACCCTTTTCTTCCTACTGGGGTTCCCTCGACCAGACTTGATATGAGGGTATGTGCCCAGTTCTATTGCAACTTGTTATGCTAGGTTTGGCTGATACCCCTGGGAGGCCTGCTCTTTTCTGAAGGGAAATGGAGAAAGATGGGGACCGGGAAGAGAGGAGGGAAGGGAAACTGACTAAAATGAATTATATGAGAGAAGAATAAAAATGTAAAAAGAGATTTACAGAAGAGGTGACAGCTTATAACATTTGAAAAAGTTAATTTTCAGTTGGAGCAATACTGATGATACATACAAGCACTGATACCTACTTGTCTATGTTGGAGTAGAACCACTCATATATGCACCACTTATGTGCTTTAGGAAGCTTGAGTAGGTTCCGTAATCGAAAACCAATCTTCTGTGATGCTTTCTTATCTGGTGTTGACATCGTTGCTGTAAATTTCTATATTAAAAAATTGAAATATATAGCATTAGATAAAAATGAACAATTACAATACTGAATGCATTTATAAAAAGATAGGGCATATTTAAGTACTCAAAAAGATTCAATAACAGCCAACATGGAATTTGTTACCAAACAAACCTCCTGATTAACAAAGTTAAAATCTCAGTCTGGCAATGTGGCTCAATGACGACATAAGTTCATCCGTCATCATATGGTGGAAAGAGAGAGCTGACTCTAACAAGCTGTACACACACACACACACACACACACACACACACACACACAAGCTAATACACACACTAGTATAACACACTAAATTTATTTTTTTAAAAAAGCTAAAGCCTCAAGTTTTATACTCTAAACAGGAAGGGAAATACTTGCCTCCACTCTGAACGATAATATAATTTTAGTTTATATATACAGAAAAAAAAAAGACCCAAGTGATTTCTAGACTTTCTAGACAAAAAAACAGTAAGGACTTTACGTGTTTGGGGTACAGTTCAATGTTGGAGTGCCTGTCTGGGTTTTATTCCTACCAACAGACCAAACAACAAAATCATCAAAACAGCCTGGCGGTGGTGGCACATGCCTTTAATCCCAGCACTCGGGAGGCAGAGGCAGGCAGATTTCTGAGTTCGAGGCCAGTCTGGTCTACAAAGTGAGTTCCAGGACAGCCAGGGCTATACAGAGAAACCCTGTCTCGGAAAAACAAAACAAAAAACAAACCATCAAAACACTCTTTAAAAGATCAAGAGAACACACATGCACATGCAAGAGAACATATATGCACATGCAAGCATACAGCAGACCATATAAAGTCAATATAAAATAACAAAGTCGTCAAAGTATAAACAGAGAACACTTTATTATATAGCACTACTAGACCCTGTAGTGTTTGCCTGCAATTCCAGCACCTAGGCAGAGGCAGGAGGACTGCTCCAAGTTCAGTGCCAACATGGTCTACACAGCCAGTAGAGGGGAGTGGGGAGAAGAGAGCTCAAGCACGGAAAGAACATTTTTTTTTTTAAAGTCAATACAACACAGTAGAATTCATGGCAGAAATGCCAGAATGACTCAATTGGGAAGCTCGTGATGTAATTCATGATTATTAATAAAGCAAAGCAAGAAAGTCATATGATTGCTTCCACTGATCATTCTGAGGGTGCACGAGTTAAGGTCAGACTGCACAAAATAGTGAGGGTATGACACAGTGATGATACATACCCATCTACCAGAAGAACAAAACAAACCCCGCTGGGCAGTGGTGTGCACATCTTTAATCCCAGCACTTAGGAGGCAGATGCAGGCGGATTTCTAAGTTCGAGGCCAGCCTGGTCCACAAAGTGAGTTCCAGGATAGCCAGGGCTACACACAAAACTCCACAACCCTTAATACAATAGAAAGAGATGACAAAATGACTCATAGGGAAAAAACACCAAGAATTAAACAACAGAGCTAACATGCCCCTTAGAATAAATTCAAAGGCTTTGCATGTGTATTGGAGCACCCATGCTCGCATGCATGGGAGCCAGAGGCGGTGTCAGGCTCTTCCTCGAGTGCTCTCCACTTTTAGAGGTAGGGTCTCTCATTGAGCCCAGACTGGCTAACTGGCTGGCCAGGCACTCTGCCATACCCGGGCTTTCATGTAGGTGCTGGGGATATTCGAACTCGGGGACTCATGCTTATATAACAAGCACTTCACTGAGCCATTTCCTCACAGCCCCACACCCCCATTTGAGTTTTCAATTTTAAGTCTGTTATTAGAAAAGGGCTAGCAAGGTGGCTTCTAATGACAATTTTGGAATTTTGGTTTCTTAAAAAAAAAAACAGAAATACTATGTTTTCATTTTAATCCCAACAGGGTTACTTCAAACTGTCCATGGCAGCTGTCTACAATTTGCCTTGTGCTCTAGTGGGGACAGATTTTGCCAGGAGCAGATAGTTTCTGTAATTGTGTGACATTTGAAATTTTGGGGACTTTTCAAAGGGTATATAAATGCTAGGAACCCAAGAGGTAGGGGTGGGTTGTTGGTGGGTTGTTGATTGTTGTTGGAGAAGTGTGGAAGAAAGAAGAACCTATAGAATAACCAGTGTCAGCTACAATGGCCCACCGGGTAAAGGAGCCTCTTGCCAAGCCTCACAACCTGAGTCCAACCCCTAGGACCCACATGGTGGAAGAAAAGAACCAGTTGATTCAAGTTGTTCTCTGATCACCACATAATCAGTATGGCAGGTGCACACATGCGCCTATGCATGCGTGTGCACACACATACACCAAGATAGATAGGTAGATAGAGAGGGGGTGGGGATAGATAACTCTGGCTGTCCTGGCACTCACTATGTAGACCAGGCTGGCCTCCAACTCCAGAGGTCTGCCTATGTCTGCCTCCCAAGTCCTGGGATTAAAGGCGTGTGCTACTACACCTGGCAAGTTTTGTTTTTCTCATAAAAATACCACAAACACACAAATTTATAAAAAGGAAAAGAAAACCACAAAATAAATTATCTATTTCTATAAACACATAAAGTTCTGTTTTGAACTGTTTCTGAGACAGGATCTTGCTATGTGGACCTGGGTGGCCTACAACTTGTGTATAGATCAGGCTGGCCTTGATCTCCTTCTGCCTATATCTTTCCAAGTCATTGGGTAGCAGGCATGAAATGTATAAATGTGTCAATTTTCTTAACTTTTAAAGTTAACTTATTTGCTTATCATGTGTGGGAAAGGAAATGTATAGAACTCAGAAGTCAACTTAAGGGATTTGGTTCACCATGCCAGGTGACCCTAAGGATTGAACTCAGGGAGTCAGGCCTGGTAGCATGTGCCTTACCTGCTTAGCCATCTCATTGGCTCCAACATGTAAAGTTTTAAAAGTATATTTAAAAAGATAAACTAATCACAGGGTCTCCCTAACTGGGTGAGAAAAGGAGAATAGTGAATTAGGGTAAAAGTGGATTTTTCATCTTTTTTTTTTTTCCCATTATAAATTTGTGTGTGAATGCACCTAACTCTTGAGACACTTGAGGCCCCAGGGAATGGGGAGGTCTGACAGGGTACAGGGGTTGTATGGGGGTATGGAGACAGGGGAGGAGGAATGAGATAAGGAACTGTTGGAGGGCAGAACCGGAAGGGGTAATGATTGGATCATTAAAAATATATATATTTATAATAAAACAAAACGTGTGTGTGTGTGTGTGTGTGTGTGTGTGTGTGTGTATGGGTGTGTGTATACGTGAGAAAGAGAGAGAGACAGAGAGAGTCTCAATATATAACTATGGCCAACCAAACTGCTAAATAGATGAGGCTCATCTTGAACCCACAGAGATCTACTTGCCTTTCTTCCCCAAGTGCTAAAGTAAATTCATGTGCCACTGCACTGCTCTAATTCTTTATTTTAGAAAGCATATGTATCTACAGACTAGTTGCAGAGACAGTAGAGAATTTCCAGACGCTCATCCAGCTTTCCCCATGAGATCCTGTTAGGTACCCAGGATGAATCTGTCAGAATCCCTACAGTGCCAGTGCTTAGTTTGGAATTCACTTGTGTTTTTCATTTATGTCCTTTTCTGTTCTAGAATTTAAGATAAAACACTGTACTTAGAAAGTTAACTTTTTTGTTTTTTTAAGAGAGAGGGAGAAAAAAACCTCTAAGTAAGCTTTGAACCTGTGGCAATTTTCCTACTTCAGCCTCCCAAGTATTGGGATCTCAGGTATATGGCACCACACTAACCTTAGAAAATTAATTTTTTAACATAAAACTAAAAATATTCTAGAGGCTATTTATTTGAACTGTGCACATGTGTATGATGTTTATGTCAGTGTGGACATGTGTCCTACATGTTTGGAGGTCAAAGGACAGTTTTCAGTAGTCAGTTCTCTCCTTCCAGTGTGAGAGCCCAGGAGCTGAACTCAGCTCACCAGGTTTGTGTGGCAGGCACATTTATCTGCTGAGCCATCTCACTGGCCTACAAATAGTCTAATCATAAAAACTGCTGTTTCTTTCTGTTTTGTTTTTCCAGTGAGGGTTTCTGTGTAGTCATGTCTGTCCTGGAACTTGAGCTATAGACCAGGGTGGCCTTGAACTCAGAGATCTGACTGTCTCTACCTCCAGAGTGCCAGGATTAAAAGTGTGAGCCACCATGCCAAGCTAGAGCTGTCACTTTCTATAGAGTTAGCTATACATATTTTTAAATAGACCAATGGGTCTCTGTATATGTATCTATAATATATATCTGATAATATATAGCACATCTGATTATATATAATCAAGTATATAAAGATCTTTGATTGTGATATATTCAGACTGTTAGTGGAAATAAATTATTATAAATCCTACATACAGATTAAATAGAATGTTCCAAATTTTAAATGTAAATACTTTTCTTACATCAGTTATTCTTCTAAGGTTTTATTCCAAAATCAGGAGAAATGTTCCAAACAAAAATGTTCTAACTTTGTAATGATGAACATATAACTATGCACATATTGCAAACCACTAATATATACACTTTGCTTTATGTTCTTACACTGCTGGGGATCCAACCTCAGGCCTTAGGCAGACTATGCAAGAGCCCTAAAACTAAGCTATGCCCCTAGTCCTTTAAAATATAGACTTTAATTACGAAAATTGCATAGCATGTGCATTATGCATCAATAAAACTGGTTTATTTAAATAATGATTTTTTTTTTTTTTAAAGAAAGCAAGCCACTAGTCACAGGCTGCCTACCATTTAAGTATCAGCCTTCATCTACTAGCTCTGTGACCTTGAGCAAGGTAATTTAACTTCTCCATATCTCTTCCTTCACCTGCAAAATGGGAGTAATAGTAATCTATTTCATAAAGGCTATTGAAAATTAAATCAGGGCTGGTGAGATGGCTCAGTGGGTAAGAGCACCCGACTGCTCTTCCAAAGGTCCGGAGTTCAAATCCCAGCAACCACATGGTGGCTCATAACCATCCATAACAAGATCTGACTCCCTCTTCTGGAGTGTCTGAAGACAGCTACAGTGTACTTACATATAATAAATAAATAAATCTTAAAAAAAAAAAAAAAAAGAAAATTAAATCAAAGTAATACACATGAAATACCTAGGACAGCACCTGATACATAGTAAACAGTCAATAAATGTTAGATCTTTAATAATTTGCCAGCTGTGCATTGTGGCCTTGAAGTAAACAAGCTGGGCTTGGTGACAGAAGGACCTGCCTAGGATATACAATACCCTGGGTTCAGTTCTCAGCACCAGAAAACAAAGGCAAAACCCTTCCCAAACAACAACAATGAAATCCAGACTGAAATGAAGACTGAAATGAAGACTTAGAGCTACAACTACACGGGAAGGAATAAGCTCCATCACAGAAATGACACTGATAAACTAGGGCTGTTATGGGGCTGGAGAGATGGCTCAGCGGTTGAGAGCACTTGTTGCTCTTCTAAAGGACCCAAGTTCAATTCCCAGCACCCACATGGCAGATCTGTAACTCCAGTTCTAAGGGGATCCAGACATATATGCAGGCAAAATACCCATTCACATAAAATAATAAAACCAAAAAACTAGAGCTGTCACGACTAAGGAAGAGAAACTTGGGCATAAAAATTGTTCACCTATTTGAGGATGTTGTCTTTTGTTTGTCCTGTGTTCTTTGTTCTAACTGCTCAGAAATACAAGAGACTGTAATCAGTCCTAGGAGATGCCTGGAAAGCACATGGTGAGAGTTGGGTCAGGATGGCTCTAGTCATAAAGACCAAACTTGTTATATTTGCAACTCATTCAGACTATTATAGCAACAAGGCTCTGTCAAATCCTAACAACTCATATTTAACTAGCTTTTAAAATTCACTTGACATTGTGTCCAACACCTACCAAATCAACACACTGCATTTTACTTTCAATGAAATCATGTTTACTGTGCTTCTCAGGTACTTGTGTACATTAGTCCTTGATGCTTTAAAAGTTCAGGATGCACTCTGTTCATTCTATGGAACATGGTATTTTATCATTATAATCACTGTAAGAAAGTTGGTCATGGTGGTGCACACCTGTAATCCTAGTACTTAGGACTCTGAAGCAAGGAAGATTGAGTCCGAGCCCAGCCTGGACTAAGTGCTAAGTTCTGAGCCAACCAAACTACAGAGAGATCTCTGGTCTCAATACTCGGGAGATTTTTGATACGGTATATTGCAGATCATGCCTTCACTTGATAAATAAACCACCTCAACTTTAATTCATTGTATTGAAAATTCTTATACAATGCTTTAGGGAAAACAATAAAAGGATAATAAAAGGTTATATCAGAAGTTATAAAGTTAGTCTGAAAAAAACTACATATTATTAAAGGTCATATTTTCTTATCTAACTTTTATTCCTTTATTACATGCCCACTGTGACTTTAAATTTTTAAGTTACATTTGTTTACTTTCTGTGTGTGTGTGTGTATAACAGCATGTGTGTGTGTGTGTGTGTGTGTGTGTGTGTGTGTGGTGGCTAGAGGACAACCTGCAGGTGTCAGTTCTCTTTTACCATTTGCGTTCCAGGTACGGAACTCAGGTTATCTGGATAAGCCAGGCTGTGGTGGGGCAAGCCTTTTATCCCAGCACTCAGGAGACAGGGGCATGTGAGTTCAAGGTCAGCCTAGTCTACAGAGCTAGTTCCATGGCAGCCAGGGATACACAAAGAAACCCTGTCTCGAAATAAATAAATAAATAAATAAGGATAAATTCAACAAAAATAAAACAACTCAATAGCAGAGTACTTGCCTAGTATATGTGGCACCATAGGTTTGATCCACAGCACCTCTCCCCAGAAAACAATAAATTAAAAATACAAAGAAGAAAATCCTGTTTCCATCCTGCACTGTTTCCTCTTCTGGATAGTCTTCATTATACTTTATTTGATAAAGTTAAATATTTCCCCTCACTTATTTACACACGAAATTCAAAACTGAATACACATCACCAGGTCTATTTTATTTAATATCTACTCCTTTCACGCTTACAGAATCATGACTGGCTTCCTACCTAGTTTAATGTCAACCAACAAAACATTGAATTTTCTAAGTTTGTAAAAATAATTGCTGAGCAGCAATACCGACTTAAAGAATGCTGTCCAAAATGTAACAGAATGAATATGAACTTCAGCACATTGCACAATCATTCATATCCTTCACATGAAATAAACTTTAATACACACACCTGTGGGATCATTGCGACTCTCTGGTTTCTTTTGGGTGACTTTGTATTTATTTGTCTGTCATCTTCATCAGAAAAGAGTCGACTTCTTTTTGAATTTCTGAAAGGCTATAATAACATTTTTTTATTTAATGAGTGTTTCTCATTTTTGTCCATCTGGAAAACACAGCTAGATTATCAACAATGTAGGAATATACATGAGTGGCAGAAAGCACACAAGCCAAATGTGAACACCTTGGAATTAGCAAAGTGATTAAACAGAGATTTCTGCAGTGATAATCAACCGAAAACTGTTTAACACTGGCAGCCTTGCATGGTGAAGATAGGAAACTATGTTCTGGAAATTCCAGTTTAACTTATGTTGGTTAATATTAAGTGGCTATTACATGACGTCTACTGCAGAGGGTTGGACTAGCAAGAACATTAAATCACTTGAGACAAGTATGCCTAAATGATGTTAGTACTATACTAGATCGGATGTCAAAGGTTACTAAATTTCTAACTGCACATAAAAAATCCATGATATATATGAGATAACTGATGAGTATCTTTAGAACTAAAACCCTGTAAATATCAAAGGTATATAACACTATCCCCGCACTCAGGAGCCAGTGGTAGAGGTAAGCATATCTCTTTGAGTAAGAGCCAATGTGGTTTACATAGTAAGTTCCAGGTCTGTCAGGTCTACACAGTGAGATTGTCTGTAAAAAAAATAATGATAAAATGTATACATGTGTTCATGTGTATTATGAATGCTTCATGGAGACCAGGTAATCTGGTTACAGATAATTTACCTAAGTAAGGTCAAATACTGCTCAATGGCACATTAAAATGAAAATACCGCCGGGCGTGGTGGCGCATGCCTTTAATCCCAGCACTTGGGAGGCAGAGGCAGGCAGATTTCTGAGTTCTGAGTTCGAGGCCAGCCTGGTCTACAGAGTGAGTTCCAGGACAGCCAGGGCTACACAGAGAAACCCTGTCTCAAAAAAACAAAAAAACAAAAAAAAAAAAAAAGAAAATACCTACAGTTGGTTTTTCTTTTTTTTTTTGTATGTGAACTTATCCAGCACAAACATACAGTTCAACGAGGACTCTCTAGCATGCAGGAGCTCTCCTTACCATTTCTACAGCAGGGCCCGCATTCCTGCTTTTCCAAACAGGAGTTTTCTGTAAAGAACTGTACTTTTCATTCCATGTGTTAGATAAACTTCCCTCTGTAATGAATAATTAATACTGATAAAAAAATTTAAGATTAGCTCACAAATTTTATATCACAAACACTAACCCTTTAGTAGTAAACATATGAAATCTATATTAATGTCAAAAAGTTACAGTGTGACTGTAGTAATTTTAGTTTACTAGAAACAAACTAACACTATCTCAGGCCAGAGAGATGGCATAGGGGAAAGGCATTTGCAGAGAAACTGATAAGCTGAGTCTGTCTGGTTCAATCCCTAGTAGCCACAGGGAAAGGAGACAAGTGACTCCTGAAAGCTGTCCCCTGGCCTCCATTAAGCACTCCAGAACACACATCCACACTCACAAACACACTCACACAACACATTTTCATTTCATCTCATTAATTTACTTGATGTACATGGGTGTGTTGCTGCCTGTGTGTCTGAGGAGCACATGACTGCCTGGCACCTGCAGAGGCCAGAAAAGGCGGTCAGATCCTCTGCAACAGGAGCTACAGGTGGTTGTTGAGCTGTCACGTGGGTACTGGGAACTGAACCTGCGTCCTCTGGAAGAGCACCCGGAGTGCTCTTGACCACTGAGCCACCTCTCCAGCCCCACACAATTACATCTTTAAAACATTAAAAAACACAAAAACCCTCAAAACTTCACTTATTCTTTTAATAAAATGATAAAGCAATGCATCCTAAAAGTACTGCATTTCTATACAGAACATATAGGTTTTTGTTTTAGATGCAGGGTATTCATAATTCTTCTATTAAGAATGATTTCATTTTTTTTAATTCTAACTGAAAGCAGGACAATGGAAAATAAAAACTAAAAACCTCTAATTCTGAATTTAGAGGACATTTCTTCTGTTTTTGCTTTCTGAGACGTGATCTTACTGTTTCCCTGGGTGGCCTGGGATTCACTGTGGAACTGAGGCTGTCTTTGAACCTGGGGCAATCCTTCTGCAGCTATGCTCCCAAGTGATGGGTTGTAGCACGTGCTACACACCGAGCTACTTAAAGGACATTTCTAAATGACTTTTGCTTCAATATGTGAAACACAACATAGGAAAGTTAATATAGTATGGGTGGTGTCGTGCACACTCCTATAGCCCAGACTGACCTCAAATCCACATCAATGCCCTGCCTTAGCCCTCACAACAGCTGGGACTACAGGTGTGGGCCACTATGCTTAGCTGTTTCTCTTAATTCAAAGAAATGACTTTGGAGTTTTTCGAAAACCAAAAAAAGTTCTATCAATTAAATGATTAGACATATGAAATAAAGAAGAGTAAGTTTAAGTTTTGTAAAGAATGTTTAAATGGGGCTGGTGAGATGGCTCAGTGGGTAAGAGCACCCGACTGCTCTTCCAAAGGTCCGGAGTTCAAATCCCAGCAACCACATGGTGGCTCATAACCAT
>NC_034594.1:152793538-152811654 GCF_900095145.1 Mus pahari | reverse complement strand
CAAAAAAAAAAAACAAAAAACAAAAAAAAATAAAAAAACAAAACAAAACAAAGAAATGTTAGTTTGAGCAGGTGTGGTAGTATTATGTAATTCTAACACTAGAAAGCCTGAGACAGGATTAGTAGTTCAAGGCAAACCTTGGCTACATAGGGATCTAAGGTCAATCTAGGTTACACGAGATCCTGTCTCAAAAGCCAAAATACTTAAGAAGCCCAATATTGTGGTGCATTCTTGTCAATTTAGTACTTGGGAGGCAGAGGCAAGATTACCACAGCTTGAGGCCTGTCTGGTCTACGCACTGAGCGCTTCAGGCCGGCCAGCGCTACAGAGGCCCTGTCTCCAAACCAAACCACAAACATCTAAGTTAGATGGAGGCTGAGGAAGGGACGTTCTTGAGCTCCAGGCTGCTACTATTCCCCCCTCCTTTTTTAGAAATATCTCACTCTTAGAGTTCAGAGAACATGTGATATTCCTTTTTTTAAAATTACTTTTATTTTTTTTTTTACAGTCCAGTTGTTACCCCCCCCAGCTCCCCTCCCACCATGCAATATTCTTAAAAGATAATTCTTAAAACAAAAAACCAACAACATTGATGTAAGCTCAGCACAGGTCTCTTGACTGTTGAGTGTTTTTACAGCAACAATACTGAGCTGAGAGCTTAAGCAAGCACTCTATAGCTGAGCTCCACCTCCAGTTCTGGTTAAGGTAGTCTTTAAATGAGACACAGTGACTTCAACAGGAAGCAGAGACAGGTGGATCTCTCTGAGTTCTAGGCCAGTCTGGTCTACACAGTGAGTTGCAAGCCATCTCAAAAAACAAAAACAAAGGAAGATATACTTTCATTAATAATTTTAGGAAATTAAAATTTTAGAAATATTTTAATTACAAGCAAATAAAGATGCATTTTCTTATAAAAGCATATGAATTTAAAATTATCAGTGAAAAGTAAATACAAGATACAATGAGTTACAAATAACAGAAGGAAAAGAAAAAAATATTCAAATTGTGATACATATCTGGAAAGACATAATTCTCACCTTTTAAACTGACAAGGGCTTTTGCTGAAGAGCCTGAAAGTAAAAATAAAACAAATCAGCGAGGTATGGTGGTGCATGACATTATAGGTGGTGTCTCTTTGAGTTCCAGGCCACCCTGGTCTACATAGTAAGTTCCAGGCCAATCAATGAATGCTACACAGTGAGACATTGTCTTAAAAAAAAAAAAAAAAAAAAAAAAACCAACAAGCAAACTAACCCAAATCAATAACTATTTTCATAATCCTGGTTGGAGGACTAGGACTTGGCTTGGGTAGAGAGGTGCTCCAGTTAGTCTGAGCAGCGTTGGGTCTGATGGTGGTTGGATATGCAAAGGGAGCATCATCAGTGGCCAAGTCTGTAGCATAGCATGAGAGAGGCAGAGGACTGGCATGGGTTCAAGGCAAGCCTGAGCTCCATGCTTAGTCCCACTACAGCCTGGTCCTGTCTGGGAAAGGAAAGGAATACTGGTGATCAAGGAGGGACTGCAGAGGCCCAGGCAGGCCTGTGGAAGTTGTGACAGCAGTTAGAAATTATTCTAAGAGAGAAAAATGTAGAAAAAAAAAAAATGAGCACAGACAGAGTGTCATTGTGCCTCCTCATCCAAAAGTACTCTAGCACTGGAGGAAAAGAGAAGGGAAACTCATTATTGGAACGAAAATCAGAAGAGGTAACAGAATAAACAGAAAATAAACATGATTCAGAGACTGACAGAGCCGAAAAGTTCCTTGAGAGTCCTGAATACAGGTATTCACAATGCTTAAAGATCTATTCAGGAAGCTGGGCAGTATGTTGCACACCTTTAATCCCAGCACTTGGGAGACAGAGGCAGGTAGATCTCTGATTTTGAGGCTAGCCTGGTCTACAGGGTGAGTTCCAGGACAGTCAGGGCTACACAAAAAAACTTGTCTTGAAAACAAACAAAAACAAAAAACTAACAAGCAAAAACCGTACAGGAAAATAGATTCCTGAACACCCAAGGAGGGATAGCATAAACGTAGAGGGAGTCACTAGATAAAGCTCTTCATTGGATCTGTGGCAGGTAATCCACTGAGATACAGAGCTACAGGGTGGCTTGACAGTGAAGGGTAGGGTCTATGAGTGGGGGAAGTAGGAGACTCAATAGGGAAAAAAATTTTTTGAAGTTTAGTGTTCAAAGACCATAAAATCATAGGTAAGAGAATAGGGTGAGAAAGCCATAAGGGCTCTAAGGAGCACTTGCCTACTATTATGTTCAACCACTAGTAACACAAAATAAATAAAAATTCTACTAGAAAGCTTCAAATAAAATATAACCAAGAAACACTAAGGTAGACAGGAAAACACAGTCCATCCAGGAAAACGTGGGTATATACTAAGTTCTGTCTGCATGGTAGTTCTTGCTCAGGCAACAGAGACCCCACAGCAATGTGCCAAAGTCCATGTTCTCCTGGAGCTTCTGCTCTAGTTAGGAGGGCAGGGAAACAAGTACAAGCCAGTGCTGACGAGCTATGGAAACCGTGAATGGGATGACCGTGGAGCGTTAGAGGAAAGACACTCGTGAATCAGCCTCTCTGAACGGGTCATTTGAAAGGGGTCTGAGGAAGGGGTGTAAGTTACAAGGGCACCCAGCTATTCCACAAAGGTGGAGCTCAAACCTTGAGGATTCTGATTTACTACCGTTAACTCCTTGTACCTTTTTTGGAGGCAGTACAGTGATCAGGAGGGGTGACTCTGCAGCTAAAAATGTGCACTGTTCCTGCAGAAGAACCAAGTTCAATTCCCTCGCCTATGTTGGGCAGCTCAGAACCATCTGTAACTCCAGCTCCAGGGGCATTTGAAGCTTCTGGCCTCTTCAAGCACCTACACTCACATGCACATACCATAGATATAATTAAAATAACTCTTTAAAAAGAGAGCATAGGTTCTAGAACATTGAGGTTGGCTGGCTATTGTTTAGATCTTGGCTCTGCTACTTTCTTGCTATGTTATTTCCCACAAAGTACCTCAACTCCCTGTGCTGCTGCTTCTTCATGTGTAAAAAGGAGAGTAAACAGATATAAGCACAAAGGCTTAGAACAGTATATACAACACATGGCTAATTTTCAGATGGGCTCACATTACATTAACTGACCAAATTATCCATCTGTTTAAACATATGAAATTACAGGCAGGTGAACATGGTTAAGTTAGAATCCTGCTCTAACCAGTTCCACTTTGTCAACATTTAACCAGTATTTACTGACTGTTCCCCATCCATAAGCACTGTTAGAGCTGAGGTCACCACCAAAAGCCTCCATCTCAGAGAGTTTGTATCCTAGTGGATAGGGACGTACAACAAATAACTACATGAGACAGTAATTATACCTCATGACAGTTACTACAAAGAACATAAACAGGAGTCAGGGAAGCTTCCAAGGAAACAACCTCTGAAAAGAACTAGCCATAAAATCAAGAACAACCTCCCTCCCCCACCATAGGTGGGGGTGTCACAACATGGAGACCAGGCAGAAGAAACCTAGCCCCCCCCCCAAAAGAAAAAGCCCTGAGAAATTAGTTCAAATTGAATTGTAACAGGGTTAATGGCTTGTGCTTGGGGGAGAGAGGTGGAGAGAGACGAAAGCAGGGTTGTGCTTAGACTGGGAATGCAGGCGTGCTCCTAGTTCCTTCTGATGACTGTGACAGGACTATCTGACTAAATGACCTCACGTCGGGTTCCAGAGGGGTCACTCACTTCATCATTGTATGGAAGGTATGGAAAAGCAGAGAACTGACAAGATGGCCAGGAAGAGGAGAAAAGGGAATACAGAAGATGCTAGGGTAACACAAAACTATCACCACCCCACTGACCTACTTTCTCCAATGAGGCCCCACTCCCGACCTTTCACCACCTCCAACAATGCTATCTTATGACTATGAATCCACAAGAGAGGAATCCATTTATTAGGTCAGAAGCTCATGATCTAAATGTTTTTGGAGGTATGTTCAAGGATACACCAAGTATGCTTTGCTGATCTCCTAGGTATTTCTCAATGAACTCAAGCTATCAAAATTAACCATCACCACAGGCATGAGGAAAAACATAAGTGGCTCAGCTCTGGTGGGCTGCTGACCAACAACCATGTGACTGCAGGTAAGACAGCCCTGAGAAGTCAGAAGATTGTATGGAAAACTTCAAGAACACGTGTACTCGTCAGAGGACAAAAAATAAGCACAGAATCTTAAATTGGGGGCTAGAAAGAAGGCCCAGCAGTTCAGAGCACCTTTTGCTCTTGCAGAGGACTGGAGTTTGGTTCCTAGCACCCATGCTGGGTGGCCCACAAATGCCTGTAATTCCATTGCCAGAGGCATCAATGCCTCTGGCCTCTATATGTACCCTTCATACATGCACAGAACCACATGCAGACAGACAAATACACATAATAGAAAAATAACAAAAATGTAATTAAAAAAAATCTCAACATGATATTCTAAAGAATAAGCAGAAGTTAACTGGAAGTGAGGGGAGGGGAGACCAGCCTAGAGACCAGCACTTGCCTGTAGCACAGAGAATGAAAACAGTTCAAGTAACTCAGAGAGAATGAGAGGAGAGGTACACAACAAACGGGGAAGTGGGTGCAGCCAGGAAACATGCATTGGCCTTAGAATTAGCTACTAAAAGGTTTTAAACAGCGATGGCTGGGGCCGATGGCACATAATCCTAGCAATCAAGAAGCAGAAGCAGGAGAATTGCTGCTCGTTCAAGATCAGCATGGTCTACAGACTGAGAGTCAGGCTAGCCAGGGATATACATGGAGATCCTGTCTTGAGGATTACAATACAAGATAAGAGGAGGAAGACATTTCTGCTCTGAAAGGATCCCTCTGGTCCACTCTAGGAGGCAGTGGGTTACTAAAATGGTAACAACCTAGGCTAGGTGATTGTAAAAAGTAAGAATTGAGACACATCTAGAAGGTAAGCTCTAGGACTTAGTGAATGCTTAAATGCTGGAAGCAGGAGGAAAGCAAAGATAACTAGGTTTGTGCTCCTTCACACAGATATACAATGTAATTGTTCATTAAGACAGGGGTGGCCAGCCTGCTCTACAGAGTGAGTTCCAGGACACCCAGGGCTATACAGAGAAACCCTGTCTCAAAGCCCCCCTCCCCCAAAAAAGGCAGGGGTGGCACATACCTTTAATCCCAGCACTTGGGAGGCTGAGGCAGGCGAATTTCTGAGTTTCAGGCTAGCCTGGTCTACAGAGTGAGTTCTAGGACAGCCAGGGCTACACAGAGAAACCCTGTCTCAAAAGAAAAAGGGGGGGGGGTGTCCTGGAACCTAGCACTGTGTGCTAGGGTGGAATTCTGAGATAAATTCTGAAATTTCTTAAGTTTGATGATTCCTCTGTAACATCTAAGAGATGTAAAATAGCAAGAGCTCAAGAGCAGGAGCTTAGAGCAAAGATTGTGCTCACGTAAAAATCATGTACTTACATCAAATGAAATAAAGATCAAATTGTACAGAAAGCAAATGGGACTGTGCGTCCATGAGTGAGTGCATACATGTATATTTCTTTTCTTTTTTCTTTTTTTTTTTTCCCCCCCAAGTCAGGGTTTCTCTGGCTGTCCTAGAACTCACTCTGTAGACCAGACTGGCCTCCAACTCAGAAATCCGCCTGCCTCTGCCTCCCAAGTGCTGGGACTAAAGGCGTGCGCCACCACCGCCCGGCACGTATTTTTTAAAACACAAAGTTACAGTAAGTAGTCAGGAAATGATAACTTTTATAATTGATGTTACAGGAGCTATTAGCTAATATACTACATAGCTCCCTTAACTAAACTGGGGAAAAAATACAAAAATAATGTAGTGTTTTTTCATATCACACTGAAATTACTTTTTCTTTCCAGAATCATGCTCTATCTTATTAATAATATTATTCCAAATTCAGTTCCATTTTAGTCAAGTCTTTAAGTCTATTTGTGTCATTGCTAAGAAATCAAAAATACAACCCTTGCTTTTGACAAAGCCATAGTTTAGCTAAAAAAAAGACATACACACACACACACACACCCCTCCCCAAGCCAAGTACCAGAGACATTGCATGGTAATATAAACAATTAGGTTATACAGAGTGTAACAGTGTAGTTAATATCTGAACCTCAATGTAAATCCCAAGTTTGTAAAAGAACAAGTAAGAAAATCCTTTTCCTAAAGGTATGCTCACAGACACAGCTAGAGGTGTGCTTTGCTGATCTCCTAGGTATTTTTCAATGAACTCAAGCTATCAAAATTAACCATCACCACAGGCATGAGGAAAAACATAAGTGGCTCAGCTCTGGTGGGCTGCTGACCAACAACCACGTGACTGCAGGTGAGACAGCCCTGAGAAGTCACAGAGCGTACTCATCACAGAGGATGAAACATTTTACAGTACAGCCCAGGCTGGCCTCCAACTTAAGAGTTATCCTTTTGTCTCAGCTCACGTGTGTGAGGTTAACACATGTCACAGTGCCCAGCTTAGGAAAAAAAAAATCTCTTCAGATGGCAGGTAACATTCTTATTTGAATTATCTATATTTTCAAGCATCGTAAATAACAATCAACCCTATTCTCCAAACGAACGATAAACTCATGGATAATCTATAGATAATACCTTATCAATACAGTAATCACTGGCTATTTAAATAGAAGTCAAGATTAAATAGAAATACAAGAGCAGCACCCATCTAGTCACAGGAGACTACCGGTTGCTCACTGCACACTAGAAAAGTGACATCTCCATCCACCATCGAGAAAGTTCTTTTGAGACTTAGCACTGGCCTAAACCAAAATTAAAACACATTCTGGATACTAGCCTTCATCGGCATGGCAACCTAAACTTTTGACTTAACAATATAAGGAATATGTGATCTCAAAGAAAACAAAATTAAGAGTATCTCTCTTTTAAAGGCGTATTTGCGTTGCCCACAAATACATCTAACAGAGTTTGAGCTTTTTCTTTGCTTTTTGAAACGGGTTTCTCTGATCTGACTTCCTGTTGGGGCACCCCAAATGGTTAAAAAACAAAAACACTCATTTGTTATAAAATGATACAATCGTTCTAAATACAGATTGCTCAGTTTGGGGGTTTGTTTGTTTGTTTGTTTTCCAAGACTGGATTTCTCTGTGTAGCCTTGGCTGTCCTGGAGCTTGGTATGTAGACTAGGCGGGCCTCGAACTCGGAGATCCACCTGCCTCTTCCTACCGAGTGCTGAGATTAAAGATGTGCGCCACCACACCTGCGAACCTTTCCTTGACCAAGGGCTACAAATAACACACCACAGAGTACGTGTTGATTCAAGACCATTTTGTAATTAAAATGTCTTTTAATAATGTGCTCAGTATGAAAATTACAAAATTGTTCCCTTGTCCTTAGGTCGCAGAGTAGGTGTTTTTACTGTCTGCGGACAGGTGAACATCCGCCTTGGAGGATGTGAGTACAGAAGGTTAAGTGAGGCAATGCACAGGGGTGGGTGTCAGGCAGAATAACATACTTATATAGGCTGCGGGGCTCACATCCAGTGTGTAAAGCCCACCCCACACTCTAGAGACACATCCACTCAGGAGGGAGTCTGGGGATGGGGCTACCTCGGCACTGTATCCCGGCTGGATCATCTCCGGAAAGGTCCAGGGCCACCTGTAGTCCCAGGGGAAGGGGCCAAGCCTGTGTGACACGGAAGAAAACACTTCCAGGATGGACGCGGGGGGTCGGGGGGAGCGATCACAAGTGCCTGCAGAAGCAGGAGCCGTCAGAGGATCAGATCGGAGGCCCGGGACACGAAGAGGGGCTGTGTCCCCGGTGCCCAGCCCGAGCCCTCCCGGCCCCCGGCCGGCGAGTTACATAACCGGGCGGCCGAGGAGGACGGCGCCCGCGACTGGGGGGCCGCTCTTCGCCCACCCCGGCCGGCGACAGCAGTCGCTCCGGGAGAGCAGCCGCCGACTCGGTCAGGACGCGCTGGACTCCCGGGCTTTCGGTTTCCGGCGCTGGCGCTCGCACAACCCCAGAAACAGACACACAAGACACCATAACAAAGGCGGCGACGCGGCGGCAGCGCCTGAGGAGGAAGGCCGGGGACTGCGGTGGGCTGGCGGCCATCCCACCTGCCCGGCAACCGGACTCGGCCGGTGCGACCCCGGGACGGGCAACCGGCGGGAAGGAGGGCGGCTCTGAGACGCTACTTACTCTCGTCAGGCAACTGGTCGAGCTCCGCCATCTTGAACGAGCCGCGCCGCTTTTTCAAAGGCTGCCCGCCCCGGTGCATTGTGGGGCGGAGACTGTCTGCGAGGGAGGTTCGAATGAGGAGCTCGCGGCCCGCGGCGCCTGCTCCCGCCAGGCCGTCCGGCTCCGCCCGAGCCCGGCGGGAGGGGGCCTCGGGGCCTCGCCCGCACCCCAGGCCGGGCCCGGAGGAGGACCGGGGGCGCCTCGCCGAGAGGCCCGGGAGGGCCGAGCGCGGGGGGCGCGGCGCCAGCCCCGATGCGCCCGCCCGCCCGCGCCGCCCTCCTCGCCTGCGCTCGCTCCCGGCGCGCGGCCGGCGCTGCGGCTGCGGGAACTGCAGGCCGGTTCCCGAGGGGAGCGGGACGCAGGCCCGGGCCGGTGGCGCGGCGGACGAGACCTGGGTTCCTGGTCGCTTGGCACGGAGCGGGCTCTGCCCAAAGTAACGTGGACTCGGCTCCCCAGACCGCGTTTCTCCGGCGCCCCGGTCCCTGCCCTTCCCCCCCTCCCCGAGTGCCCGGGCCGCGGCGTCCGCTTCGCCTGCGGGTCACAGACGCGGGGTCCCGGCGGCCCGGGCCGGAACCTGAGCTGCGAGCGGCCGGGACGAGACCTTGAGAGGTCACCAAGTTGGTGTAGGCCGAGGGCTAGCGAACTGTCCTGCTTTCTTTCTCTAATGCGCTCCACCCGAGACCGGTAGTGAGCTGGGAGCCTCACGGTGACTAAGGATGCTTGGGGAAGACACAAGTGACACTAGCCAAGTGTAATGAAACTGGATGAGAATTCCTCCCTGGCCGAAAAGAAGCCGGGGAAAGAGTTCACAGTTCCCATCTGTAACACTTTCTAGTATTTAAACCACGGTGGCTTTTCAACTACTATTTTTTACAAGCGTGGTTGATCTCTCCGGGGTGTCTATTCTCCAGGAATGTCTGAGGAGGGGGTAGTCGGAGAATGGAGAATTTAAAAGAAAACAAAACAAAAAAACGAGTGGATGAGGGACTTCCACAAACTAAAAAGTTTAAAGATGGTTCAGTGAGGTGAGAACAGATCTAGACAGGTCAGCCCAGGCAGGGCTAAGTTGGGCTTGGTAAGAAGAATAAAGCGAGGTCTTCCGTAGAAGGAAGAACGGGCTTTCATTTCCTTTCTAGAACAAGAATGTGAGGCACAGGTTGGAGAAAGACGAGACTCTTGGGCGAGCAATAGAGAGGAAGACTTCAGGGTCAGGAAAAGGGCAGCAGGCTGTGAAAGTTGGGGGTGCAACTTGTATCAGTCCCAGGCAAGCTTAACACTTGTGCTTCAACTTCTCCGCAGTAAAATGCAGGCAAAAATTCCACTCTTGCTTAATGAGTGGAAAGAACTTATAATGGCTCCTTGCAGCCAGCTGTTTGCTGCTACAGCCTCCAGTTTAGACAGTAGGGAGCACCGCAGAATCTGGGGTGGCAGGAGGGGCAGGGTGGAAAATCCATCTTCCAAGAGGTGAGGGAAAAGACTAGTGTGAGCAAGAGAAGCACATTGGTGCTGGCCCCTCTGGGCCCAGGGTAAGTGGGTGATGAGGTGGGCAGGAAGTAAAGAGTTATAATAACAAAGTAACCTAGCCTTCTGAGAGAACCTAACCCCTCCTGAGCCTTCTGAACACATTCTGACCAGCCTGCCTCTTAACAGGTGGACGAAACTGGTCCTGCTTGGGTGTCTTCATCAATTTGAAAATGAGATCGGGCATAATTTAACCCTCTGAGAATAAAAGAGCAGCAATCAACATGGAGGAAACTGAGAGAGAAGAGAGGGGCAAGAATCGTGAAATGTAGTAGACAGGTGTTGTCAGATCAGAGCAAGTCAGATTTTACAATGAGGCAGTTTTTATACATTTTTCAGTACCTTGGTTTCTCTCTAATGTAACAGCATGTCTTAATCTATACTTCTGAGACAAGGAACCTTGTGACTTGCTTGGTAATTACTAAACGACAGAAATTCATGTCTTATGGTTCTGGATTCTAGAAATGTCAGGTGGTGGTAAGGGCCGCTTTCTCCTTCCAGGATGGGTGTCTTGCTACATCTCCCGGGGTGAAGGATGTGCCCTCTTCCTGAGATGGAAGAGCATGAGTACCCCTTCATACTGAGACCTGCTGAACTGCCAGGAGGGTGCGAATTCCATTTGGGGTCAGAGCTTCTTTATACTGTTGCATGACAGATTAAACTTTAATATGAATTTTGAAGGAGACACCATGATTCTACCCATAGCAACATGAACCATAGGGTAAGTTTCCTTCAATTGTATATTCCAATTTAGGATGACACGATTTTGTAAGTTATCTTGTTTGCTTTAAAACATACACATTGGACTTGGCGGTATACTCCCTTAATCCTAGCACCCCATGTTGTGTAGCTGTTTCCTGAAATAAAACCTTCCATTCTGGAGAGAACTTTTTCTTTTTCTTTTTTTTTTAAAGGGTTTATTTACGTATTATATGTAAGTACACTGTAGCTATTTTCAGACACACCAGAAGAGGGCATCCATTCTCATTACAGAATGTTGTGAGCCACTATGTGGTTGCTGGGATTTGAACTTAGGACCTTCAGAAGAGCAGTGAGTGCTTTTAACCACCGAGCCATCTCTCCAGCCCCAGGAAACTTCTTAAGATATTTTCAGGGAAGTGAAACAAGAAGGAAAAATACTGCAGGAAAGCTCCTTAAGGAAACTAACAATTCAAAATACTTTCAGGAGATTCCTGAAACAGACGGGATTCATTAGAGCCCTCTCTCCCCCAAGAGTATGTAAAGCGTAAGGACTTCTGAGAGTCACTGTCAACTAAGCCCAGGTGCCTGAAGGAAGCAGGGATAAGTCCAGCAGAAGCAGCATGGAAGCAGAGACCTGCTGAACTGTAGAAGACAGACAGCTGAGCTGCCAGGAAGTGGCTCAGACCAACTGAACCACTTGGAAAGGACTCTGCAACCTGTTGGGTTGCTTGCAGACTGCAGTCTGCTCTAGTTTCCAGCTTTCACAAGTTGTCACCCATGTGGGGGTCACCTTTAGTGATGCAGCTGTTTTTGAGTCATTTCAGCTCCTGTAACTAACCCAGGAACTTCCTGGTTCACAAAGTTGGACTTCCGGTGGTATCAAGCTTTGGTCTGTAATTGATTCCCTATTTGGGGTGAAAAGAGTTTGTTTCCCCCCTCCCCAGGAGTCTGCCACACAATACTAGGGAGGTAAAGGCAGGCAGGTCTTTGTCAGTTTGAGTTCCAGGCCAGCAATGGCCACACAATGAGACCCTGTAAGAACACTAAGTCATTAAACAAAAACACCTAGGCAAAAGCCAAGGTATTGTGATTCCCTGGCTTTTCTATTCCTAGCATCGCAAAAACAAACATGAAAACACACACGAATTTACCATAGAACTGACAAACAGAATGTCTCATTGGGTGTGCTTGCTGCCAAACCTAGTGACTTTAGTTTGATCCCTGGTACCCACACAGTAGAAAAGAGAAGTAACCACAGCAAGTGCTCTGACTAGCACCAAGTAAAATTTCATTTACGATGTATACGTGCATAGATTAACCCAGAACAAAAGGTACACGTGGTAATGGTGACTACCTCTAGATAGTAGCATAGTGAATGATTTTTCTCTATAGCTGTATATGTGTAGCTTTTCCATAGAAAAGATTTAGCTTTAGAATATAAACAAGCATGACAATCAGTGTATGTATCTTAGCCAGGTGTGGTGGCATATGCCTGTAATCCTAGCACTTGACAAGTGGAGGCAAGAGTATCAGAAGCTCAAGGCCCATCTTCACAGCAGGTTTTCAGTTAGCTGAGCTCCCTGGGTCCCTCTCCAGCAATGAAAGGGGCCAGGGAACCGCTCCAAGGTTAAGAGTACATAGCATTCTTGCAGAAACTCAGAGTTTCCCAGTATCCTTATCAATTCATAATTGTCTGTAACTATAGTTCCAAGGATATTGACACTCTCTTCTGGCCTCAAAGGCAACTGGACTCATGCACATACCTCCTCTCACATGTATACTTAATTTAAAATGAAAGCATCTTTTAAAAAAGTCAACAACACTGGGTGTGGTGGCACACCCTCCCCAGTACTGGCAGGTAGGGGGCAGAGGCAGACAGACCTCTGAATTTTAGGATAGCCTGGTCTACACAATGAGACCCTGACTCAAAACAAGTACACAACAAGTACTTTATCTATGGAATGGGATCATCCATAAAAGCAATGATGAATACTGATGACACCACAATGTGGGTGGACTTTTAAAACCTGCTCAATGAAAGAAGCCTATCTGAAAAGAACAATTTGTGTGATTCTATCCGTGGGAAATGTCCAGAGTCGTCAAATCTTTAAAAAGAGGAGATCAGAGGAGTCCGGCAGCTGGTAGGCTTGAGTGGAAGGTGAGTAACCAGTCAAGGGTTCAGGATTTCTTTTGGGTGTGATGAAGGTTCTAAGACTGCAGTGGTGGCTTCATAGCTGCACCTCTGCTAAAACCACTTAGAAGACAACTTAACAGGTGAATTGCATGTGTGTGAACTAGATGGTAATAAAACTGTTACAGGGAGGGCTGGTGAGATGGCTCAGCTCTGACTGCTCTTCCATAAGGCCCTGAGTTCAAATCCCAGCAACCACATGGTGGCTCACAACCATCTGTAATGAGATCTGATGCCCTCTTCTGGTGTGTCTGAAGACAGCTACAATGTACTTACATATAATAAATAAATAAATCTTAAAAAAAAAAAAAAAAAACTGTTACAGGGAAAGCCTTGTTTTCCTATCTTGTTAATCAGCTTTCTGCTTTCTGTCTCTCTAAGCAAATCCCTAAAATAATCAAAAAGGCTCACAGGTTGGAAGTTTTGGTCCCTGATGGGTTGACCCCAATGCTTTGTGTCTATGGTAAAACAGCCCATAGATAGGAGGATGTGACAGGAAGGCAATCACCTCAAGGCAGAAGAGACACTGAGGTGGGGACTGAGACCCTACAACTCCCTTCTAGGACAAACCTCTAATGATCTGAAGATCTCTCTCTCTAAGTCCCACCTTTTAAAGGTCCCATCACCTTCCTAAGTTGTTGGGGTTCTCAACCTTCCTAATGCTTCAACTCTTTATTACAGTTCCTTGTGTTGTGACTCCCCAACCATAAAGTTATTTCCATCACTACTTCATAACTGTAATTTCATTAGTTATGAATCATAATGTAAATATCTGTGTTTTCTGATGGTCTTAGGTGATCTGTGTGAAAGGGTCATCCAGCCTTTAAGGGGTTGAGACCCACAGGTTGAGAACCTCTGCTATATTGCACTCTTGAAGATCAAGCCTTTAACAAGTGGACCTTCAGGAAATATTTGAGAGCCAGTGGGACAGATCTTTGTATCAAATTTCCTCTCTGAACCAAAGATAATAGGCCAAAGAGATACCCTGCTGGGCCTTGTGTGATGGCAGCATCAAACAAAGGCTCACATTAAACTGCTCCCTTTCCCACCTGTCACCTCCATTAAACATCTCAAAGTTCCGAAAACCTTGCTACAGTGAGAAGCTGCTTTTCTTGTTGGACCCAAGTGGCTACAGGAAAAGGAAACTGGATTCCTAACAGATGTATTCTTTTTATGATTATGATTCCAAGAATGCTGGTGAGGTGACTCAGCAGGTAAATGAGGTTGTCAGGCCTGGAAACCTGATCACTGAAGTTCCATCCTTAGGACCCATATGGTGGTGGACAGAGCCAACTCCCACAAGCTGTCCTCTTATCTCCACAGAGGGCTGTGGCCCACAAGCACAGGTACATGTTACTAATGCAATCAATAAATTAATTTAAAATGGCTCTAGGAGATCATCAAATACCTGTTTCTAAAGAGAGAAAGGGGGAAGGAAGGAGGAAGAGAGGGGGAGAGTGAGTAAAAGAGAATTCTATCTCTTAGAGCTATAGTGAGAAGTGAGAATTAAATTAAGTGAGATTAATGAGAATTAAACTCCAGCCTCACACCCTAGTCATAAACACCAGCTCACACCACATCTGACACCACAGTCATAGACTCCAGGCTCACACCCCAGACATAAACACCAGCTCAAACCACAGCTCACACTCTAGTCATAAACTCCAGCTCACACCATAGCTCACCCCACAATCATAAACTCCAGGCTCACACCCCAGACATAAACACCAGCTCACACCACAGCTCACNCCCCAGTCATAAACTCCAGGCTCACACCCCAGACATAAACACCAGCTCACACCACAGCTCACACCACAGCTCACACCCCAGTCATAAACACCAGCTCCCTCCTGCTCTTTCCTATGTCCTGCTTTCCCAACTTGTGCCCTAACTAAGTGCTTTTTTCTAAGACACTCCTTCTAAAAACATTATTCTTAGTAAAATTTACTGGTGTGTCTTGGTTACTTATGGAACCTTTATTTCCCCATCTTTGTAATGAAGCCGAGACAGGGAAGAATAACACTTACTCGAAGGAATAGCAGCAGCCTCTCTTCCAGGATATCCCATGCTAGGTCACTCTATACGAGAGGGTCTAGAAGGACAGCCTTACCTCACACAGCAACTGAGTCAATCTCTAAATGCACTGGAGAATGTCAGTGAGGAGAACACACCAAGACAGGCGCCCAAGGCAAAGTCTTCAGCCAACGAAAGACTGGACACTTCAGCATGGTGGACACGTCAGCATGGTGGACACGTCAGCATGGTGGACACGTCAGCATGGTGGACACCTCAGCATGGTGGACACCTCAGCATGGTGGACACCTCAGCATGGTGGATACCTCAGCATGGTGGACTTGACCGCATCAAGGTATTCCTGCATGCGTATGTATGTGTCTGTGGTGTGTATGGCTCATGTATTTGGACACTTGGCCCCTCACTTATTGCACCATTTTAGGAGACTGCAGAACTTTCAGGAGGTAAGACCGAGCTGGAAGAAGTGGGTTCCTAGAGAATGGGTCTTTGTGCTTACATTTCTACCCCACTTCCGGCCTAGTCTTTCCCTCTGCTCCTGCTCCCCCAAAGTATGAGGAGTTTTAAGCCACATCCTCCTTCTGCCATGACTGGCGAGAATTTTGCTATGCTTTCCCAGCCATTGATAGGCTGTACTCTCAATCCTTCCTCCCCAAGTTGCTTCTTGTCTGATAGTTGGTCGTAACAAAGAGAAAAGTATCTTAGGAAGAAACATGAGCTGGATAGTCACTGACATGGTAGCACAAGCCTTTAATCTCTGCACTCTGGAGGCAGAGGTGGGAGGATCTATGTGAGTTTGAGGCCAATAAGGTCTACAAAATAAATTCCAGAATGGTCAGAGCTACATAGAGAGACCCTATATCAAAAAGAAAGAAGAAAAAAGAGAGTCGGATAGTCATGGAGCCAGCAAGAAGGCTCAGCCTTTAAAGGCGCTTGCTGCAAATTCTGTCCTGGGACCCACTCAGAGGAAGAAGAGAACTGACTCCCCAAGTTGTCCTCCTACCTCCACATGCGTGCTGTGGCAGCTACACATGTGCACATTCACAATAATAAATAAATAAATAGATAGATAGATAGATAACTTTCTTTGTCTCTCTGTCTCTGTCTGTCTGTCTGTCTGTCTGTCTGTCTGTCTCTGTCCGTCTCTCTCTCTCTCTCCCCACCCCTTTCTCTTGAGTGTTTCAAGACAATGTTTCTCTGTGTAGCCTTGGCTGTCCTGGAGTTCAGTCTGTAGACCAGGTGTCTTAGGGTTTCCATTGCTGTGAAGATACACTATGAACAAGACAACTCTTATAAAGGAAAACATTTAATCAGGGCTGGCTTATAGGTTCAGAGGTTAATCCGTTATCATTATGGCGAGAAGCATGGAGGCAGGCAGGCAGACATGGTGCTGGAGAAGGAGCTGAGAGTTCTATATCTTGATCCAAAGGCAGCAAAAGGAGACTGTGCACCACACTGGATGTAGCTTAAGCACATATAAGACTCCAAAGCCTGTACCATAGTGACATACTTCCCCTAACAAGGTCGTACTCCAACAAGGCCATACCTCCTAGTAATGTTACTTCTTATGGGTCAAGCATTCAAACATATGAGTATGATAGCCATACCTATTCAGGTCATCACAGCAGGCTGGCCTCAAACTCAGAGATCCACCTGCCTCTGCCTCCCAAGCACTGGAATTAAAGGAGTGTACCACTACCAGCTAGCTATAGTTTCTCCTTCTCCTTCTCCTCCTTCAGTTATTTTTATTTTATGCACATTGGTGTTTTGCCTGCATGTATGTCTGTTTGAGGGCATCAGATCCCCTGGAACTGGAGTTAGACAGTTGTGAGTTGCCATGTGGGAACTGAACCTGAGTCTTTGGGAAGAGCAATCACCACCCCTAACTGCCAAGCCATCACTGCAGCCCTACCGTCTCTTCTTAACCTTAGTATTTGAAGCAATTATCCAGTGATTGTCTGACAGTGTTCATTGGAAACCTACTATAGGGCAGGTATGAGGGCTGTAAAATCCCAAGTGAAATAGCACCTTCCCTTCATAGCCCAATTGAGACAGACACACTCTATGGGCAATTATAGTATTGCCCTAGGCTGAGGACCAGATGCCATAGCAGCATACAATAGGTGATATGAGGGAAGAAAATTATTTCTCTGGGTCTGCAAGCACAGCTCAGTGGCAGAGTGTGTGCTTGGCATGTACAAAATGGTAGTCCAAGTCCAATCACCAGGGGGAAAAGAAATAACTTTTCTCAGGCCTCTCCAGGATCCTGGCTGAGGCTCCCTGGAACACAAGAGTCCCTTCTATGAGAAAGGCAGATTAATAACAAGAAAGAGAAATGTATTTACGTTTAATATAATTCAGAAGTCTTCATAAGGAAATGAAGACCCAAGGAAACAGGTAGCCATGTAGATTTTAAGTGAGGTTTGATGAAGAAGAGGACCAGCAGGAAGAAATAGGTTTGGATTAAGCAGTTATGACCTAATCATATTCTAAGTAGGGGATTCTCATAGCTGTTGTGTTCAGACTCCTGTTGGGGTCCCCTTGTCTTCAGAGATGAGAATATACCTTTCCTGTAGGGATAGGGAAACTCTTTCTAGAATAGAAGTCTTGCCATTAGCTTCAGGGTAAAGGGTTAGGAGAGGTGAGAAGGTTTCTGTGATGTTCTCAAATGCCAATGGTGTCCTATTTGGGGCATAACACGACCTGACCCCATTAGCAGTAGGGGAAGGACAAGTAATATTTCCTAGAGAAATGGTCTGAACCTGAGCTACGAATGACAGATAGAAGGTACCAGGAGGAAACAAAGACGTTCCTGGCAGAGGGTCACATGCAAAGGCCATGTGTACACACACATGTATGTGTTCGTGCATGCATGTGTTGTGGAGGTCAGAGGACCACCTCAAGCATCCTTTTTTCATAGGTGAAACCCACCTCAGTGTTTTTATTTTAATTTTGAGAAAGAGTCTCTCACTGGCCTGTACCCCAATGATTAGGTAACCCTGGCTGGCCACAAAGCTCCAGGAATCCACCTCATAAGTGCCACCATGGCCAGCTTTTTTCCTTTTTATAGTGGGTTCTGAGAATCAGACTCAGGTCCTTCAGCTTGTGAGGCAGTCACTTAACTGACTGCACCAGGGTCTCATGTAGCTCAGGCTTGGCCTTGAACGCCTGACACCCTTCCTTTCCCTCTACTCCCCAAGACTTGGATTAATGGGCATGAGTCACCACCTTGCCCAACAGGGGAGGTGAGCCTTTCAAAAAGCTTGTGCTGAGATGGATTTCCATAACCACGGAGGGTTCCAGCTGTGAGGGATGCATTTAGCTGCTAGCTTCCTGTTGCAGCCTGCCTCCCAACCCCCTACCCTGGCCACAACTACCACAGTGTCCACTACCTGCCATGTTCTTTTTTTTTTTTTTTT
>NC_034594.1:152791685-152793013 GCF_900095145.1 Mus pahari | reverse complement strand
AGAGGGAGTCAGATCTTGTTATGGATGGTTATGAGCCACCATGTGGTTGCTGGGATATGAACTCCGGACCTTCAGAAGAGCAGTCGGGTGCTCTTACCCACTGAGCCATCTCACCAGCCCCCAAGGGTTTTTCTATAGAGATGGAATATACCCACATATTCCATAGCTCAGCTAAGAGACACAAACAGGTGTTAAATATGTCCACAATGGTCCAAGACCTGGATCTGCTGTGCACCCCGTGGGACCCAGTCACTGGGAGACTGAGGAACCTGTACTTGAGACTTCAGTCCCTTTATTACTGAGCCTCTGCTAGTGCCATGTTGTATCCTCTACCTGTAAAATATAACCTGGGGATTTAAACCAGTGACTTCTCTTAGCATAATACAAGGGGTAAGTAAGTTGTGAATGAAAGCCTCGAACGCCTGGTCAGGATTGACTTGGGAAGCACCTCACAGTGAGTGCCCTTGGCCCGTCTTCTTCTTTCTTCTGCAGGCGTCAGGGCAGCTCTGTAGTCTGATGTGTCTCTGCTCTGTCCTTCAAAAGTGCTGCCTCCACGTGTCTGCACATCGTTTCCTTCCTGGTCTGCACCTCAGAGAAACTGACCCAAACACATGGGATCAGGAATGTTGGAAACGTCGTCTATTTCAGTCTGAGATCTCCTTACGTGGTCAATAAAGATGTGGAGGACTGAGGATGCTTGGCACAGAGTGCCCGAGTACAGGGTATCCTGGGAGGGGAAGGCATTGCAAAATAGAGAAAGTACCTGAAGCACAACAAAGGGGACTGGAAGGTTGGCTCACAGTTAGGAGCACTCATTAGGAGCACCAGTTAGGAGCACTCGTTACTCTTGCAGAGGACTTGGGTTTGACTCCCACCATCCACATGGAGGCTCAAGATTGTAACTCTAGTCCCAGAAGATCAGCCCAGACCTTCTTCTGACCTCCATAGGCACCAGATAGGCACATGGTGCACAGACTTGCAAGACAGAGCAGTTATACATGTAAAAGCATATAATAAAAGTCATAAATTAAGAACCTAGCAGGGCCCAGTGGGTCTTTAATCCCAGCACTAGAGTGTGTGTGTTAGGGGCTGGGAGTGCAGGCCGATACCTGAATTTGAGGAGAGCTTGGTTTACAGGACTATTCCAAGACTACATAGAAAAATCCTTTTTTGAAAAAAATACAATAAAAAAATACATGAGCCGGGCATGGTGGCGCACGCCTTTAATTCCAGCACTTGGGAGGCAGAGGCAGGCGGATTTCTGAGTTCGAGGCCAGCCTGGTCTACAGAGTGAGTTCCAGGACAGCCAGGACTACACAGAGAAACCC
>NC_034594.1:152789537-152791580 GCF_900095145.1 Mus pahari | reverse complement strand
AAAAAAAAAAAAAAAATACATGAAAGAACAGTGGAGTGGGCAGGTCACTCTGAGCAGCACCCATGCCTTGTTTAGCAACAATGAATGTGCCTAAAAGCTGAGTGCGCAGCCAAGATCTCTTTGCTCGCTTATGATGAGCCCTTATTGATTCCATGAAGAGTGGTCCCCGCTGAGTAGCAAACTCAAGCCTGAGATCTAGAATCTGAGTAAGTTAAGGCAAGCTTGCTATGTTGAGTCCTGCTTGAGGAGCCTCATACCTTGCATGAGAAGGGGTTGGGAAACCCTCCAGTAGATTCAGCTCTGTAGAACTGGAGGTTAAGGTAATGGCTAACCTTTTCCTTGCAAAGAGGGCTACAGAGTCAGCTCTCTGACCAACAGCAGGGGTCTCCTCCAGGAGCAACCTCTTCCTCTTCTCATGGCTACTAGACTGATGGCCAGGGTTACATCCCAGCACAACCTGCCTTGAAGATGTATTAGGTGTATTAGATGTGTTAGGCCTGATAAATAAGAGGTATTATACCCTCATGCAGCTTCAAGAATACCATGTAGCCTAGTGATGTGGTGCATATCTGTAATCTCAGTTGAGTGTGAGGCTACATAGAGATTTCCAGGATAGCCTAAGCTACAAAGACATCTATCTTAGTTGGAGTTTTACTTCTGTGAACAGAAATCATGACCAAGGCAACTCTTATGAAGGACAACATTTAATCGGGGCTGGCTTACAGGTTCAGAAGTTCAGTCCATTATCATCAAGGAAGGAGCATGACAGCATCCAGGCAGGCATGGTGCAGGAGGAGCTGAGAGCATTACATCTTCATCTGAAGGCTGCTAGAAGACTGGGTTCCACTTAGCTAGGACAAGGGTCTTAAAGCCCACACTCACAGTGACACACCTACTCCAACAAGTCCACACCCATTCAAACAAGGTCACACCTCAAAATAGTGCCACTCCCTGGGCCAAGCATATATACACACCATCACACAATTTCAAAGCAAAACAAAAAGAACTGGACTTTATGTTAATTGAAGTAGTCTGGCACAAATATATAAATACCATTCATTCACATATGTAAAAACAAAAGGTTGGTCTCATAAAATAAAGAGAACAGTTGTCATCAAAGCCAAGGAAGGGTGTAAGGAGGCAGCAGAAAAAGGGGGCTGGCTAGTGGGAACAGGGATGCTGTTTGATAGGAGGTATCTATGTTATGGTTGACAACAATTAATTAGTAGTGGGGATCTTGAATATTCTTGGGATGGCTTAAATGAAAATGGCCCACATAGGCTCATAACATTTATGGTCTCCATCAGTAGAACTGCTTGGGAAGGATTAGGAGGTGGGGCCTTGCTGGAGGAAGTGATTCACAGGGGTAGTCTTTGAGGGATCCAAAGCCTCCCACCATCCCCTCTCTTGGCCTCCTGCTTGTTAATCAAGACATAAGCTCCCAGCTGCTGACCAGCACCATGCCTGCCTGCTTCTTACTGCCATGCTCCTTACTGTGAGGACCTCCTCTCTCTCTAGAATGGTAAATGACAACTGAGCCTTTCCTTCTATAAGCTGCCTTGGTCGTGGTGGTGTTTTATCATAGAAATGGAAAAGTTAACAAGACAACTCCTAACATAAAGGAATGATAATATCTGACAAATATGCCATGAGTCTTATCTAGTCATTACACATTATATGAATGTGTTGTCTGTCACAACATATCCTATAAACATTACAAATACTATAATTCGATTAAAAATAAATAGACTTATAAGAAGAATTACCCAGGAGGGCTAAGGAGATCACTCAGCTGATAAAAATGCTTCCCATTCAACACGAAAGCCTGAGTTCAATCCCCAGCACCCACATGCTCCTAGCTAGCACAATGGAGGCAGAGACAGGCGAATTCCTGGGCTCGCTGGTTAGCCCATGTAGCCCAGTTGCTGAACTCCAGGTCAGTGAGGGATCCTGTCTCAAAACACAAAGTGGAAAGTACCTGAGGACCAATACTCTAGGCTGGCCTCTGCCACTACAAAGCGTACACACACACACACACACACA
>NC_034594.1:152785786-152789177 GCF_900095145.1 Mus pahari | reverse complement strand
ACACACACACACACACACACACACACACACACACACACACACACACACTGGCAGGACCAGGAGAGGAGTACACTTGGGGCTAGATTTTCAGGACTGTTGATCAAGAAGACCAGAATATAAAACTGGATGAATTACCTGACCCAAGATCTTTCCTTGGGGTGTAGGATTCCATGCCGGGACCAGTATCTCAAGGGAATCCACAAAGCCTGGAGCAAGCCACAGCCAAAGAATAGAATTGGAAACAAAATTTTCCAATGAGACAAGGTTTCACTTTGTTGCCCAGGTCAGCCTGGAAGTCAAGGCAGTCTTCCTGCTTCAGATTCCCAAGTGCTGAAGTCACAGTGTGAGCCACAATACCGGGCTAAGTGGAAACTCTAGACTTTCCTGTGCAGATGACAGAGGGACAAATAAAAAGACTCAGAGACAGGCAGGCTGTCGTGGACACTCTATGGTGCCAGAAGACTTTCTAAGGAAGAGGGTGTTAACTTGTTACCTACAGAGGGTCACAAGTCATACTGTTTGGACTCTACAGAAGTTCTTCTCTGACTTCCACAATGTATGTCATGGCATGAGCATGCCCTCTCAACAACAACAACAACAACAATAAATATTTTTGTGTCTGAGTTTTTGCCTGCTTGTATGTCTGTGCACCAAGGGCATGCAGTGTCCATGGAAGCCAGAAGAGGGCGTGGGATCTCCCTAGAACTGGAGTTACAGACAGTTGTGAACAGTCATGTGCTGGGAACTGAACCCAGATCCTCAGGAAAAGCTGCTGTGCTCTAAACTAATAAGCCATTTCTCTAGCCCCATACATTTTTAAGATTCATTTATTTTTTATTTCATGTGCATTGGTGTTTTGTCTGCATGTATGTCTGCATGAAGGTGTGGGTACTGGGACTTGAACCCAGGTCCTCTGGAAAAGCAGTCAGTGCTCTTAACTCTTGAGCCACCCCCCTCCTTTGTATTTATTTATTTTTTTAAAGACAGGATCTTATTATGTAGCTCTGTCTGGTTGGAAACATACTGTGTATACTGGGAAGCACAGAGATCCACCTCCCTACTCCTGAGTACTGAGATTAAAGGCATGCACCAGCCCATAATAGTAATTTTTTGATTTATTTATTTATTATATGTAAGTACACTGTAGCTGTCTTCAGACACTCCAGAAGAAGGAGTCAGATCTTGTTAAGGATGGTTGTGAGACACCATGTGGTTGCTGGGATTTGAACTCGGGACCTTCGGAAGAGCAGTCAGGTGCTCTTACCCATTGAGCCATCTCACCAGCCCCAATAGTAATTTTTTAAGAGACGTACCAGCTGTGCACATTGGTATCGCAGCACTCAGGAGGCAGAAGGTGATAGATCTCTGTGAGTTCAAGGCCAGCCTTCTCTACACAGTGAGATATAGGACAGCCAGCCAGGGCTACACAGAGAAACTCTTGTCTTGAAAAACAAAAAAACAAACAGAGAAAAGAAAAGGAGACAAACCATTTACTAAGGTCAGCAAGAATGTTATCTCTAGAAGACAGTGTCAAGAGACAATGTAGTAACGCTCCTCTGAGGGTAAAGGTGTGTGTGTATGGGTGTGGGTGCGCACGTGCGCCATGGTCCATGAATGTACAGAAACCAGGTGGCCCTGCTTAAGATGACAAGACAGGGGTCTCTATTTTTATGTTGCTTTTATGAGACAGGATCTCACTCACTATATAGTCCTGGCTGTCCTGGAACTTGAGATGTGCCTGCCTCTGCCTCTCAAGTGCTGGAATTAAAGACAGGTACCACTAAGCCAGTCACAGGGTTTTTTTTGTTTTGTTTTTTGTTTTTTTACATAAAACCCTACAGGCCTTTTGGGAAAGTCAGTGGAAACTGACCTACAGAAACATTTGGAAACAGAAATGATTAGCAGAATCAAATGTCTCGGGGGAGTAAAGCAGGAGCGGCCACAAGGCCGTTGTCACATCTGTCATCAAAGAGAGGCGGCACTGGAGGAGCAGTAGGCTGAGGGCAGCCACCCCAATAAAAAGTCATGACCCCTTGTCCAGTTCTGGGAGCTGAGCCAGCTTTTGGATCTGGAACTCACTGAAGAGCTAGCCAGGACCTGAGAAGGAAAGATTGTGACATTGTGACAAGCGTGTACTGGACTGACTCCTTGTTAGTCCCCAGAGGGGCCCACTTAGAGCAAAGGGAAACGTAAGAGGTTTCAGGACCTAGCACACACAGGGGCTGAGTTGACACTAATCGTCGTAACCCTGGAGCCATCACAAGCACCCACTGGAGTTCTGGTGAGTAGCGTGGAGACAGAAGACAATCAGTTGAATCTTGACCAAAGTCTGGTCCCCTGTGGAGCTGTTGACACACTTGATGGTTACCGTCTGATTCCCAAAGGTGCGACTCAGCTGTAGTCATTTCCGTCAAGGGTTTGTGGGTTAGAGTTCCCGTGAGAAGGTCAGAGGGCAAATGGGAGCCACTGAAACTTTCCCTTCATCCCCAGAGGACATAAAAGAAAAGGCAAGAGCTGAGCTGGTGACAGGAACCTACAATCCCACTCAGGAGGCTGAGGCAGGAGACTAGAGCGTTGGAAGTCAGCCTGGGTTAGATCCAAGAACAAGACCCTAAACAAAAAAAAAGAAAGAAAGAAAGAAAAAGAAAGAAAGAAAGAAAGAAAGAAAGAAAGAAAGAAAGAAAGAAAGAAAGAAAGAAAGAAAGAAAGAAAGGAAAAACGAAATCAAATCACATTCTGAGGGGAAGATGAGCACTGACATTAAAGATCCACAAGTTGTCCTCAGACTCGATCTTTTAAAAGATTATTAGGTTAACCAGGGATCCATCCATCCATCTCTCTAGTGTGTATATGCAGAGGTCAGATACAACCTCTGGGAGTCTGTCCTCTCCTTCCACCATGTGAGGCCTGGGCCGTATCATCAGCCTCATTGGCAAGTGCATTTACCCAGTGAGGTATCTTAGCAGCCCCATGTATTTATTTTTATTTATGTGTATGTGTGTGAGTGTATGTCGTGTGTGTGTGTGTGTGTGTGTGTGTGTGTACCCCAGGGGACCAGAAGAGGGCTAAGTTACAAGCAGTGGGAAGCGACTTGACCTGCGTACTGAGACTAGGACTCAGGCCCTCTGGAAGAGCAGCAAGTGCTCTTAACTGCTGAGCCATCTCTCCAGCTTCTTAGACTTGATTTTTAAAGAAATCGCTAGAAATTTAACACAGGTTTGTACATAAGTTTCTTTCTCTCTTTCTTCCTTCCTGTCTTCTTTTCTTTCTCCCTCCCTCCTTTCCTTCCTTCACTTTCTTTCTTTCTTTCTTTCTTTCTTTCTTTCTTTCTTTCTTTCTTTCTTTCTTTCTTTCTTTCTTTCTTTCTTTCCTTTCTTTCTTTCTTTCTTTT
>NC_034594.1:152783803-152785691 GCF_900095145.1 Mus pahari | reverse complement strand
TTTTTTTTTTTTTTTTCGAGACAGGGTTTCTCTGTGGTATAGCCCTGGCTGACCTGGAACTTCCTCTGTAGACCAGGCTGCCCTTGAACTCACAAAGATCCACTTGTCTCTCTCTACTGGGGAGCCATTACTACCCAGCTCACAAGTTTCTTACCACTTGTAAATTCACGCAGTCGTCAGTCACATCTATCTCTGCTGGTTAGGTTGTTTCGTTTTGTTAATTTTAACCATCAGCTTAACACAGCCAAGAATCATCGTGGACCACGGGGATGTCAGGATATTTTATCACAGCCACATGTTCAGCAAATGGATCCAAATGGTTACTCTGACATCTAAAGAGCAGAGCCGAGCAAACGCTGACTACATGGGCAATGAGTAAATGAGCTAGTGAGAGTGCAGGTTTCTTGGAACTTACTAAAAACAGAGTTGGGGAGGGGGGTGTGGAGGGGCTGGAGAGATGGCTTAGTGGTTAAGAGCACTGACTGCTCTCCCAGAGGTCCTGAGTTTAATTCCCAGCAACCACATGGTAGCTCACAACCATCTGTAATGGGATCTGATGCCCTCTTCTGGTGTGTCTGAAGACAGCTACAATGTACTCATATACGTAAAATAAATAAAATCTTAAAAAAATTTTTTGTTGCAGGATGGATTATAGATTAAGAGTACCAAGTTTTTCCAGAGGATCTGGGTTCGGTTGTCAGCATCCACAAGGCAGCTCACAACCATCCATAACATGTATGCAAAATATACATATACACATAAGAAGATAAAAATGATTACATCTCTTTTATAAAATGAGGGCTGGAAACTCAGGGGTTAAGAATACTTGTTGCTCTTGCAGGCTTGGCGTGGGTTTGATTCCCAGCCCCTACATAGTGCTTACAACCATCTGTAATTCCAGTTCCAGTGGATCCAGCATCCTCTTCTGGCCTGTTAGGGTACTGCAAGTACATAGTACACAATTACAGTCAATCAAAACATCTATACACATAAAATAAATGAATCTGAAAAAAAAGTTTTAAAATGTGAGCTGGGTGTGTCACTTGGGAGGCTGAGCCAGGAAGATCTCAAGTTCAAGGTCAGTCTTGCCTACTTGACCAGGTCTTGTAAAAGAAATAAATCTGGGTGGTGTCACCACATGACTTTGATGTCAGTGCTTGGAAGGCAGAGGCAGGCCAATCTCTGTGAGTTCGATGCCAGCCTGATCTACAGAGTTAGTTCCAGGACAGCCAGAGCTACACAAAGAAACCCTGTCTTGAAAAGTAAAAACAAAACAAAAGAAGTAGAATACTCTTTTAAATCCAGTGCTTTGAAAGCTGAGGGAGGATCCCTGTGAGTTCAGATATATGTATCCAGATATGTCCTCTGTCCTTTTCTGATACACTTAATATTGTGTGCACTGTGTGTGCAGCGGGACTTTGGATCCTGCCCATGCTAGGCAAGTGCTCCATCACTGAGCTCCGCTCCAGCCCTTTCCATGTGGTTTCTGGAGGGCGACATTGCACTTTAGCTGCCAGTGTTTGTAGGTTCATTGCAAGCTAAGAGTGGAAGCCAAGCAAGTATGTACTAACTTTTTGTATAGTCAACCATTTCTGCAAGAGAGATTCTGATGTGTAGTCATAATTGGGAAGCACAGGCTTGAAGTCTGATTTCTCGAGAGTTGAGATGTTTGTGTGGCTGTCAGAAAAACACATGAGGTGAAGAGAGAGAGAGTAATTGTTGGGCTGGTGAGAAGCAGTGTCTGTCTGTCCTGTCCGCTCCACCAAAGGCAAAGCACTCATAGTTTCATCAACCGCTGCTGCCCTCTTTCAAAAAACACATTTGTGACTCATGCCTTTAATTCCAGCACTCAGGAGGCAGAGGCAGAGGCAGAGGCAGAGGCAGAGGC
>NC_034594.1:152755837-152783667 GCF_900095145.1 Mus pahari | reverse complement strand
CAGAGGCAGAGGCAGAGGCAGAGGCAGAGGCAGAGGCAGAGGCAGAGGCAGAGGCAGAGGCAGAGAGGCAGAGGCAGGTGGACCTCTGAGTCTGTGTTCTGCAGAGCAAGTTCCAGGACAGCCAGCTCTATACAGAGAAACCTTGTCTCTGAAAATAAAGTGTGTGGGGTTCCACAGTGTCCAGATAGGCATGAGAGGGGACAACAGGCTTCATAGATGGGGGAAATCAGGAAAAGCACACATCACGGCCAGGCCCAGGGCATAACTAAGGAGAGGCGGGGCAGATTTAATTTGCAGTGCATGAACTCATTAGCTGGACGCAGAAGCTGGAAGAATACAAAAATAGACAGGATTGTGCCTGTCAGGACAGTGTGCCCTGAACAAAGGACAAAAGGAAGGCACAGAAACGCATAACTGCTCCTGATAGATTAAGGCCCACTGAAGAGGGAAGAAGGATTTGTTAATTGAGAAAATGCCTCCATTAGACTGGCCTCTAGGCAAGTCTGTAGGGCATTTTCTTGGTTAATGGTTGATGTAAGGGTCCAGCCCACTGTGGGCAGTGCCACCCCTGGGCATATGGTCCTGGATGAGATGACAAAGCCACAGGGAAGCCGTGGGGAGCAAGCCACCAAGCAGCACTCTTCCATGGTCTCTACATCACTTCCTGCTTCAGTGGATGGTGACTAAGGCAAACAAACTCTTTCCTTCCCAAGTTGCTTCTGGTCATGGAGTTTTGCCACAGAAATAGGAACCTAACTATGATAATTACATTATCACTTATAAGGAAAAAAAAATCATCGCTTCTCGGCCTTTTGGCTAAGATCAAGTGCAGAAAAGAAAAATCAAACTGTTTCTTTTTGGTGGTTATTTTCTAGCCAAATGAATGAATTATATACACATACCAATAGACTGGCATTCAGCACCGTGATGATCTTTGAAATTGTTTCTAAGCATATATTTTAAGAAATTATACAACTTTTTGGCCAGTAAGATGATTCATGGGTAAAGGCTCCTGCTGCCTGTCACACCTGACAACCTGAGTGATCCCAGAGAGCCACCTAATGGAGAGCAATAATAACTTCATGTGTACACCCCACCCCCACAGGCACACACACACACACACACACACACACACATTCACATATAACTCAAGAAAACTGTAAATCTATGGTTCCTCCCAGGATTTTAATAACCTTGGTTACAGTCTTCTCATAGCACTGCTGGCACACATATTCTCGGCAAATGAGAACAGCCACATGTCTAGCCTCTGGGCACACACAAGCGCCTCCCATGGCACAGACTTAGACCACTTAGACCCGTTCAGTGCCTCATTCATGCTCCTTGGTGAAGTTCTCCCAAGATGACAGCCCCATACATTGTGGCTTCTCCTTCTGCATTTATTTTATTTCTGGCAAGTAGTTGTGACCCACAATGGCTGGCTTTAGAAGAAATACAGCTGCAGAGAGAAGAGATGCTGGATTTTAGCAGGGACAGAAGAAACTTTCCTGGAACATGGGTGGGGGGGCGGGGCATGAGGCATGGCTCTAACTCCACGGAGGAAATCCTAAACATTCCTTTAGCCTCAGTGTGTCAGCTTGATGTCACTGTAACAGAGTACTGGACAAAGGACTTAGGAAGCACAGAGGATATTATTGGTTCATCATTCAGAGGTTCAAATCCAAGGTCACATGGTCCTATTAGTTTGGGTTTCTACTGAAGGTGGCAATGTCACAGCAGGAGCCAGGATCAGAGTACAGTGTTCATAGCTCAAGCCAGAGCAGAAGGACCAGAGTCCCTAGACCCTTTTAGGGGTGTGACCCCTAGTGGTCTAAAAACCTGCCATGGGGTCCTATGTTTTTTAAAGGGCTTCTTAAAAGATAACTTACTTATTTTAATTTTATGTGCATTGGTATTTTGCCTGGATGTATGTCTGTGTGAGTGTGAGTGTGTCTGATACCCTGGAACTGAAGTCACAGACAGTTGTGAGCTGTCATGTAGTTGCTGAGATCTGGACCCAGGACTTCTGGAAGAGCAGCCAGTGCTCTTAACAGCTGAGCCATTTCTCAGCCCCAAAGGCCCCACTTCTTTTGAAAAATTTTATGTGTTTGAAGCTGGGCATGGTTTCACCTCAGTACTAGGGAGGCAGAGGCTGGCAGGTTTCTGAGTTTGAGGCCACAGATTGAATTCTAGGACAGTCAGGGCTACACAGAGAAACCCAGTATGGGGAGGGTAGGTATATGTTTGAGGGTTTTTGTTTGTTTGTTTGTATGTTTGTTTTTTGCCTGTATGTATGTCTGTACACCAGAAGAGGGCTTTGGATCTCCCTGGGTAGGCCCAACTTTTTAAAAAACAGGGCAATCCCCAGTAACACCACCAGGTTGAACTGTTTGCAAGCACGTTTGTGGCCGCTGAGAATCTGGGGAGAGAGAGAGGGTGGAAGAAGGCAAGGTGAGCAAGCTGGGGCCGGATAGAACTGCTTGCCTGCTGCCTCTTACTGCTCTGAACGTGTCAGCTAGCAAGACACAGTTGATGCTCTGTTTAGTACTTGTGATGGTTTGTATATGCTGGGCCCAGGGAGTAGCATGATTAGGTGTGGTCTTGTTGGAGGAAGTCTATCATTGGGGACATGGGCTTGAATACCCTCATCCTAGCTGCCTAGAAGCCAGTCTTCTGTTTGCCTTTGGAACAAGATGTTGAACTCTCAGCTCCTTCTGTGCCATGCCTGCCTGGGCACTGCCATGCTTCAGCCTTGATGATAATGGACTGAACCTCTGAACCTGTAAGCCAGTCCTAATTAAATGTTGCCCTCCTAAGAGTTGCCTTGGTCATGGTGTCTGTTCACAGCAGTGAAACCCTAAGGCAGTACTTATGGAAATAGAAGTATGGGGCTGGCGGAGGTACATTTGGGGGCCAGGGACATAACTCTGTGAGCAGGGTACCCAGCATGCATGAGTCCTAAGGTTCAGTCCCTAGCACTGAAAAAACAGGGTATGGCAGAGCACAACTGCAGCCCCAGTCCCTGGGAGGTGGAGGCAGGAAGATCAGCAGTTCAAGGTAAGTTTTGGCTCCATAGCAAGTTTGAGGCTAGTCTGAACTACATAAGACCCTGTTAAGAAACAAGAAGAAAAAGAGAAGCCTGAAGGCTAGGCAAGCAGTCTACCATTGACTATAGTCCCCGTCCCCTGGGAAGCCAAGTCTTGATGGGGGCTGGGGAGCTGGGAGAGGATTAGGAGGGAGGGGCAGCCAGGGTTTCCCACCTGTAGCCTCTCTTCAAATTCCCCAAACTCCCCAACAGTGCTTCAGTCTCCTCCATTTGTACCCTCAGTGAACCCCTGGGGATGATTTTGGCAACCTCTGGAGGGGGAGTAATTGTCACATAGCTTAGGGCTCTGGCAGAAGATTCTGGCTTATAACAAACCACACGTTTTGTTTTGTTTTGTTTTGTTTTGTTTTTCGAGACAGGGTTTCTCTGTGTAGCCCTGGCTGTCCTGGAACTCACTCTGTAGACCAGGCTGGCCTCCAACTCAGAAATCCGCCTGCCTCTGCCTCCAGAGTGCTGGGATTAAAGGTGTGTGACACCACTGCCTGGCCACACTTTCTTTTTTAACAACATACTAAGTATCCTGCAAGGTGAGAGATCCAAGCAATGTCCAATTTACCAGTGCTCAGGTTCTGAGTGAAGAACTGCTTTGGCAACAGTCCATTCTAAACTCAGTATTGTTGTTGTGTGTGTTTGCCTGTGTGGGTATGCAATCCTATGTGCATGGATGCATGCACGCGCGTGCATTTGTGTGTGTGTTTGTATGTATGCATGTGCATGTATGAGTGCATGTGTGTATGTGTGTGCGTGCGTGTATGTGTGTGCACATGTGTGAATGTGTGTGCATGTGCGTGCATGTGTGTGTGCATGTGTATGTATGTGTGCATGAGTGCATTCATGTGTTTATGTATGCATGTGTGTGCATGTATGTATGCATGCGTGTGTGAATGCATGTGAGCATGTGTGTGCATGTATATGTGCATGTGCATGTGCATGTATGTGTGCTGTGTGCATGTGTGTATGTGTGTATGCATGTGTGTGCGCATCTACTGTACATGTGTGTATGTGTGCATGTGTATGCATGTATGTGTGTATGCATGTATGCATGTCTGTATGAGTTCATGTACAAAGCATGTGCTTATGCATGTGTGCATTCGTGTATACATGTGTGCATGTATGCATGTGCCATAGCTCATGGGTGACAATAAGAGGACATCTTTCAAGAACCTGGTCCTTCCTTCCATTGAGGGCTCCAGCCTGGAGTCCTTTTTTTCCTTGAGGCTAAGTCTCTCTACATCACCCTGGCTGTCCTGAAACTCACTATGTAGACTATGATGACCTCAAACTCAGATCTGTCTGTCTGCCTCTCAAGTGATGGGATTAAAGGATGTACTGGCTAGTTTTGTGTCAACTTGACACAGCTGGAGTCATCACAGAGAAAGGAGCTTCAGTTGGGGAAATGCCTCCATGAGATCCAGCTGTGGGGCATTTTCTCAATTAGTGATCAAGGGAGGAGGTCCCCTTGTGGGTGGTGCCATCTCTGGGCTGGTAGTTTTGGGTTCTATAAGAGAGCAGGCTGAGCAAGCCAGGGGAAGCAGGCCAGTAAAGAACATCCCTCCATGGCCTCTGTATCAGCTCCTGCTCCCTGACCTGCTTGAGTTCCAGTCCTGACTTCCTTGGTGATGAACAGCACTGTGGAAGTGTAAGCTGAATAAACCCTTTCCTCCCCAACTTGCTTCTTGGTCATGATGTTTTGTCCAGGAATAGAAACCCTAAGACAAAGGATGTGCAATCATGTCTGGCCAGATCTGGGTTCTTAATCTTAGGGCCAAGGGTCCCTGAGAACCTAAGGGAAGGAAAGGACCTTTCTGAAAACTCCCATCCTTGCTGAATTGATAATCTATTGACACGTAGAAGTCATCTAGAACTTAGCAACTCATTATCTCCGTTTCTGTGGCTTAAGAAGTAAAGCAGTGCATTGGGTGACTCTGGCTCAGGGACTGAGGTCAAGATGTCACCCAAGGTCATAGTCATCTAACACAGCAGCTTTTGGCTCCTTAGAGGACATCTGGCTGTGTCTAGAGACATCACTGATTATCACTAAGTGGATGGGTGTGCTATTGGCTTCCAGAGGGTAGAGGCAGGCAAACCACTCAGCTTCTTACTGTGCACAGCACAGCTCCCTGTAACAAAACATTATCCAGCCTGCATGTCAACAGAGGCACTCGAATACCAAGCAAGGCCTTCAGTGTTGAGATCAAGTGTGCTCTATCCAGTTACTACATAGTGTGTAAAACAGTGTTTTTCTTCAGGCTGTGCCTTATCCTAAGAGGATCCATTTTACAAGCAGCTGTGACTCCATTTTGGTGTGAAGAGATAACTCAGCACCTTGGCCCACGTTGTGGCTCAGTCATCCATGACTCCAGTTCTGGGGGAATCTCAGGCCCTTTCATTTTCTTGGCGGTAGTGGAGAGCTCAGACAGGGTTTCTCTGTGTAACTCTGGCTACCCTGGAACTTACGATATAGACCAGGCTGGTACTGAAACTCACAGAGATCCCCCTGCCTTTGCCCCCCAGGTGCTGGGATTAAAGGCATGGCCATCACTGCCCAGTCTGATGCCCTCTTCTGACCTTTGGTGACACCAGGCACACACGTAATGCATATACGCACATGCAGACAAAACATTCATACACATAAAATAAAATAGAAAAAGAAGTCTAAATAGAATAAAAGAGAGGGTCTGGGGCTGGAGAGATGGCTCAGCGATTAAGAGCACTGACTGCTCTTCTGAAGGTCCTGAGTTTGGATCCCAGCAACCACATGGTGGCTCACAACCACCCGTTATAAGATCTGACACCCTCTTCTGAAGTGTCTGAGGACAGCTACAGTGTACTTCCATATAATATATATATATATATATAGATAGATAGATAGATAGATAGATAGATAGATAGATAGATATAGATATAGATATAGATATATATATAGAGAGAGAGAGGTAGGTAGGTCAGAGTCCAGGCAGGGTAGAGTAGGGGCCTTGCCTCTGACACTGTCGCAGAACGGGTGATAACAGTGCTGGCAGGAAGGTGCTGTGGGAAATTAACAATGAGGTCTGACCTCTACTCCAACCCTGAAATGCAGTGTAGGCAGCTCGGAGGGAAAAGCCTCAATGTACGTGTTATAACGCTGAGGAGAAGGCTTCCCCGGAGGAAGTGTTCCAGTTCTGAGGGGAGAGCTTTCCCCTGTGTAAGTGTTACAGCTCTGAGAGGAAAGGTATCCTGGCAGCCAGGAACCAAGGATTACCACATACCACATACTGAAAAGTCACGCCACACAACAAACCTCACCCAAGAGATTTATTAAGATATAAGAGGGTGGCAGCCTCAGCTCTGGTGAGAAGCCGCAGAAAACTGGGCGGGAGGCAGGCTTTATATAGGGTTTCTTGGGGGCGGAGCTTTCCAGGGTGGAGCTTTCCAGGGTGGGAATTGGATGAGATTTCAAGCCAAGCCCAGGGATTGGTGAAATTTTGAGCTCAGCGATTGGTAGGGGTTGATAGGTTTTCAAACCTGGAAGTTGGCTTGGACCTTTTACCCCACAGGCATCACGCAGCATCCTGATGGAAAGTCTAGGGGCTAGGCTGGCAAGGCCAGGTGCAGGGCCGTGCACTAGGCCAAGGTAAGCGAAGAGCATCTAACAGTAGGCTAGAGGGAAGATCTGGGCTGTAAGTGAACCATCTCAGGGCTCATGGAAGATGAAAGATTTGTAACATGAAAATGGTAGGCAAGGGGACTCCTGGACTTCCCCCTGCTCAGGCAGAATCCTTTGTACACTGGAAAGGGTTCTGAGCCAGCCTTCCTTTCTGAGCTGCCCCTGGAAGACTGAGGAGTGGGTGGGGCCCAGGCTTCCTTCCTCTTCTCTTTCTTTCTGCTGTGAAAAGCAAGTAAATGGGTTTTCCTGCTAACTGTCCCAGAGAGCAGGCGGCAAAGGCAGACCAAGCGTGGGCACGTTCTTCCCTTCCAGAACCCAGGGAAGACCCCTTGCAGGATTCTTCCACACTTAACCTTTCATCAGCCACGGGGCTCGCGGGCTCCTTCAAGGAGTCCACCTCTGGCTAACTGGACTTTGCCCTGTAAGATACAACTTCCCAGTCAGGAATGATACTCTTCTGCAAGTGATTTGGGCAGAAAAGTGTGCACATCCCTTGTCTTGACAACAGTAATTACACTAGACCAGGAACAAGGCACGCCCAATGTCCTTAGAGACCGAGGACAGCAGGATCCTCTCAGGCAGTCTTTGGAAAGAGGCTCCAAGTTTTCCTGAGAATGACCGCGGCTCACCAGGCTTGCCACCTCAGCCCAGACCTGCCTGAGGAGAAGCCTCCCACCACATACCCATTCCTGGGAATAACCAGGGAAAACTAAGGAAGCAAGCCAGGGAACTCAGGACCAATGTTCTCTGTTGCAACGGCACAGAAAGCACGACAGGAAACTTGTCAGTTGCGCAACAAGAGATTTATTGTTTCAACAGCTTATCCAGGCTTGTGGAAAAATACAAAACCCCAAAGAATGAGAATTACTCAGAAGATGTGGGGAGGGGAGCTCAGGGAAGGAGTGTGTACCTTGCACCCCCAAGGCTGTGGCTCCCATCCTCACATCTAAAGAACGACCTTCCTGCCAGGCATGGTGGCACACACCTGCAATCCCAGCATTCAGGGGGGGTGGAGGCAGGTGGATCTCTGTGAGTTGAGGCCAACCTGGTCTACAGAGGGAGTTCCAGGGAACAGCTAGGGCTACACACAGAGAGAAACCCTGTCTCTAAAACAAACAAACCAAAGAATAATCCTATTTTTAATCACACAGAGATTCTGGCTTTACATTTTGAGGTTTTTCTGTCTGTGCATGTATATTAATATTTTTTCTCACAGATTTCTATTGTGCTATATAATGCAGATTTTTGTCATTATATAACCCAGGCTGGTTTAGAATGCATACCCTTTCTGCCTCAACCTCCCCAGGGATTACTGATGAGATGGTTTTGTTGTTTTTTCCTACTGGGAATAACAATCAGGTGTCACCCATGCTAGACAGGCACTCTACATTGAGCCACATCCCCAGTACCAAAAATTAGTTTTATTTATTTATCTATCTATCTATCTAAAAATTATTTATTTTATGTATATGAGTACACTGCAGCTATTTTCATACACTCCAGAAGAGGGCATCGGATCCCATTACAGATGGCTGTGAGTCACCATGTGGGTGCTGGGAATTGAACTTAGGACCTCTGGAAGAGCAGTCAGTGCTCTTAACTGCTGATTAAAACATATATGTATTAAAATATATATGTATATATTTATGTGCCATGGGGATAGAGGGTGTGTGCACCTGTGAATACAGATGTTTGTAGAGTTCAGAAAATTTCTGGGGAGTTTGGAGCCATTGGTGTGGTTGCTGGAAACCCAATTCAGGTCCTCTGCAAAAGCAGTACATGCTCCTAACCACTGATAGATCTTTCCAGCCCAAGACAATTTAAAAAATTATCTATCTACTACCTATCATCTATCCATCCATCCATCCATTCATTGGTGGTCTGTGTGTTAGGGTCCAGCTGTGGTTCCGCATCCTGCATTTCCTCGCTCAGGCACTGCTGCACAAAGATGAAGCTGAGTCCAGAATGGGTGGGGTCTGTAGGATTCTGGTCCAGCTGGGAGTGAGTTCGGGCTGGGATTTTAGTGCTATAGCTCTTCTAGACTATGTTCAGTCAAACAGCTTATGCTCATACACTTTATTCAGGGTGACCAAGGGCTACATATGAACCTTGGAGAGTGGGAAGGAATTCTCAGGGTAAATGTAAAATCACTGGCTGGAGTTTAAAGTCCTGTGAATGCCTCCTTTGTATGGAGTCATTCCAGGAATCTCAGGTACTCGCTGGGTGGGTTCTTATTGGGAAAGAGGAAGTTAAACTTGTAGTCTGCCAAGGATGATGTGCCATTCCTCAGGTAGAGGATGTGGGGGTCCAGTGCCTCAGATTAGGCAGAGAAGTGGAAGTCCAGCTAAGAAAAGGGAGTCCTCCACTTTGCTCCAAGCTCAGAGGACATATCCCAATGTGGCAGACTGTGACCTTAAGTAGAGAGGTGCAACATTACCTGTCTGCCTGTCTGTCCGTCCGTCCGTCCACTCACCCACCCACCTGTATGTGTGTGTGTGTGAGCATGCGCTCAGGTGCGCATGTATGTATGTACAGGTAGGAGTCCATTCTCTTTCCACCTTGTGGGTCCTGGGGCTCAGTAGGTTCGTGAGTGAGCACCTTTACTCTTGAGCCATGTCACCGGTCCCCAAACTCTCCCCCCCCCCCCTTTTTTCGAGACAGGTAGGCCTGGAACTCATAGCAATCCTCTTGCTTCATGTATATCTTCCAACCTAGCTCCAGATTTTTTATGATTTATTTTTATTAGTTTTAAGTATGTGTGCAGAGCTGGAGTTATAGGCAGTTGTGAGCCACTTGATGTAGATGCTGGGAACCGAGCTAACAAGCATCCTTTCAAAGAACAGCACATGCCACATGCTCTTAACTGCCAAGCCACTTCTCCGCCCCCACCCTACCCCCAGCTTTTTTTTTTTTTTTTTTTTTTTTTGAGAATAAGCTCTATTGAACAATTTTAAAACTTTAATTTTAGCTAGGTGTGATGGTGCACGCCTTTAATCCCAGCACTTGGGAGGCAGAGGCAGGCAGATTTCTGAGTTCCAGGCCAGCCTGGTCTATAGAGTGAGTTCCGGGACAGCCAGGGCTATAAAAAAAACCTTTAATTTTAATCAAGTCAATTTATGTAACAGCATGACAGATAAGAGCAGTGTTTGAAGAGTTAGGGCAGCCTGGGCTATAAGATTACTTCAAGGCACTAGGTGAGACTGTGCAACTTGCTGAGATTCTGCCTTGAGACAATAGCAACAAAGGGACTCGGGACCTAGGGCTGGAGAGATGGCTGCTTAGCAGCTGCTCTTCCAGAGAACCTGGGCTGTGCTCAGCACCCACGTGGTGGCTCACAACTGTCAGTAACTCCTATGCCCTCTTCTGGCATCCTTGGTGCTTCACACAGACAGGCAGGCAGGCAGGCAGACAGACACATCCCACACACAAACACACAAGAAAAACACACACATAAAATAAAAATAAATCAATCTTTAAAAGGAGTTGGGGGTGTACCTCGGCAGTAGAATATGTATGTGTGAGACTCTAAATTCCCAGTGCTGCAAGCTTAGAAAATATAAAACTCCAAACAGTTGGAGACAGCTCAGGGAAGTGAATGCCAAGCCAGCCAGGGCAGCACAAGCTGAATGTCTGGGATAGAGGCCAAGAACAGCTCAGGGATGCTGGTCAGGACTGATCCACGGCCATGGACCCTTGTCACTGTGGTCACGTAAGTCATCTAAGTATTCACATCCGTTAAATACGACAACAGCAGACCTGCCAAGATAAGCTCCACCTGTAAGTATTCAGAGCTGCTCTGTGAAGCAGGAGCCACTTGCCGTTCGTTCCCACTTTACAGATGAAGCACAGAGCGGCCCAGCAGGCTGCCCATGGCGTCACGATTGGAAAAGCACCATGCATGTCCCTGCCGTCTGGCTCCTGTTCACATCCCCAGACACACAGGGTCCCTGCACTTCCAACCACACAGGCGAGGATTAGACAGGTTTGATACTGTAACATAACGCCTGAGGCAGGCAACTAGAGAAGAGGAGTTTGATTTGGCTCTCCATAAGGCTAGGCACCACCGCAGCAGCAACTCTTTCACCGCTTGCCGGTTGCCACTGTAAGAGAAACGGCAAGCACGGTCCTAGTTTGCTTTCTATTGCTTTGGCAAACACTAACCAAAGGCAACCAGGAGGGAAGGGCGTATTTCAGTTTGAGGGAAGCCAAGGCATGACTCCAAGGCAGGAGCCTGAAGGTAGGCACCGAAGCGGAGCCGGAGTGATGGAGTCTATCGGCTTGCTCTCCATGGCTCACTCAGCCCAAATTCTCTCATCTAGGCCTGTCTTACTGTGTGCTAGTGCTGTGATGAGACACCATGACCATGACAACTCTTATAAAGGACAGCATTTAACTTGGGCTGCTCCACTTTAGAGGTTTAGTCCTTTCTCATCATGGCAGGGAGAATGGTGGTGTGTGTGCATGGTGCTGGAGAAATACCCGAGATTTCTACATCCAGATGTGCAGGCAGCAGGATGAGAGACTCTGGGCTTGGAGTGGACTTTCTGAAACCTCAAAGCCCACCCCCAGTGACATACTTCCTCCCACAAGGCCACATATCCTAACCTGTCAAACAGTTCCACTTCCAGGGAACCAAATATTCAAAGCTATGAGCCTATGGGGCCATTGTCATTCAAACTTCCACAGGACTTTTCTGACCCTTAGAGGGAATGCCATCTCAAAGTGCACCGTAGGCTGAGGCCAAGCCTTGGGGGGCATGGATGAGAACCACAGCTCTCACTGTGAGTGGGAGGGGAGTCATGAGGGGTGGAGCGGAGGCCCAGCACAGGACAAAGACACAGAGTCACAGAGGAAACACAAGAGAGCAAGAGGAAGGCAGGAGCTTAGCTGTCCCAAGTGCCCAATATGACCTCTGCAGTCATCGAGGCCTGGCCTGCGATTAGCACCAAGAGCTGCTGTCTAAACTATTCTGGGCGACAGCTTCTATTTCCGTGCTGGTTTACAGCTTTCTTCACAAAGTCACAAAGAGTGGAGCAGCTAAGGGAGGCTTAGCAACGGCCTGCAGCTGCTAAGTGACACTGGGGATGTGGATGAGCACTGAGGATCCCCATGGGAAGAGTTTGCATTCCTCAACTGCCTTCTCCCCAGAGCACGGCCACTCTCCACTTCCTGGTTTTTGCTGAGCCGGTTACCTCCTCTAATCAGGTTGCAAATGTACTTTCTGTAGATGGAACACAGCATGTGGTCCTAACCTTGGCCAAGGAGAAGAGAGGTGTGTGTGGATTCGTGGGTCACTTGACGGATGGAGATGCTGGGAGCCTTGCAGCCATGATGGGAGGAACCCAGAAGCCTCACGAATAGGTTCTGTAATAGTCTTCTTGATGGGGGGGGGGGGAGATCCTGTGTGCTGTCAAGGCAGGTGTTGGGTTGATAGAAGCCAGAAAGTAGCTCAACTAACAGGCTGGTTCTCTGAAGCCTGCTCGGGAAGCCTAAGCACTGTTCTTACCTTACTGTCCCTTCCCTTGTCCTGAATTTCTCTTCATGTCCAATGTAAAGAAAAGCCAATAGCAGGCTGAATCAAGATGGGGCTATCCCTTACTGGGAGGGCCCTTTAAACTTTGTCTTCTTATATTGTGGAGGGGTGTGCAATGGAGCTATTTCCTTTGAACTGAAATATTCCTTCCTAGAGGCCCCTAAGAATCAGGAAATGAAGGAAACTCTTAACACCCAGGAAATTCCTGAGGACGGTCTGATTCACAAGGCCCACCCCCCAAGGAAGGCTATAAGCAGCAATCTAGTGCTAAGAAGCCTTTCCTGTGAGGACCAACAGCCTGCAGGCTGGGTGGAGATTCTGGGATGTAGCTTGCATGGGTTGTCACCCTTGCTGAGAGTGGGCTTTGGGTAATGCAGCTGTCTTGACCCCTTAGTAACCTCTTATGCTACTGTAATGACCCAAAAAAAAAAAAAAACCTCACTGGCTCACTAAGGGAGGCTTGGGTGGAGTTGTTTCATTGGTACCTTGTTAGTGCAGCCTGGGACAAATGGCCATTTGTTTACATCTCCCTAAGAAAAGTTACACTTCAGTTGGGGTAGGATGGTTAATCTCATTTGTCAACATGATTTGATAGGTCTATAAGAGTGGTTCTTAACCTTTCTAATGCCGTGACCCTAAAATACAGTTCCTCATGTTTCAGTGACTCCCCAACTACAAAAAGTATTTTTTTTTTGCTATTTCATAACTGTAAGTTTTCTTTACTCACTATACATCACATATGTATCTATGTATGTATATGATTAATCACAGCCCTCTCTCTCTCCTCTCTTTCCAGTCCCACCCATACAAATCCCTCCCCCTCTTGGGTCCCACCACACTCTAGGGCATCTAGTCTCAGCAAGACTAGGCACATCCTTTCCCACTGAGGCCCAACCAGGCGGTCCAGGTCAAGAAGGGGACCCAATGGCAGGGAACAGAGACTGAGACAGCCCCCGCTCCACTTGTTAGGGGACTCACATGAAGACCAAGCTGCACATTTGCTATAATGTGTAGGGGGTCTAGGTCCAGCTTCTGCATGCTCACTGGTTGGTGGCCCAGGGTGCACTAGCCCTCATGGTCCCAGGTTAGTTGACTCTGTGGGTCTTCTTATGGTCATAAATGTAATTTTGCTACTGTTATGGGTGGCACTATTCCCTGGGTTAGGGTCCTGGACTGTATACAGAGCTGAGCTGAGCACAGCTATTCATTGTTCTTGATTGGAGACACAATGTGACCAGCTGCTTACAGTTCCTGCTGCCTCAACAGACTGTACCCTAACCCTTCCTGGGGTTGTAGAGATGGTTCAGGTTGTTCCTGTAGGGGAACCAAGTTTGACTCACCCTCCCACAAACACACTCCTTAAGTTGCTGATGTCGGGGTACTAAGACGGGGTAATAAGGAAAAAAAAAAGCACTTTGAGAAACACAAGTTCTCCAGAGTCTCAACTTCCAGATCCGCCAACTCCTTAAGCTTAAGTGCCATGAACTCCTTAGGTGCTCCACCTACGAGAGCACAATGCCTTCTGGGAAAGCAGTCCTTCTGGAGCTTCAAGATGCAGCTCATCACCCAGGAGCTGCTCAATGGATGGTTCTGGCCAGCTCCATCCTCATTTTAATCAGGAACGCAAAGAGCAGTAGGTATCCCTGGGACATTGGTGACACCAGGGAGGCAGCACCAATGGCCACCTGCCCATCAAACCACTCTGAGAAACAAAACCCTTTAAAATTAGGTTTCTGAAATTCCCAACAAATGCTAGGCAGACACAGAAATCACAACTCAAAACTTTGGTTACTGGCTGTAACCCAAAGTAGCATGCTGGCTTATTCAAATCTAGAAAGCCCAGGCTGGTCCCTGGGTGAGTAACAGCACTCGGCTAAAATTAGCCTGGCCATCTGCTGAGACAGCAGCTGGCTATTCTAAGCCCTCGAGAGCCTGCCTGGAAGTGGGGGTGGGCTTCCCAGGGAAAAGAGCCAGAGGCCTGTGGCCTTGTGGTCAAGGGGAGGACAGACAGGCAGTTAGAGACTCAAAGGGAGCCAGGTTCATGGAGATTGGAAATGCAGAGCTGGATCCAGATTATATTTTCTACTTTCTTTCTTACATTCTCAGGATCTCAGATGGATGGCGGATCGGCTAATTTAGAAGACTGTCACACTGTGTTTGGGGACTCTGGTTCAGATGACCTATGGAGTTGAAGGCCGTCTATGGAAGCCATCTCCCATTTCTGCCCCGAGAGAGAGCAGTATCCCTCAGAGTGAAGACTATTTAAGCACGTATCTGATTAATAGTCACTCACGCCCAGAAAACCTCCTCCTGCAGTTTGCTCGACTTAAAATTGCAGTCAACGCCCCTATGTGGCTGCCCCAGCCTTACCTCTGATTGGACATAAAGCCTTAGCTGGTCCTTTTGCCATTTTTCATAGCCCAGTTTGTACTTGATTTTTATACTTTCCCCCTTTCCTTTTACGTGAATGAGTATTTTTGCCTGCCTGCAGAGGCCAGAAAAGCATGGCAGATCCCCTGGAACTGGAGTTATAAATGCTTGGGAGCCACTATGCAGGTGCCAAGAACCAAACCTAGATCTTCTGCAGGAGCAAGTGAAGTGCTTCTAACCACCGAGCCATCTTTTTAGCCCTGCTTCCCACTCCAACTCCTTTTAACTGGTGCTGTTAATAAAATCCTTGCATATGCCAAGTGTTTTTCACTGAGCCCAGTAAAATCACTTTTTGGGGTATTAGCACATTCATTGCTAAGTCAGTCCATACGTATTCACCACAGTATCTTCTTACCCTTTCTTCAGTATTTAAAAAAAAAACTTTCTGTGGTGTATGACGTGTGCTTGTGCACTCAATGTCAGGACCCAGAAGTCAAGCGTTGGATGTCCCCCGTCCCACTCCCAGCTTATGTTTTCACCAAAGTACTTCGCCAAGGCTCGTTTACCCTTTGTTCTCAGCCCCAAATCAGCTTTTCATGAGATAAGTTTTCATAGCATAGTCCAGGCTGGCCTTTAAAAAAAAAGCCTGCTGCCTCTGCCCACAGTGGCGGAATCTTAGCCACCAGCTACCTGCTAATACTCCGTGCCGATGTGTAGACTGATAGGGAGCAGACAGCACTTCTGCAGGCCAAGGAATCACCCAACACAAGCGGCATGACTAGCTACCTTTTAATTAAAAAGAAAAATCAAGACCATCTCATGTAGCCCAGGCTGACATCAAACTTCCAAGTGCTAGGACTCAGTAACATAATAGCATGTTATCATCAGCATACACTGTGTATACTGTGCTAGCCCTGGTCCTCAGCTGGCCTAAACTCATCCCTGAAAGCCAGGCCGTGATGTTTACAGCAAGGTCAAGTTCCAGGCACATCACTCTGCAGCCAGCGGCTTTCAAGTGTGCTGTGGGTGTTTGTTGAAGGAGTCATCTTCACCTCCCTAAGAGGGCAACACTCAAGTACAGTCCGACCGCACAGAATCCTGATGCCAGCACACTGCAGGAACTCATAGTGCTTCTCAGACAATGCAAGAGTGCAGTCTCAAACAGGTAAGGGCAGGCTGAACAGACGCTGCCCGAGGGCAAGGACAGCTCACCAGGTGGGCAGAGCACGGCACTCAGACCCTGAATTTTGGGGTAAGGTTGTTGTTCGTTCTGTGGACACGGCATCATGGGCCTAAGCGCTGGTTCTTAATTTATAGTGGCCTCACTTTTGGTTGCTGTGGTAGTTTGAATGAAAATGGCCTCATAAGCTCACAGAGAGTGGTACTCTTAGGAGGTGGCCTTGTTGGAGGAAGTGTGTCAGTAGGGGGTGGGCTTTGAGGTTTCAGAAGCCCACTGCCTCCTTCCTTTGAATCAAAATGTAAAACTCTCAGCTCCTCCAGCATCATATCACCATGCTTCCTTCCATGAGAACAATGGACTAAACTAAACTGCAAACCAGCCCCAATTAAATGTTTTTTCTAGTCAGTTTTGGTGGCACATATCTTTAATCCCAGCACTTGGGAGGCAGAGGCAGACCATCTCTGAGTTTGATGCCAGCCTGGTCTACAGAGTTCAGTTCTAGGAAAGCTTTTCCTTTGCAAGAGTGGCCATGGTCATGCTGTGTCTTCACTACCTTAGAAGCCCTAACAAAGACAGCTGTCATTCTCAGGGCAAGACCTGAGGTCCTCCCCCAACCCAAGGCTTCTTTGTGTAGCCCTGGCTATCTTAGAACTCAAGAGATCCATTTGCCTCCTGAGTGCTGGGATTAAAGCAATGTGCCACAACTGCCGGGCTAAGACTTAGATTTCTTTTCTTTTTTAAAGATTTATTTATTTATTATATGTAAGTACAGTGTAGCTGTCTACAGACACTCCAGAAGAGGGTGTCNGATCTTGTTACGGATGGTTGTGAGCCACCATGTGGTTGCTGGGATTTGAACTCGGGACCTTCAGAAGAGCAGTCGGGTGCTCTTACCCACTGAGCCATCTCACCAGCCCCAAGACAGATTTCTTAAACATGGAGACCAGTACCAAGTGAACATTGCTAGAACCCACTTCTTAGAATAAAGTTGTCAGAAGTGGGAATGTGGACTTTAGAAGTCACTTTGTTCAAGCCCCGTGAGGTACCTGCTCTTCTCTGCTGGCACAAAGGCGATGGTAGGCAGCCCTACTGACAGGTTTCATCTACAAGGGGCTGGAGACATTCAACACTGGAGAGCTTGACCACGTGCCCAGACAGCCACACCCCTCATCAGAAGCCTCACTTCCTCATGTCCCCCAGTCTGACTGCAGCCACACACCTGATTCTACAGGACAGAGCCCTAGACCACAAATGAAATAGAACACTTCATTTTTCTTCTTTTCTGTCTTGAGTGAGTTCTGCTTTTTGTTCCTCCCACCAGAAATCAAACCCAAACTTTTGAGTCCTTGAGTTAGGGATGGTGGGAGTCGACCCTGAGCCTGTCAGTCCTACACACGTCTGTGGAAGGTCAGAAGGGGCGCTGACTTTCAGAGCTGAATTTAACAGTCAAGATTGGTTTTCGAATTCCAGCTAGCTCTAGATGGTCTGTGGTTTTGGGACAGTACAGTGCAGATTCCCAACCTGAGGTTGCAACCCTTTGGGGAGTGAACAGCTCTTTTACAGGAGACCATGGAAAAACTATAGATATTTACATTATGATTTCATAACAGCAGATAAACTACACTTCTGAACAGAAGCAACAGAAACAATTTTATGGTGAGGGTCATCGCAACAGGAGGAACTGCATCAACAGGGGTGCAGTCTTAGGGAGTCTGAGAAGCACTCCTGCCTTGCCAAGCACTGGAAATCTGGAGACACACTTTTAGGATTCAGTGCTATAGGGGGTTCACACCTACAGGGCCTATGTAGACTTCTCACTGTGAAGATAACCATAGCCCTGTCAGAGGAGATGAGGCACACAACACGGGAGTAGATATCCATTTGCATTTTAATTGAGAACTATTAGCCCTTTGGGTGGCTGTACTGATTACAGACGGTTCAATTTGGAAGACACAGAATCCCAAATGCAACTTTGAACTGACCACACTACAGGCTCAGTAGTCCCTTCTTTTGGTTATCCCATGTCTACCACTGAAAACCAAGTAAAACAAAAGCCCAGCAGACTAAGAGGGGGACATATAAGATAAAAAAGAAAATCTATATAGTATGAAATTAATTTTTATTTTTAGCTCAAAATAAATGCTTAACATTTTGCCAAAATCAAACCAAAGATGAACCCTTGAAAGAAGGGAGGAAGCACATTTTTCCTTCCCTGGGGAAGCCAGTAAGGCAGACATTGTGACTGTGACGTGGCGCGTTTCCTCCCTCAGGACTAGTCTAGGCAAACAACAAAAACCTCTCCCCAACTTTTGCTCTACTGCCAGCTGTGTCTGTCTATGGGGCTGTGGCTGGTAGGATAAACTACAAACAACTGGCCTACCCCAGTGCAGCATGGACAAGGGACTTGAAACCAGAGCCCTTTAACCTGTCTGTATAAAACCCTTCCTAAGGAGATTCGGTGAGGGTGCCACCCTTCGGCGGCAGCATGGCTGAGGTTTTGTGGTGTCTGGTGCAGAGGCACTAGGGGGAATTGCCCCTTAGACCCTGGGTGCTGGGCACAGCCCACCCCTCGCACTTTACCACAGGGATGTCTTAAAATTGAACTTGAGTTTCAGCAGGTATTTCAGATTCACCTGAGCAATGTCGTAGACAATGTACCTGGGGAGGGCAGTTGTCAAGGAGCCAACAGTTGAGTCCCCAAGACCTCTTACCCAACATGCAATCTCCTGAAAGTGGGGAAGGCTGGTGCCCAGAGAGACAGGTTTATCCACACAGCAGGGAGTCAGAACTGAAGCTGACACAGGAGACCACCCAAGGGGCAAGTTGCTACTATCCCCATACAAGCTGCCCTGGGCAATAAGAGCACATGTACCTGCTGGTACGGTTCCAGAGCACACAGCATAGCCAAGAAAGGATACTCGTTATACAGCAGGCAGGTGTCGTTGACACCAGATGGGATCCCTGTTCCCAGCGGAACCTCTACACCCTCCAGGGTGATGCTGGCTGAAGGGTCAGGGGTGGTTTTCCCCAAACCTGTAAGGTGGAAGGGTCAAGTTCTAGGTATAACAGGAGGTGTGTAACAAGGGCTGTGAAAATGTCCCGGGTATACTTCTATTTTATACAGGGTGTGTGTTCACTTTAAACATACTTCAGATGGAAGCACAGATACTGTAAAGAAAGGTTTCAAGGCAATGCTCTAAACCAGTGAAGTCACAGTGGCCCAGGTGAGGTTATTCTGTGGCGAACACCCCAAGGAGGCCTTGATAATTCAATAATCCAGGGGCACCAGAGGTTCCTCTTAGCCCTGATACTACCAGTGCCCTGACTTGGTTCCTGGTATTCCATAGAACTCCCATGGTATTATGACACAGGAATCAAACAGTTTTGTTCTTAAATGAACCGCCAGCAGCCAGTTCCAAGAGTCTGGCCGTTGGAGGAAGAGTAGCCCCCCGCACCCCCAACAATCTACCGTGTCAGGCTGAGGGAGCCATGTCAGGCTGGAGGACAGTACCTTTGACACTGTGCTTGCCCTTGGGTAACTTGCTGATATGTGAAGCATGCTTGAGTTCATACCTATTCAAAAGAGGACAGTCTCAGAAGAGCCTCTGGTCACGGCTCCTAACCAACCCCTTCCTCAGCACCTTCACTGGTACATAAACTAAGTGCCCACAGAACTCTGTTCACCCTCACCTTGGCACCTCCCTCCCAGAGCGTTCTTCTCAGTACAGAGCCCACAACAGTACCACTCCTGTGGGGTTATTTTCAAAGAAAGGCCTGTCTGAAGCTGTGGCCAGCTGCCTGACAGTTCCTGTCTAGTCTACCCTATGGCCTACTTCGCCATCTAGTTCTGGTCACAGCTCAGAGGATGAAGGAATCGGGTCTTCTCTTTGAATGACCTTCCTGTGTCCTGGCTCCTGTTTGGTTTTCATAGCTTCTCTAACTCTCCAGACTCCTCCCTTGAGCTGCCATCTACTGTACTTACAAGCCAAGAAGACTTCCTCTAGTCCACTCTGCCCACCCTGGCCTCAGAGTCTGGGTACTCACATGTTTCCAAGGGCAACCTCTCCCAGCAGTATTAAGCCAATCGGGTCTCCCTGAGATGTGTGGCAGTAGTTTGCACTTTTGGACACCATATCGGCAAAGTAGATCCCTTTCCCGAACATGTAGCCTGTCTGGAGAGTTGGAAGAGGGACAGGTGAATTCCCACAAGCGCTTTTGCCTGGCCAAGGCCCACGGCCATTGCTTCGGAGAGGGACGGCTCCCTCTATGGAAGACCAGTGCTTCCAGGTGGGCTGGGGAAAGTCACATTAACAGCGGACTCTTTCTCTTTACCAGGAAGTCTCCTAAGGCTAATGTGAGTGAGTTAATGATCACTACTTAGACCAAGTCAGGCACACATATACATCCAGCAGGCACTGATGTCACCACTCAGCCACACACCAGTACCTAGCGTGAGTGAGAGCTATAGTCATCAAACCCTTCTTTTTCTTTCTTCTCCACCTCAGAGGGCCTGTTGACTTGGTCTGTCCAGCAGGCAACGTCATCTATCCCTTGTCCTATTTTTTTAATGGTGGAAATTTGGGAGCTCACGGATGCTGCCAGCTGAGGAAAGGCAGAGGCATGCCTGGGCTCCAAAGCCCGTTCCCTTCTGAGAGAGCTTGCTGCAGGCTGGACTCTCAAAGCACCGGGGGCCCTCAGGAGGAGACCACTGCAGGAACAAGTCCTTCCACACCGCCCCAGAGAGGCCAGCCACCTACCACAGGTGCTTCAGGTGGGGCTATCCGCAGACCCTGTGACAGGATGCCGGCAAAGTTGGTGGTCCTGGAGCCGTGCCACAGCAACCTCCTGTTGTGAAGCTGCCTGAAGGGCTTGTAGCGCTGACTCTCTCCCTCGCGCTCTATCTTAAAGATCTGGGCAGACAGTTGGCAAAAGGGAGACAGATACTGTTGCTCAGGTTCACCCAAGACATGAACAGGCTCAGCAGCTTCCGATGCTGACCACCTGTCACAAGGACGCTTTAGTTTTGCCACACCATCCACGGGCTGGGATGGGATGACAATGCACGTGTCCCAAGACTCCACTTATAAGGACGAGCCATTACAGACACCGGGGCTGATGTGCAGCAGGTACACACCTAAGGAATCTTTTTATGAGAGTGTTCTCACTATGTAGACCAGGCTAACTTGGAACTAAGTATGCAGCCCAGGCTAGCCTTGGTCTGTTAAGCCTCCTGAGTGCTGGGATTACGGATGTGTACCTCATCTGGCCCGAGGAATCATAAACTTCTGGTAATCATGTTTTCTGACAAATCTGGGCACTCTAAGTACACAGAAAAGCCACGGTCAACTGTACAGCAGTGCTCACTCTCCTGCTCATGTCACTTCTGCTTACTAAAAGCAGAGCTGGGCAGTGGTGGCATAAGCCTTTAGTCCCTGGCACTCAGGAGGCAGAGGAAGGCCAGCCTGCTGCACACAGAGAGCTTCCAGACAGCTAGGAATACAGATCCTATCTCAAAAAGAAAGAAAAAAAAAAAAATGGAAAAAGAAAGAAAAGCAAATGGCTCACCCTTTCTGAGCCAGGCCCAGGAAAGGACGGACAGGGAGACCTGGCGGGACAGAAAGGGGAAGAAGATTCTTACGTCTATCACTTCCAGGTCATAGGCGTTGTGTGTGGTAGCATGAGTGTTCTTCACGTATTTCCTGATGACCTCGGCCTCTTCAGAATCTCGGTCCACCACCTGGAAAACAGGCATGTGGAATCAGGGCGGGGAGCTACCCAGAGAGGAAGAACACTGATACACTAACCTAAGGGACGCCAGGAGCAGCTCACACTGCCAGGGACTGACACTCGCAGGCCGAGGCCAGGGTCCCACGAGCCTGATTGTCACTTCTTTATCCATTTGCACTGCTCAAGAAGCAGCTCAGAGCTCTTGCCTATACGCTAGTCTATGAGTCAAGCTAGAAACATGAGGTTGACAATTACTGAGGTAGAACTATTCTGACCAGGAGTCCAGCTCACCGATGGAACACAAGGTGACAAGATACAATTTCCCTCTCCCTATGCAGTCCTAGGGATGGGCCAAAGGCCCTTTCACTTTCACAGCAAGTACTGCTCTACCACCAACTATCTCCCAGTCCCCTTAGGGTTCGGAGGACAGTCCCTCGTCCATGAGTACCGTGGCTGGCTCAGTGCGTGCCCAACCATGTGACGTCAATGTAATCCACACTAAATAAGCTGAGCATGTGCAGGAGGCTATAGATGGTCTTTACCTCGTCTTATTGCAAGTTTGGAAAACCTAAGAATTCTGAGTCTCTGTGCTGTCTCTTAACTACAAGTTTTGTAACAGTAGTTAAAAACAGGAGCCTCCTCAACAAGAGCCTTAGCTTTCCTGCTAAAAAGGTACATTTGGCATCATATCCTACTTGTGAGGCAGGCAAGCTTAGAGAACAGCTTAGCTACCTGGGACTCCACTTGTTTGGCTTATGTAGGCACCCTTTTCTAACACTGAGAACCTCACTTGTTCATTCTGCACACTTTCCTCTCCATTCAATGACCTATATCCTAAGACCTATACCCCTCTATCTGCTGTGAGCACACCAACCTCCAAACAATGCAGTAAGCTAAGAACCATAAGGGCTGGAGAGATGGCTCAGAGGTTAAAAGCACTGGCTGCTCTTCCAGAGGTCCTGGGTTCAATTCCCAGCAACCACATGGTGGCTCATGACCATCTGTAACGAGATCTGGTGCCCTCTTCTGGCATGTCTGAAGAAAGCAACAGCATACTTACATAAATTAAGTAAATCTTTAAAACAAAACAAAAAACCCCATAAAACCCGAGGCACTAGCTAGCTCAGACTTTCCAGTGGGTCTCAAAGGCCACCAGAATCACCTGGATATGTGAGAACACAGAGTCAAGGCCTAGCCACACACTTGAGGAGCTGTGAAGATGGCCCACCTGCACATGTAGGCTGGGGACGCTGCTCTAAGGTGAGCTACTGAATGCTACATGGGAAGGGCAGGCCTCTCACCTTAATGTTGGTTTTGAGCTTCTCATAGTTGACGTCGATGGGGTCCTTACTGCTGTCGTCAGACCCACCCCTGAGAAGACTATAGGCCACCTCAATGTCCAGGAGGTTGTCCAGCATCTCCACCTTGGCCTGCGGACAGAATACAGACACAATACAGACCTGGGAGCTAAGTCCACAGGGAAGGAGACAATGAAGCCCTGACAGGAGTACATGCAGAAAGTAGATGACATCTGACATCTTCCCTTAGGTGGGGGAAGAGCCTGTGCTGGCCAGACCCTGCCATCACCCCTCAACTCAATGGTGGGCACTCACAGGCATTTCCCAGAATGCTAATGAGGCTCTGATGCCTGGAGAAGTGAAGGGAAGATGTCAGAACTCTTAAATATGAATGATAGGCAGGAACATAGATGCCACAAAGTGACCTAGGCCAGGGACTCATGGGGACCTTCATGTGAGACAGAGCAATGGTCTTCTTGGTTAATGACAATTTCCTAGACTGATTTGGTAAAGCAAAGGAAAGGAAGGAAGAGCAGGAAGGATCCTACTCTTAACACACACGGTAAGGAGGGCAGTTCCAGGAAGACCCAGCGATGGCCCACTCCATAGCCGGCTACCTGCACGCTGTCTGCATTGTTCAGGAGTGGCGGCTTCTTCATTCCGAAGTCATGGGGAATCAGGGTGTAGAAGCGATTGGAGAGATCTAGGATCTGGGATTCACTGCTGCCTTGAGACACTGCCTAGAAGGGAAGGGGACAGACGAAAGGACACAGGATTAAAGCAGCTGCTGTCTATACAAGCAGGGTCATTAGAGTACCTTCTCACTGAGAAGAGTCATGGCACTGAGGCACGCAGGATCATGGTCCTGTAACTGTTTATTTTCTAGGCCAGTGTGAGCCCCGTCTCAAAACAAACAGACAACCAACAGAAACTGTCCACAATGTTGGGGAGCATCTCTCTGCCGCAGTGGCAAAGACAGTCCACACATGCTACCGAGGGCCACGAGCCTGAGAGAGCTTGAGCCATGTCGTGGAAGCAGAGACCCAGTTCCCTGCTCAGAGGCACTGGGTTCTCCAGCACCACCCAGGAAGTCTACTTTCCTGGGTGCTTCTCTCTTCTCAAAGAGGCTGTACCCCACCCTCGAGTACAAGTAGAACCTTTCGGTCTCTTGAGGATGTCAGTGTGAAGCCCTAGGGCTGGAGAGATACTAGGTAAAATTCTCTACCAAATTTAAACTTCTAAGGAGTTTATTCCATATCTGACACCTAAAATCATTACCATGTGTATTTTGTTAACATTCTTTGAGCAACAAACTGAACTTTGATATTTACTGAACTGAAAAAAAATCCCAATCCTCACAAACTACAGTTGAGTACCGTCACTGCCCCCAGTAGATGTGCTACTGCCTCACCTGCCTGGAGATCCTTGCTTACCTGCTGGACCTCACTGAGGATGGAGTAGGCGGCCTGGATCTGCCTTCTGCTCAGCTTCCCCAAGGGCATCTTCTGAAGGTCAATCTGCAGCGACAGGGGCATTCCGCATCGTGGTGACACAGCATCCTTCCCTTGTACCCTACCTCGTATGCTGTGCTCAACATAACTCCTACCAATCTCCTAGGACAAGGCGGTGGACTAAGCCTCCCACAGTACTCTGGGGCAAGGATGGGGGAGGGTACCTTTGCTGCCATCCAGTTCAGAAACAAGAGCCTCAAATTTCCAAGTGCTGAATGTTATTTTTCAAGAACACACACCTGACTCCACACTGGCCTTTCAAACCAGCCACCCCAAAAGGCTGTACGTTTGTTTACCAACACTGCAACTAAGCATATTACTTCAGGATCTACTGTTAATCCGGGTCTTGAGCTGCAAAGGCAGAGGCATGATCACTTTTTGTTAACAGTGACGAGGAGCTGACAGATCCACACTTGTAAACTGGATCGACTGTTCTCGAATGACATCTACTTACTCCTGTGAGTGAACCGGCCTGCACTGTCACTGAGCGCTTGAGGTGACACATCTGTGTACTAGTACCTCACTGCTTTAAGACTGTGGATTCCAGGCCAGGGACTAGGAGGCTATGTGGCTGGCCAGGAATAGAAGGCCCTCTCCATCAACTGCTGGGAAGACCTCAGGTGAGGGGAGAAGATCCTGTGCCTGGCTTAGCCAGTTGTCTACACCATGCAGGCCCACTCAGGAGCAGCACGGTTCCAACCAGCATCACCTCTCCTCCTATGTCCGAGACGAGCGAGCCCCTAACACAGCTACACCCAGCCTCAAGTTTTAAGAAAGAGAACCTGACTTGAGTTTGGCTAACTGACTGGAGCACGGATCAAGACAGCAGTGGTCACAGGAGTTTTCTTTATTGTTTAATTTTTATTATTATTATTTTATATCTATGACTGCTTTGCCTACCTGCATGCCTGTGGAAGCCAAAAGAGGGCACTGGTTCTCTTGGAACTAAAGATACAGATGGTTGGAAGCCACCACGTAGGTGCTGGAAATTAAGCCAGGGCCTCTGAAGAGCAGCTAGTGCTCTTATCTACTGAGCGGTCTCTTCCACCCAGTTTTCTCTTTCTGCGAGTGAGTGAAGGTTTGGACTTCCATCGGCATCAGCCAGCTGGTAAGTCCGAGCCCCAAAGAACCAGACCTAACCACCCTAACACAGAAATCAAAATGGGAAAAAGCAATGGGGCCCAGGGCCAGTCCTCCACAGTACACTGCATGTCCCATGGCAGTGACTGGGCAAGCAGGAGCTGGGATGGAGGTTTTGTGGCCGCATGTTTTTTAGAAAGGAAAGGTGACACAGTGAGCTCACCAGGCTCAGTGTGTACCAACCATGCTTAGCCAATGAGCAGCGAGAGCTACCTCACTCAACACCCACCTCGTACTCCACCAAGGCCTTCTTCATGCTCTCCACGTCAAAGATCATCCCCACAAGCTCCTGCACTGGCTTCGGCAGCTTCGACTTGGTGCCAGGCTTCACCGTCAGTTTTTTTACTGCCTCTTCATCCTTTAGGGAAGTGGGGAAAGAGGACAAGGATTGTGTTGTCAGGGGTTAGCTATAGGTAACTAGGACACAGGACAGAATACTGTCAGCAAAAAAAAGCCAAATGTTCATCAAACCCTCCGGGCCAGTTGGACACAGACAAAGTAATTCCCATGCACTCCCCGAAGCCCTCCTGACTGCTTCAGATTCACATTCCAGCTGTTCTGACGATGCCTGACTCTCCTGGGCGTGCTGGTGCCCTGCAGATGATGCCCAGTGTGCATCCACACCTATCTTAGAAGGGAAGGAAGCTCCAATCACTGGGCAGGAGCTTGTTAGACAAAGTCTTCCTTTGCCTGCACCTGCTTGCCCAGGTCCGCTGGTATCCATCATGTGATAGACCATTCTGCAAAGTGCTGGGTTACAAATGATTAAGATTAGCTTCATGGTTTCTGCTTTTAAAATGCTAAACTACTTCTCTGTCTTACATTGCACCCGTATGAAGAGTGGTATCTTTGGAGAGTGTGTGTGGCATAATCCTGGCCACGAAGGAAGAAATGGGTGAGTACCACATGGGGCACAGGATTCTGATATTATGGTGGGAAAGGACTCCAGAGGTAACAGCAGCCAGATGCAGACACATGCTAGGACTTCGTTAATCTTGGGCGGTTTTATTTTCTATACTTTTCTCAAAGAAATTCTAAAACAAATACTTAGGAGGGTATTAGCCTGTCCACTCCTAAGTCCAAGGGCTCAGCTGCCATTATGCACTATTATAAACGTGTCTATTTTTTGAAACAGGGTGTCACTATGTAACCCAGGTGACCCTGAAACATACTATGAAGACAGAGTGACCCAGGCTCAGAGATCTGCCTGCCTCTGCTCTCTGTGCACTAGGGTTAATCGTGTGCACCATCATGCCGACCTGACCTCTAATTCTATTTCCTAACGCAGAGCTCATAACACTCTACAACAGAAAAAATTCCCTCTAAGGAATGCCAGACCCCAAAGGCGTGGAATTAAAATCTGTACCCAATCATAAGTCTACTTTTAAAAATCTAACATGTACACGCCCCTGGCTAAGATTACTAACCCTATATAGATCTCCTTAAGATCTACGTGGCCTTAAGCAATGGTGTTTTACCAAGTACGGCGCGCACACACACCTGCTTGCAAGCCCAGCATTTTGGAGGCTGAAGCCAGATGACTGTTAGTTTGACTTGCTAAACAGCAACCCCCGGGTCAACCCAAACACAAACATCTAGGCACAAAATGTCACCTAATAGATAACTGATAACTGAATGCTGCCTCAGGGCCCACAGGAGACTTTAAGATAGATAGGTGAGCACATCAGCTCTCCCGACCCACCATTATTTCTCTTCAGTGCTGACCCGTGGATTCCAGTGGAATCTTCTACAAGTTAAGCATTACAGTGAAGCCCCAGAGCAGCTTCAGAAACCACCTTTCCTTGGTGTCTCAGAATCTCTACTGCTAGTGGGCGTGACGACACGTGTAACTGCACACACCTAAAATCCCAGTGCTCAGGAGGCTGAGAGTTCAAACCCAGCTTGAGCTCTCTCCACTTTTATCCAAGCTTCACTCAAAGCCTTATGGTATACATTTTACAACACTTTTCTGTAGCTACTGAGATGCTCACATAACTTCTACCCTTTGTTCACAGGGCATATTGAAATGTCAACTACCTCAAGTTCTGTTTGTATTACACCTGAGCTTTGTGTATTCGCACACTGCTTGACTTACTAGTTACGATTTTTATGTTACAGAGATGGTGTTCAACATACTCTTCTCACGCTCTTGGGTAAAACTGGCCTTGCGGCATGATGTTTTCTTCCAAGTTGGGGGGAAGAATTTGTTGCCCTAGTTTTTTTTTTTTTTTTTTTTTGGTTTTTGGAGACAGGGTTTCTCTGTGTAGCCCTGGCTGTCCTGGAACTCACTCTGTAGACCAGGCTGGCCTCGAACTCAGAAAT
>NC_034594.1:152732018-152754787 GCF_900095145.1 Mus pahari | reverse complement strand
CACACACACACACACACACAAAAAAAAAAAAAAACAGAAAAAAAAGAATAGCCCAGTGGGATTGGTGAAGCTACCCTGTGATGGCTAAGCACAGCAACATAACTGACTGCTAGTAGTGGCTACTTCTTATGGGAGACTTCAAACACTGTGTGGGTTGTTATGACGGTCTCCCTTGCTCCAGGCCCTGCAGTGAGGCCCGGGCTCACCTGCTCTCCTTGTCGTCCTCCAGGAGCTGCAGCTTGTAATAGGAGTTCGTCCCTTTCACAATGTCCACCAGGCCAAGTGTGGCGCTGAACACCTTCCCACCTTTCTCCAGGACGTGTGCAGAGTGTTCCAGACCTGCCCCAGAGGCAAAACTTCTATAGTTTTCTCCCTTGAAGGGCTAGGGTGCAACAGAGGGTTCTGTGGGCCTACATGTCCCCATTTAGTTTCCTGTCACACCACCTTTAGAGGTCCCCACTGACCCACATGCTTCCAGGACTGGCCTGCTCCCTTCTGGCTACCCTGGCTAGAGCTATCTCCTAATCTCTCAGGGTGCATGGGGCGCTCTGACCACTCACCAGAGTCAGGATCAACGGCTGCTCCTCCCTTCAGAGTTAATTTCATCCTCTTTTCAGACTTGTTGACACCTCAGAAGGAAAGGACAGAGGAACTTAAAGATTCAACCAAGACAAAGGTAGAAGAGTTTCTAGAGGCATACGGTCGTGGCGCCTGCACACTACCTGCCACCGAGGGCGCTAACACTGAAGGACACTGCTCGCTGCAGCACTTAGGGACACAGAACAAAAGTCACAGGCAGGTTAGTGGGGCCTCACCTTCCTCCTTGACAGCACCCTTGCTCTTCTTGGAGGGCGCAGCTGACTTCCCCTTGGGGGCCACCACTTCACCAGGCTCTGCTTTCACCTCAGCCCCCCACGAGGACAAGCTGTGGGCCGAGAGCAGCTCTTGGAGGCTCTTAGTGGAGGCAGACACATCCTGGAGGAAGTCCTCACATACAACTCGAACGTTGGCCGCTTTCACTTCCTCCATCTTCTTACTCATCTTCTCCACCTCCTCTGTTTATAACCAGATAGGGAGACATGAAAATCCCCAACAATAGGCTGAACGCAACCTCACTACCGCCCGAGAATGCCAATGACCCCATTACCAACAACTTCTCTCCCAAGCTATAGCTGAACCTCATCTCAGCAGACACACTCCAGCGCCTGCCTGGCTGCCCCTGGCATATGCAAAGCCAAGGAAGGCCTCCTTCTCTAAACCTTGAGTGTGGTATCAGGAGGCATGCAACTGAAATGGACTCTTAGGTTCAGACCCCCAACACTCAGCAGGACAGTCTATAACATAAATGTGGGCCTGGGCTCCATCACCAGATTACAAAGTAATAACCTCCACCCTACCTACAAAGGAGCCCAGGACATCCCATGGAGCGCTGGGGAGCAGTGTAAGCTTACGGGACCGAGCCACTGTGAACACATATAATAATACAGTACAGATACTAGTTTTACCTTCAGGCTACAGTGGTAAGAAGAGTGAACCCTAGCTGTGCCACACCAACCCTCTCCGCATTTGATAGGCGCGTGCCCGCTAAACTTACTTTTAGTGCTGATACACAAGGAGGCCTTGTTGGCGGAGCCTGTCAGCTTGCCTCCGAGTTTCTCAATCATGGCCTTTGCTTCGTCCTTGTTCTGGGAGAGCTTCCCGAGAGTCAGGATCTTCATGTTAGACAGGGGCTTGTCTGGGATAAGAGATCAGAAGCATCAGGCTACGACCACTCTACTCTGACCCCCAGGAAAGGATGAATGGAGGCAAGACAAAACAGCTGGCTTTAGGAGAAACCATAGAAGCCATAGAGCCTGGCCAGCCTTGGTCTTCACTCTCTTTTCTCTTTGTGAAAACTTTATGAAGACAGACGCCAACAGGCAGTGGGGAAACAGAGGGCAGAGCAGCAAACCCAAGAACCCAACCAATGAGTTCTGCAACCGAGAACACTGGGTAGGGCGTAGGTGCCACACACAGAACAGGTGACCCAGGCTGGCTACCCGGGGACTGCTCGGGGGCAGACTAGAAAGGCTACATCTAGAGATGAGAGACCAGAAGGCTAGAAGAAGGTGGGTGGTGAGCTCTGAGCCCTTCACGCTCTCTTCTCCTAACTCCTGAGTAAGAAAGCACAGTCCTTATTTGCAAATCAAACTTCTTGTCAGCATGGTCACACTGAGCTAAGTTGTTCTAGGCAAAGGGTGGCCAGCCTTAATGTCGGGCTGGTGACAGCACTAACTTGTCAGGTTGGTAAGGATGGAGCATTCTGTGAGTGGAGGTAGAAACAGCACTGGTTATAGGTAGGCCACAGGCCATTGCTTCGGATCTCACAACTGGGAGATCTTGTCTGTTCTTTCTAGGGAGTAGACATTGAGGACATCACCTGCATTTCACTTAAGTCTCTGTAGAGAACAAAATCTCTGATTTGGGTGTGAACTGCAAGCAAGGAGACGGAAGAAGAAGCAGAACCTACAGACCACCACATGTGTATGCAGCCCCCAGGCTTTAAGCAGCGGAGAGGACTTGGGGTAATGAGCTAACCATTAGGGGCAGACTAGGTGCAGCTGGCCCAGTGCTCTGAAGCAGAACCCTGTCCCCTGCCCACTCCAGCAAGCCTCCACCTTTACAGCGGAGGAGTCTCCACAGGCCTGAAGGAACAAGCAGCACTCTCCTTTCCAACGAGGCACTGACTTCACTGCTCCTGCGGCCTAGGTCATGTCTACCCATGACCAGGGTCTCCCTGGCTCTCGATGGTCGGTGGTACAAGGAGGACAGTGGGCCTGGAGACTGGGGACCTGTTGCATGTTACACTGCTGTATACCCTGAACATGCCCTAAGGAATGTTAGCCGCACAGTACACGGACCACAGGACATCCTCTTCATTCTGCTATGTCCTAGCATGGCACAGTTCAGAGGTCAAACCCAGTCACAATCCCTCCCGGAGCCATACCTGCTGGAGCAGAGGAGTTCACAGCTGTGGGTGCTGAGGTGACGGAGACGGGCGGTGCCAGTGGTGCTGGGGCGCTGCTCTCTGGAGGGAATATCCGGTCCTGTTTTTTGACCTTTAACTTCTTGAGGTAGGATATTTCACGGAATTCCTAAACAATGTTAAGTTTTAGTTTTAACGACATTAGAGGTCTCTTAAAATAAATTTACAATAGACTAAGTGGGATTTGTCCTGTGAAATTAAATAATTTTTTAAAAATCCCTATAATTAAATAGGAAAGGCTTAAAGTTCCCAGGAAGGAAGCATATTATACTATTATGTTTTCACAGGACCCACCCCTACATTTACATAATCCAGGTACTACGGGTGACCTAGGTGAGAAACCTCACCCTTTAGGAACAAAATGCCATGGAGGTGGCTCAGTGCATGCTGCCAAGAGCCCGCATGGTGAAGAATCCCCCACAAGCTCTCCTCAGCCTCTACATGGGCCCCTCCTCAACTAAGGGTAATATTTTAAAACTAAATAAAAACCTCAGCTGACAACTTAGTGGGAGAAGCTTCACTAGACCTAGGAGGTATACTGGGACTACCCTGTCCCCAAGTCACTTCTCTCAAGTGTCTATCATGTGCTATCAGGGGCGGCCACATGGCTTAAAAGGCCCCTAAGAGTAGCACACTTAGGCCAGGGCTAGGGTAGGTGACAGACAAGTGCACACCTTTAATCCTACCACTTGGGAGGAAGAGGCAGGCAGATTTTTGTAGGTTTGAGGCCAGCCTGGTCTACATAGTGAGCCCTAAGACAGCTAGGACTACATAGAGAGACAATGAACTACTACTGAACATCAAAATCCAATGAACTACCCGGGTACAGGGGAACCCCGACCACACATTCCTCCATTAAAGGGAGCTAGCCTAACAGGCTGCACAGGACATTCTAGAAGTGCTAGAAATGGGAAAAAATGGCGCCGATGACAAGATCAGTGGTTTCTAGAGGCTGGAAGTGGAAAGACAAAGAGAACACGTAGAGTCTTAGGGATCAGATGTTGTAAATGATACTTTCCTGATGGGTACATTTCATTCTATGTTTATCAAACCCCACAGGTTGCACAACGCCAAGAGCGAGTCTTAATGTAATTTATGGGCTTTGGGTGATGCTGTGTCAGTGTAGGCTCATCAGCTCTCAGGGTGCACTGCTCTGATGCAGGGCATTTATAGTGGGGAGGGTATGCAGGATCCAAAACCAAGCAACAAAACGCACCCAGTGACAGATCTTCAAGGTTCCCAAAGGAGACAAGGCTAATAAGTCACTTGCTCGTTAGGGAAGAGCCTGCTGTGAGCCCTCTTGCATTCACTGCTAATTATTATCATAATCATTAATTATTATCATAATTATTCTGAGACTTACAGTAGGCCTTGCCCTATGGAGGTTGGCCACTTGATGACGTCTGGTGAAGAGAAACCGAAAGGTAACTTTGCCAGCCGTGCCCACATTCAGTGAATGGTAAGTAAGGTGCCAGACACCTCAGACTTACCCTCACCAATGCCGTGTAGCATAGGCAGGTTAGACAGAGGATTTCTGCCCTCAAGAAAGCAGCCCTGTCTGAACTGAGTACAGCTAAGAGCCAGGAGGTGGGCATATGGAGGCAGTGCCCTGTCAGGTCTGCCAAAGCAGCGGAGTTGCCTAGGCCCGGCAACACACAGTAGCCTATGGGAACCTGGGGTGTAGAGACAGGAAGGGCCTCGAGGGTTGTAGGGGATACCACAGAGCTGACTTTTCATCTGAGATAAGCACCTGGTGGAATAATATAGTCATGAACCCCACAGCAAGCATCACCAGACTGTAACATATCTTGCAACACCACCCCAAAAGACATAAGCAGGCATTCTGCATCTATGGCTAATTCTGCTAATTCACTGTCATCTTACAACTGTCCCCACCAAAGGCAGTAAAAGGCACACAATGCAATGTGAGGGAGGAAAGCAGACAGGCTGAGATTCTAAAGGTGAGAGCACAACAGGCAGGCTACAGAGTGGCTACAGGTGGAGAAAGACTGGGAGGGAGGGTGGAACAGAGAACTCTCTCCTAAGTCCTGATATGAGAAAAGGTGAGAAACATGGACTGTCACCTTGTGTGACATGCAGCATGGCTATGTCCAGAAGCTGGAGGAAGCCATGGTTTCCTGCTGACAGAGTTCAGGAAGCTCCCCACCTTACCTTCGGAGTTACCCACTCCTTTCGGCTGGGATTCTGTGTCTTGACCATGCACTTGGTCCAAGCAGTGACATCCCCAGTACAGTAATAAGCGTCACTCTTAAAGACCAGCTGGCCTGAACACTCCTTGCAGGGCAGAAGGGCCCCAAATGCCATGCCGTCAGCAACTCGGTCCAGGATCTGAAGAAACATGCCAGAGACCAGGGCTCAGGAAAGGACAGTTACTGATGCAGATTGAGAGGCTGTTTCTGGGTGCTACCTTAGCCCAGGTGCCAGGTGACAACACAGCCCGGGCTTTGTATGTTTTGAGTCCTTATCTCCAAGTGAAGGGTCCTACAGCAAGCACAGCAAGCACTGCGCCACACAAGTGACCCAAGTTGGTGCGTGGTGGGATTAGCAGCCCTGGACATGTAGCAGCGGAGAACAGTTCTCAGGAGACTGTGAAATAAACCCAAGGCAAAAGCAGCTGCCCATCTTGGTACGTCTCCAGGTTCTAAACCAGGACAAGTATGTGGCAATGCATGGTATGGCTGGGGTGACCTACTGGCTGAAGGAAACGGTGACCATGATTGTTTTTTAACAAAATCTCATTAACATTAGATTTTATCTGCTGCTCAGAGAGGCAGAGAAAGCACCCAGGAGACCATCCTCCTCAGCCAAGGTCCCAAAATGAAGTTCTCCTACACCTCGCCATCTCACAAACCCCTCAAACTCAATGTCCCTGCCCTCTACTTCCGTATACCCCTCTATCTGTCCTCTCGACTCCTTCTTATTCTATGTTTTTTTCCTATGTTTACTTCCTGTCATCTGGTTGCTTGCCCACCTCTTGACCTAGGGCTGACTTTACTTAATCCTATTTACAGTACAGAAAGCTCCTGGATGAAAGGTGTGTGATAGGGATGAGCCACAGGCTTTTCCAAGCCAATGACATAATCTTGGGGGGTGGGTGGTGGTGATCAAATATCCTGCAGCACAGATAAGCTACACCATCATGGAGCTTGTACTTCCTGCAGGGCCTCCTGTGTGTCCCCCACGGCAGAAGGCACTCACCGCTGACTCTCCTGACGGCACTTGCTGCTGGTTGAAGATGAGCAGCTCCTTCAGGTCGTTGGTGGAACACGCTTTCTTCAGCTCATCTTTGATATTCCAGATCAGCTCATTCTGAGCCTGAGGATGAGACCCCGAAACTGAGATCAGTTCTTGGCAAAATCTTAATAGCTTTCTTACCTTACATTTTAAAAGTTACATTCTTTTATTAATGCGTGTACACTATGTTCCATAGGGCATGTTTAGAGATCCAAGAATGTGGGAGTTGATTTTCTCCTTCCACAATGCAAGAGCTTGTTTTTTATTGTTGCTGGTGTTGTTTTGGTTTTTCTTTGGGAGGAGGGTCCTTTATTATGTAACTGGCTGTCCTGAAACTCCCTATGTATATCAGGCCTCCTCCTTTTGGGATAATAAAAGGTCTGGGTTATATACTTTAAAAAGTCCAAGAGGTAACTTTTAGGGGGAGACTGGGGTGAGACAGAAATCTCATTCAGGAACCCGGGCTGGCCTGAAGTTCACTATGTAGCCCAGGCTGCCCTCAAATTCACAGAAATTCTCTTGCCTCGCTCAGTCTTTGCTGGGCTTTAAACGAGTTAATGAGGGCTAGCAAAATGGCTCAAAGGGTAAAGCCGCTTGCTGCTGGCCTGATGACCTGAGCATGACTCCAACACCCACATGGAGGCTTACAGCACCATCCCTAACTTGGCTCAGGTATCTAGATGCCCTTCTCTGACCTCTTCCAGCATCAGGTAAGCATGTGGTACATAAACATATACACAGGTAAATAAAACACTCATTCACGTAAAATATGTATGTATGCTTGACTTACTTTGAAACCTCAACTCAGGTTACTAGACTAGGTAGACAGCGTTCTTCCTGGCTAAGCTCTACCCCTAGTGCCAGGCCCATCAGTGACCCTTCCTTCCTTCTGCATACCCTTGATGGGGCTGGGCTGGCTGTTTCTCTAAGGCTAGCCTGACCAACTCCACCCTCAGGTTTACACACACACACACACACACACACACACACACACACACACACACACAGGCAAACTCCTGTACACATCAAAACAAAGCACAGAGAATCTCTTCTGCACTGTATGGAAGCATCACCTGTCAAAAGAAAAAGCTGTTGGCCTATCAGCTCAGGCAGGAATAGAAGATGGGAGTTTCAGTGGGAGGAGAGGATGCTGGGATAGTCAGGTGCAGGAAGGGGATTAGCTGATGGAGATGGTCTGATGAACCTAAGAAGAGGTAACATGTGGCAGGACTTAGAATAAACAGGGTAATAAGATACAAAGTAGGGGAACTAGCTGAAACTTTTGGCCTAGGCATTTATTCATAAATAATTCAATTGCGAAGTTGTTATTTAGGGAATTTGGACAAGGATGGAAAAGCCTACAATTACAATAAAGCCAGGCAATGCTCTCAGAAAACATTTGCAAAGTATGAAGGAGACCACTTGTAAATAAGACTGGATCCCTTATTGCATGGGTCCTGGTGTCTAGACAGAAGAGACTGGAAGTTCCTGGTCCCCATTATCTTTCCCAATACCCACTTGTAGATTTCCCTGCACTTAAGCTCAAGCAGGAATATATGCGACCTCTTCTAGAACTGGGACTTTAAAATCTTGATTTCAATGTCTACATAGTGCCTACTCTTTGCTGGTGTTATGTGGCATCTAATTCATTCTCACAACTATATGCCAGGAGGTATGGCAGGCTCCACCCTCCTTGAGACAGCAGGCAAGGCGGGTTAAGCAGCAGGCTGCACCTCTTAAGATGGAAAGGAGAGCGCTGGCCCTATCAACACCAAGGAAAGACTTTAACTCCCCCGACTGAGGTACCTACAAGCTTCCCACTTCCAGTGCTGGGCTCTTAATACCAACATCCTTCTTATTACTCCTCATGGTAGGGCACACAGCGGGAGGCCAGAAGGCCTGTGAGCACAGGGCTCGTGGAAACAGCAGACCTCTCTCTCTCTCTCTTATGGCTGAGGACAGAGACCTACAGAGACAGACTGGAGTAGAAAAAAGAGCTGAGAGGGTAATTCAAACTTCTGGCTCGCTTTTTATCACTGGCAACACTGGAAAGAGAACATCAGCACACCCACTGAAAGGCAAATGCAAGTATGTGAAAGTGAAAATAACATTTCAAATCTGGGGATGACTGGAGCCATGACTCAGTTAGGAGCACTGCTGGCTCCTACAGAGGACCTGGATTCAATTCCCAACATCCACATGGCCACTCAGACACACAGGCAGGCAAAACACCTATACCAAGAAGGAAAAAAACACATCACTCACACTTAAGCAGAGGGCCCCACCAGTCAAAACCATGTCACATAATGCTTATAACTGAGCCACTAGCAAAAGCTGCAAATCACAAACTCAAGCTCCTGAAAAATCTTGTTCCCAAGAAGAGACTGACTGCTGTGTCTGGCTGTCCAACGCCCAGCATTCTACACATGGTAACTGTTTCTCTGCTCTAACACAGTGTACCCAACACTAACGAGCCCTCCCTGGTCAGTGGCCACCAGTGTAGTGTGGAGATTCCTTTTTCACTGCCTGCTCTCCTCTGTTGACCTTCCGAGGTGCCGGCGCTAAGAACTGGCATCTGTGGACTCAGTCTTCAGCACTCAGGAGTGGGCTGTAGGTGCAGGAAGCCATGCGCTGCCTTGAAGGGACTGAAGCAGCATGATTTCACCCAGAGAGGTATCACCCAGGAGGACACGGAACAAACATTCGACATTGCTTGGTCCCGCCATCCAAGGCCTCGTGTGTTCTCTCACCCAAATAAAAATGATTTCTATGAGCAAGGAGAACAAGCAGGGAGAGGAGCCATGCGGGTCACAAGCAGCCACGCAGCGTGTGCACTGGTCTCGGTGAGCAGGGTCAGCGGGTATCTCTCACGGAGCCGAGGACTCACCTTGAGGGCCTTCTCCAGCTTACTATTATCCTTGTCCTTTCCTTTCTTAGACTTCTTTTTGGCCACCTCATCTGTTCCATCCACCTCGTCACCTTTTCTCTTTCTGAAAGAAATGCAGAACTTAATAAGAACCCACAAGACCGATGCCCAATGCAACCAGGTGACATGTCACTTTAGCCATGTTAGCTGCTGCCCACCTGCCCTCTTAGGTACAAGTGCTACCTACAGCCAGGCGAGGCCACGCCGTTCAGGGCCTTTTCTGCCAATAAGGAGGGGCCTGGAGCTCACCCTAGTGTCCAGGATGACCAGGACAGACCGAGGTCTCAGGTCACACTTCATGCTAAACCCCACATCTCTGGCACAGTGACAGAGAATTGAGGAAAAGCCAAAAACAATTGTAAGAACTGAGCCTGGAGTGAGACACAGAGCCGCTCCCCAGATCTCGAGGCCTGAGTTCACCCTGGTACTTTCTAAAGCCACCTGCTAGAGTCCAGCAAGACTTGCAGGACTACGGTGATAACGAGATCAGGCACAGAGCTGGGCATGTTCCACCTCTCCAGCATCATGTCATAAATAACGACAACTGGAGAACCCCAGCACCCTGTGCTGTTCAATGACAGTTCAATGGCACCCTCACCCACTGGCCTGACTTGCTCACTTCACATTTCAAAGCCACCTGTGCTTCTCAACAAATCTGTGTTAGGACCACAAATAGTGCAAGAAGCTGCTTGGTGACAGTGGCATGGGTGTTGCTGATGAGCACGGTACAGTTCCACGACCCTCAACATGCTCGTTAATAAGCTACTCGAGACTTGAGGCCCTTCCCATTCTAGATGCCAATTCCACATGTGGGCCCATATGTTCATCTTTTTGTGAACAGTCATGATTCTCCCAGAGATCCAGACACAGAGACGCCTCTGCTGTGTGACTGTGGCGACGTTAAAGGAACACAAATGCAGATCTTCACAAGGTTTGGAAGCACAGCCATCACCAGTGCAAAGAAGCTTGGATGGCCACAAGGGTGATCTTGTATGAAAAAGTGGCATAGTCTGCTGTACCTAACATCTGGGTGCAGGAGTCAGGAGAGGTTCAGAAGCCTGAGGGAAGATGTCATGGCCAGTGAGCTGGTGGGTGGGTACTGGAGCAGCTGATGGCCTCTGCTCCTATAGTCCCAGAGCTCCTGGCTTCCTCCATCTCCTCCTCCTCCTCCTCCTCCTCCTCCTAGGAATGGAATTCACAGGCTTCCCTAGAACTCTATATCCTAACCACATCCCACCTACCCTTCATTCTTGACTGCCGGGAGCTGCTTCTTCAGAGCCTCTTTGTCTTCTGCAGAGAGGAGGCTAAAGCCCTTGAGTTGACTGGCACTATACTCAGGCCGGAAGCCCAGCTCATCCCGGTTCTTGACAAAGCAAGTCGGATGGTACCAGCGGTCAATGATACCCAGCTGCGGTTTCTCTGGATCCAGCATCTTCTTGGACAGGCGCATCTGGCCCTGTAGGGAAAATCATAAGGTATCTAGGAATGACAAGGCAGGACAAGGAGCAGCTAACCTAGGGCCTTGAGTCCAAACAAAGGCACATGTAGCCAGCTTAAAGCTCTCAAAAAGTTCTGAGTTTTACACCATCACAGACTGTGAGGTACCCTTAGGCCCCAGCACTCACATTCTATGAGACTGACACACGACCTGCTATGCTAATAAAGACACCTTGCTCACACATCCTAAATGACTATCTACATACCTATACTTAGACAAGTACCCGTGAGTGCTACACAGTGAATGCTAACACTTCCCCAGTGATGGGTTAAGATGCTGACACAGTATGCTGCTGGACAGCAGTAGCATTGCATACTCTTGTGATGGCTTTAATGTGGCAACTTATCCCAACAGGGACTTTGTTTGTTCATCCTCACCCTCCTGTGGACTCTCTGGTTGCTATAATTAAGGTCCGATTGCGCTGCAACAAGAAACAGGAGCTGGCTCTGGCCAATCTGCCAGGTGTACAATTTGCATGACTGACATTCCTGAAGTTTCCCACCTGTGAGGCAGCTGCAAAGAATTGGGCCAACAGGGGTCCTGACAATTCAGAAAACTGCACCGAAGGCTGACTAAACTCTAGAACATAGAGCAGCTGCTGCTCCCTCAGAGGCAAGAGGACTACAGTTTTTGCCTCCAATTTCTAATGGGGAAAGGTGAGGACATTTAGCAACTATACTTTCCTCAGTTTCGTGTCTGCTACATTTAGATCTTGAACCATTCTCAAAGGCCCTTCTAGCACCAGACTGTGGCGCTCTTTCTTGAGAGGTAGTAGAAGTAGGCCTATTTAATATTAAGAAGTTGGTCTTCCTCTTTTGTATCCCACAAACTAAACAGGCCTCCCTTGCCACGTGCTCCTGCCATGTAGGATGCCACGACAGGTTCAAAGCAACAGGACCAAGGGATGAACCAGGACTGAGATGCCTGGAACCGTGAGCCAACATTAGCCTCCTCCACCTCAGGTGGACCATCTTGGGCATCATATCATCTACCACACAGAAAACTGACTCACACTTCACAATACAACTAATGCTGATTCAATCATGGCAGCAGAGAAGGGAACGCTGGCAGCATAGGCGTCCCTCCTACTGTTCCCAGCAACACAGCCAGTCATCCACCCCACCTGACAAGAACTGTTGGCAAGGGAGGCTGGTCTGTGAACTTTCTCTGATTAAACAGGAACGCTGGAAGCAGAATAACCCACCTAACCTCAGACCACCAAACAAGAACTATCCCATGCCTGCTGACTTCTGAGCAGACCTATGCTGATTCTTCCAGGGCCCCTGCCCAGAAGAAGAAACTGTCACCTCCCACCTCCAAGGCATTTCTGTGTTGTGATTCTTTTCCTCTGAAATGTACCCCCCATCCCCCCAAGACAAGCACCAGGGAAGTGCAGGCAGCGGACCACAGCTATACCTTCTCTATTTTCTCCAGGCAGCCCTTGCACATGCTCCTGTTGGACTTGGCATACTCCGCTGCAAAGTCACCCAATGTCTTCTCCACCTTGCCGCCACTTCCATCCTGGCCTTTGCCTGCAGAACCAAACACACGTTTCTACTCAACTCAGCAGCCTTGCGCTGCAGCCCCCAAATGCCAAGCTTGTGTCTTCCTTCTCCCAGGACCTTCCCACAAGGACAGTGTTTTGGGTGACCACAATCATCTCTACTGGCAACAACCGTGGCCAATTTTTCTTTTAATTTTCACTGCACAGCCTAGGCCTACTTTAGTCTTTAAATTATGTGTTTCTCTGTGTCTGTGTGGATGTATATGAATGCAGGTGCCAGAAGACAGCATTAGATATCTGACAGTTGGGAGCTGGGAGTCAATCTCAGGTCTACCCTAAACAGTCAGTGAACAGTGAGCCATCTCTCTAGCCCCCACCTTACCTTTTGACACAGGGTCTCTTAGTGAACCTAGAGAGATCACCAAATTAGCTCGATGGCTGTCTAGTGAGCCCAGGGATCCGCCTGTCTCCACTGCACATACCCCAACCCTACAGCCACGCCAGGTTTTTGACCAGGGTGTTGGGGATCCGAACTCACGTCTTCATGCTTGCATGGTGTGCTTTACACACTGAGCATCTCCCCAGCTGCTTTATTAACATCTGTGAGGAATTACAAAGGACCCACAAAGGAGAAGGAGAGGAGTCACATTGTGTACTGTTACAACTTCTTGAAGCCACAGTAACAGAACCATGGAACTGGAAGACAAAGTGAACCAAAGACACAGGTCCTGATGATGGTGTCAACTGGTTCAGACAAGGAAGTCAGATGGTTTGAATGACCAATGTCTCCCATGATCTTGGGCATGTGAGTTGGTCCCCAGATGGTCCTTTCTGGAAAGGCTTGGGAAGGGAGTCTTGCTGAGGTAGGATGCTGCTGAGAGTTTAAAGCCTTGTGCCAGTTTCCAGCTCACGCTCTTGATCTGGCGCTGTGCCTCCCACTTGATGTCACATTTCTCTGTCGTAAGACTCTTGGGCCCAAATACATTCTTTCTTCTAGAAGTTGCCTGGTCATGTTGTTTTATCACAGCAATAGAGAAGTAACTAATACAGAGCATTCCTCACAAATGCTGCTGTGACATCAGGAAAATCCCCCATTGGCTTCCTTACAGCTAACACAAGTTAACTTAAGCCCAGGTTCCGTCCTTGGGACCCAGTGGGCGTTAGGAGAGAATCACCATACATGGGTGCAACCCCTTCCCACATATAAATAAATAAATGTGAAAATTGACAATTAAACTGAAAGGCGAGCCACAGACTGGGAGACAGTAGCAGCCATAACCCGTGTGTTTACGAGGTCCTTCAGAGGTGAAGCACTGAAAGTTCTGGAGTAAAGTCCACACTGGAATCACCACGGAGGGCTGGGGAGATGGCTCAGTGGCTAAGAGTGACTGTTACTCTTGTAGAGGATCCAGGTTCAATTCCCATACATGGTAGTTCACAGCATTCCAGAACTCTAGTCCAAGGGGATCAGAAGTCTTTTTCTGACTCCATGAGAACCAGGTACAAACAGGTAGGCAAAATACTCATACACATAAAGTAAAATAAATCTAAAGTTTAAAAAGAAAAAAGAAACCACAACAAGCTTCAAGCTGAGTGCCCCCTGGGTAAAAGGCTTGGTAACAGAGCTCTTCGGGAGTGTAGGATTTTGTTTTGACTTTTGAAGTAACCGCACATACACATAAACCATCCTGGAGACAGACAGGATGGGCTACAGGTCCACACATGAAATTCATCTGTTTCAGATACATTATCTGCACAGCCTGAGGTATGGGCGCACAGCAGTTCTAGCCTGTCTATCATTAACTCCAACACTGCCATGAAATCAGGTGTGGAATTCTCTATCCATGGTGGCGTACAGCTCCACATTGGAGCACTTCTGATTTCTGGATGAAGGACACTCAAACCTTATCAGTATTAGAAAGCTTGCTGGAATGCAATTAACTACCCAGAGTCACCAACAGAGGACAGGACAAACAAAGTGAGGTGCTTAAACAAAGGGACACGGTTCCGTTCGGCAGCAGAGCAGGACCAAGGGCATCACGCTGAAGGAGGCAGCAGAGAAGAAAGTGCATAGATTTCCTCTTCTCCCTGAAACTAAACCGAGGCATCTCTAACCCACAAAGCTAGAAGTCAGAACAGAAGCCAGGGGCTGAAGGTGCACACCTGTAATCCCAGCACCCAGGAAGCGAAGGCAGGAGGAATGCTGGCTCTGCCGTCTGTATTTATTTGTTTTGAGATGTGGTCTCCTTACATACCACTGGCTGTCCTTGAACTCACAAAGATCTGCTTTCCTAAGGTCTGTTTTTTGTTTGTTTTTAAGGAGGAGGAAGGAATTGGCAGAGGTTTCCTCCTGGGTACCATCCATGTACAGGACCTGGAAGGCATCATTGGTAGGTACATCATCCATCCATCCATCCATCCAAGCCCACAGAACACACAACAGCAAAGGACATTGATGCACTGGTGGGGGTGGGGTTGGCTATGGGAGCACTTTGCTCTCGTATTTCTCTCAGTTTTCCTAAAGCTGGCTTATAAGGCACATGCTATGCAAACCTGGCGATCTGGAGTTCAATTCCTGGAGCCCATGGGAGAGAGCCAACTCAGTAAAGCTGTCTTTAACCTCCACACGCATATTGTACCATACACGTGTACATGTACTAACACACACACACACACACACACACACACTACTAATAAAATAAAAAATTAAAACCTATTAAAAAAAAGAACCATGCAAGCTTAAAGACTAACTTTCCAGCATCTGGAGAGATAAAACACCAAACCTCACGCAATAGTCAATGCGTCCTGAGGAGGAGCCACAGAAGCAACTCAGCAGACAGACAGCTCTTGAACCCCTGGCTACATACCTGCCACTCCTCCAGCCTCTGCCGTCTTCTTGACCTTCTGCTGATCATCCCAGCGCAGCTCAGAGAAGCCATCCACCTCAACGTCAGGCTGCCGGATAGAGTGGCCTACCTTCCAGAAGCAGGAGAAGTGGTACCAGTGTGGGACTTTACCATCGAACATGGGTGACTAAGGGACATAAAGCAGAGGTGAGGGGCCGTTAGTCTCCATGCAGGCCACAATCCTGCCCCCAGCCCAGGCAGCAGAGTCCTGTTCATCCTGAGACAGCCTGATGCTCTCTCAGGTCACATAGTGACTTGCAAATGGATGAGAAACAGCTTCTGGCTTCTCATCTTGGGTATTTTCCTAAAAGCTAAAACTTATGGCTGGCCATCCCCAAATCTATAGTCTCAGAATGACAGGGTAACCCCGGTTCCTTGTGTGTGCCGCATTCTGACTTTACTGCACACAGCCTGGTGTGACACACAGAATATCTTAGAGTCCCCTAGACCTGTTAGAAGAGCCAGGAAGCAGCACTTGAACTGGATGGCCCAGAAATGGCTCTTAAGTACCTCTGCAGTTAAAAATAATAAGTAACAGGACCTAGATAATGAATGAGGCAGAGAAAATGTGTCAGCAGAGCAGCAGGCACAGCAAGGCATGCATGCACTGGTGAGTAGAGGAATGGCTTCTGCAAGGGGAACAAGGAGCGTGAGGCAGATTGGAGATAGGCTAATACTGGCCTCAGGGAAGCACCCGATCCCCCAATGTGCCTGAGGTAAAGGCACTGGGCCACTTCAGGTGTTTTCTTCTCCTGTGAGGCTCTGCACCCAGGACTGCCTGTTTTAGAGATAATGACAACCCGAGATGAGGGAGACAGTGACATTAACCCAGTTTCCTGGTACCCTTCCTTCACAGGCCATGCCCCTGGGAAGACAGCAGCAGCACTTCACAGTGGCAACAATGGAGACACAGTGAGGCGGATGGGACAAGAATCTGATACCAATTTCTCCCCATCCCAACTTCAGAAGAGCTACTTAACACGAACTGCCTTCTGACCCACTGAGGTGAGGGCTGCTTCAAAGGGCAGAGAGGGAAAACACATAAGCAGTATTGAAGAGAGATGCTGAAGCTTCAGGCTGGAGTCGGCCTCCTTTTAGTTACATTACAGTGCAAGGCAGAGGGCTGAGGAGATGATTCAGTGGCTAAGTTGTTCCATCACAGACAGGACCTGGGTTCTATTCCTAGCACCCATAAGGTCGTTCACAACCATCTGTAACCCCAGTCTCAGAGGATCTGACATCTTCTGACTTCTCTTGGCACCAGGTAGGAGATGCACAGACAAACATGCAGGCAAAACACTCATTTAAAAACTTTAAAAAGTAAGGCAAGATCTGCCTAGGTGACCCAATAGTAATCAGGTGCTCCTTCCTGCAGGCTCCTCAAAGGAGGGAGCTCTGCCAGCCTCCTCAGGCATCTCAAGGCCCTATCCACTGCTGCCCTCAGGGCAGTATTACACTCAGACAGAATCTGTCCCCAGCCAGGCAGAGAGAAGAGGAAGGGCGGGGAACGGCAGCAAAAGATGGTCCCTTGACCAGATAATAAATGGCCTTTCTGAGCGGACTCAGCTTCTGGCTCTCAACACTCCATCAGATCCCCGAGCCCTTGTGACAAATGGCTTATGCCGCCTGCCTCAGCCTATACTTATGGCTCTGCAAGAACAAACACCTACTGCCCCCAGACTGGGTGCCATGGACAAAACCAGCTCAGCGGGTAAGAGCACTGACTGAGTTCAAATCCCAGCAACCACATGGTGGCTCACAACCATCGTAATGGGATCTGATGCCCTCTTCTGGTGTGTCTGAAGACAGCTACTGTGTACTTATGTATAATGATAAATAAATCTTTGGGCCTGAGCGAGCAGGGTTGGCCGGAGCGAGCAGAGGTCCTAAATTCAATTCCCAACAACCAGATGAAGGCTCATAACTATCTGTACAGCTACAGTGTGTACTCATGTACATAAAAATATAAATAAAAACAAAACAAAACAAGGGCTGGAGAGATGGCTCAGGGGTTAAGAGCACTGACTGCTCTTCCAGAGGCCATGGGTTCAAATCCCAGCAATCACATGGTGGCTCACAACCATCTGTAATGAGATCTGATGCCCTCTTCTGGTGCTGTCTGAAGATAGCTACAATGTACTTACATATAATAAATAAATAAATCTTTAAAAAAAACAAAAACAAAAAACAAAACCAGAGAAGTCCATACTCCATAAGAAAAACAGAGCCCTGACCATGCCAAGGCCTGGGGAGGACTGATGGGAACAGCCGACATCCTAAGTTGTTCGTCTCTACCTAGGAGGCATGAAATAGGCCAGGTACAGAATCTAGGACTTAGACCCAGCCCCCAACAACCACAAGGTTCACCATTTTCTTCCAGGTAAGGCAGGCCAAGAGCCCTGCCGGAGGGAGGGAGCCGGCCCTGCTCAGAGAATGCTCAAATCCTCAGTTCCTCCCAGGGTCATCCCTCTGCCTCACAGTTAAGCAGCCAGAGGGCCCAGGCCCTCCCTCACCCAGCACAAAAATATCTGCTTATCAGAAGCTCAGAGAACAATCCTCTCATACAAATGTAAAAGAAGGTATTTAAATTCAAGTTCTAGAACAAAAACAGGTTTCTCTTGGCCATCCCAAGCTCAGCGCAAAAGACCAGCTTTAAACTCAGATCTAAACTCCCAAGCTCAACTAAGGAAGGAAGAGCAAGAGCACAGACACCTTCACTCAGAATAAGTTTCTTTCACAGTCAAAAAAAAACCCAGGAGGGGGAGCCTTGAATGTTCTTTAGGTTATTTAGGTCAGCCTCAGCCTACCCACAACCCCCCTTTTCCCTCTCTTCCTAGGCAGTGTTGGGGGTCATCTTTCACAGGGTGGCCATTCTCTGGCTAGTACAGGTGCCTAATAAAATCTGTTAAGGTATGGAAGGGTCGGTTCGAAGGTCAGGTGTGTGGTAGCACACGACTTTAATCTCATCACTGGGGAGGCAGAGGCGGGCAGATCTCTGTGAGTTCAAGGCCAGCAGGATAACAGTAAGCCAGATCCCAAAAAACCAAACAAAACCATTTGAAAGGCTGGGTGTGGCAGTACAGGCAGGCCAAGAATTCTCAGCACTCCAGGATGGAGGGAGGCCGAAGCACCAGACATCAGCCCTGAAATCTGGTCTCAAAACCAAGCAACCTACGTCTGCGGATACCATTACTTTACACCTTACTAATGCCCCTCTCATAGCAGCTACAATTGAGGAATCCCCAATCATAAATAATATGAAAATATAAGCCGAAGACAATTTGCTTTCCTGCTATATTCAAGACAGAGGGAATAATGGTTTAATCTATAAACTGGCAAGGATGTAAATTTGTTTTCTCTTAAGCCCAGAGAGCTCTATTTATCCTCTCACAGGGAGGAGGGGACTGTGGGTAAAGTTCAAAGACCTCAGTGGGAAACAGGGCTTTCAACTGTCCTTCAAATTTTAGCTATCTCCATCTTCCTGTCTCACTTCTGTGAATAAAAACTCTTAATCAAGCTCCCACACTTGACTGGGATATCTTGGGCTCCTCCTCCCCAGGGCATTCTGCCTGGCACTCAGTGCCATTAGATGCAAGGCTTATCAATCCTTCCCACACCCCCTTAACCTAGCAGGAGCCCAGGGTGGGTTCCTCGTCCAGTCATAAATGCAAGCAACAAAGATGTGCCTAGCAGTTCCCGAAATTTTTGTCACCAATGATAATTATAGACACTAGCGCAGTGCCTATCTGCTGCTTAATAAGTATGTACAGAATGTATGAGAACTGTGTCAAGCAACAATGCTGAGCTCAGCAGTCTCTCCAAGGGCACCAAGATGACAGCTTCAGTTCTTCCCATAAGGAGAAGTAACAGAAGCGGTGTGATATCTTGATAACCACTGAGTGAATGTCTTCTTCCCCCCTTAAGTACTGAAGCCCCATTGAGGGCTAGCCTGCCTCTTCTAAAACACATTACTGCAGCTGGAGAGCAAGGGAAATCAACTGCCTTGACCATTAGCAGTGTGAGCTTGGGTAACCGAGTGTCTGGAGGAGGTGGGAACAGGGCAGGTGAGAAACACGCTTGCAAAGACAGGAAGGAATCAGCAAAACCAGAAGCCTAGGAGGCAGCAGCCACTGGAACGCCAGGACCCGTGATCCCACCACCTCCTGACCATCTCGGAAGCGTTAGTGAAAAGACCAGACAGCTGCAGAAAGCGCCGAGACCTCGGGAAGTTTGGAGAAAATGCTATTTCCAAGTAGAAATCAGGCCCAAAGCGAACGCACTGTAAAGAAATGGCACTGCTTTGCATAACTAAAATAGAAATACCGAGAGTGAGCGGATGTTAAAAGGATAATCAAAAATAGGCTTAAGGAAGAAGGGGGTAAAAAAATCTTCTGTATTCACGGAGGACAAAAATCTTCCGGGACAAGATAGGCCCAAATCAGAGCAGCTTCAAAGACCGCGCGCACACTCTCCACCCCGACGCCAAGAGATGGCAGTGAAATAAACAAAAACTCTGCGACCATCCAGACCCAGCGAAGAGGCAGGCCCCTTGTCTTTTCAAAGCAAGAGGCACTTAAGCCAGATGCTCTTACTTCCCGGGCTTTTCTTGCAGGGTCAGCGCAATGTCGGTCGGCCCGGTGGGCCTCAAGGCCCTCGGCGGCAGCGCCGCGGGTCTTTCCCGCCCTTCTCTCCCGGTTCCGCTGCGCCGCAGGGGGAGTGAGGCGGCCCGGAGCCCACAGAGCCGCCCAGGCCGCGCCGCCCTGCGCCTCCGGCCCGGCCCCGCCGCACCTGCACCATGATGGCCATGCGGAGGGAGTCCTTGGGAATACTCTCGCTGCATTTCTTGCAAGAGGCGCGCCCGCTCTTTGCGTACTCCACTCGGTAAAGCCTCTCCGAGGCCTCCGCCATCCTCCCTCTCGTGCCGCTGCGGCAGCCGGACGCCGCCGCCGAAGGTGCGCTCCGCTAACGTGTCGGTTTCCCCGCAAGCGAGCGGAGCCGCCTCCGCTCAGGGTAGATTGCTGATGCCTGGCGGCGGGACCGCCCCCAAGCCCGCGCGCGAAGGGCGGGCCCTCAGCTCATAGGGCGGGGCTTCGGCACGTGTCCTGGGGGTTGGGTCCCGGCGCGACTGCGCCTGTGCACGCTGGTCTCTCTGCCTCTGGGAAGGGGCCGGGGCGGGGACCCGAGGAATCTGCAGGCGCCACCTCTTTTGTCGGTTTGTCCCAGAAAGGGTTTTTTGTTCGCCTAAATAATTCCACCTCACCCACTTGCATTTTTTTCTAGGTATGTCTGGAGTGAACCCTGCTGACCCTAAGAGTATTCTGCTTTGCAGCCTCCACATTGCTGGCATAGAAAACCCACTAAAACCTGATTTTTCATTCTTAGTAAACTTAAATGCATAACTATAAATTCCAAGAGAATGAGCAGAACCTGTGACAGTTGGCAGTAGTTGCAACAGATGTCGTGTGTTCTCATCCCCCCCCTTCCCCGCTCTAACACAGGGTGTCTCAGTGTTGCCCTGGCTGTCCTGGAACTTGTTCTGTAGACCAGGCTAGCCTTGAACTCACAGGGATCCATGTGCCTTTGCCTCCTAAGTGCTGGGATGAAAGGAATGTAACACCATCTTCGGCAACAGATATTTTCATGGGGAGATCCCAAAATATTTAAGGTTATCCACAATTGAAGTTATAGGTATTGTTGAACTTGCTGCTGTTAGATCTTGTTATTTAATGCAGCACTACAATCTTTAACATTGTTGGTCTTTTGTTTTGGTTTTTGTTTTTGAGACAGGGTTTCTCAGTGTAGCTCTGGCTGTCCTGGAACTCACTCTGTAGACCAGGCTGGCCTCAAACTCAGAAATCCACCTGCCTCTGCTTCCCAAGTGCTGGGATTAAAAGCGTGCGCCACCACCGCCCAGCCCTTTTTTAAAATAAGTATGAGTGTGATGCGGGGTCTCACTATAAAGCCTTGGCTGGCCATGAAGGTGAAGTCAGCTTCAAACTCATAGAGATCCACTTGCCTGTGTTCTAAAGTGTGGGTAAACTGCATGTCTGGCAGCAAACTGGCTGGTGAGCTGTGGCCTACTTGTCCATGAATCGCTCCTGATTCAGCAGGTATGAGCTGGCTCCAGGTATCTGCTTTGTGCTGCCTCTGTCTCTGCTCTTTTTCTAACCCTGCCCTCCCTTGGTGAGACCCTGTCACGGCAGAGAGAGAGACAGGACACATGGCTGTTCCCTAATTTAGTCCAGGGAGTGGGGTCCTTCCACTTGGCCTCGTAACTGATGATCCTTTGCTGCAGAGGGTCTAAACCAGGCAGGCCAGGCTATCCCAGACTTAAAAAACAGAAAATCTTCCAGACCAAATTACAACGTGTGAATTGCAGGCACGTTTTGCCTGTGTAAATGTTTATATATCATGCGTGTTTGGTGTTTGCTGAGTCCAGAAGACGTTTTCATATCTCCTGACTGGAGTTACAGATGGTTGTGAGCTGCCATGCAGAGACTGGGAATCGAACCCAGCTCCTATGATTTGATGTGGCAGCTACTTCAAGCCATTGCTGCCTTGACTTCCCCACCATGCTGGACTAAGAGTAAAATAAACCCTTTCTCCATAACTCACCTTCGTCATATTATTGTATCATGGCGATGAGGAAGGAAGCCAAGACAGCTTAAAAATTTTTTTTCTAAATTACATATTATAAGTTATAAATATGTACACACAGACAGACAAACATACACACACACACACCATATATTTCAGACATAGAATCTCACGGAACCAGACTTATCTTTACCTTGCTATACAGCCAAGGTTAGCCTCGAAATCGTGATTCTCCTGCCTCTGTTGTCCCAAGTACTGGGATTACAGTGTGTGCCACTATGTCTAGCTCTTAATATTATTGAGAAAAATCCCAAGGCTTTTTTAGATTTATTTTTGTTTATGTATATATGTGTGTGTGCTTGTGTGGATATATACCCCAGATGTGGTTGTGCCCTCAGAAGCTAAGAGGGTATCAGAACTTCTGAAACTTGATGTGACAGGGGGTTGTGAGTTACCCATCGTGGGTACTGAGGAGCAAACATGAGGCCTCTGTAAAAGCAGTACTTGTATCTGCTAAGCCAACTCTCGAGAGTCCCTATTATTATTTTAAACATACTTTTGGATTGCCAATAAGAATGCATATGTATTCCTTTTCTTCTCTTTCCTTCTTTTCTTTCTATTGTCCCGGCTCAGTGACTCTCTTGCTTCACCACACGATAGCTGGGGCACAGGCGGACACTGCTGCCCCAGCGACACTGACTTTCTTGTATACTTCACTGATCTTTTCCACGTCCTCTGTGGATTTCCTGTGCTACTTTTGCCGGAAAAACTTCCCCATGCCATTTGTTAAATTCCATAGCTTTACATAAGATTTACTTATTTTTATCTTGCCTGCATGTATATGTACATATGTATACTGTGTGCACACGCATAGAGGCCAGAAGAGAGCACTGGTTGAAGCCTCTGAAACTGGAGTTATAGGCAGGATGAGCCTCTGTGTGGGTACTGTGAACCAAACCTGGGTTCTCTGGACAAGAAAACTCCCAGGAGCCCTTAACCTCTGAGCTATATCGCCAGCCTCCAGTGTGTGTGTACACGCATTTTTTTTTTTTTTTTTT
>NC_034594.1:152727582-152732008 GCF_900095145.1 Mus pahari | reverse complement strand
TAGCCCTGGCTGTCCTGGAACTCACTTTGTAGACCAGGCTGGCCTCGAACTCAGAAATCCGCCTGCCTCTGCCTCCCGAGTGCTGGGATTAAAGGCTGCGCCACCACGCCCGGCTTGCTCTCTCTTTACTGTAGTTTGAGGCCCGAGGCTGAGATTAGACACAGAAAATTCTGATGAAGGCAAAGGGAGCTTGGACCAGTGGATTAGCGAGGCTTGTGGCATGGAGTGGGAGGCAGCTCTGTGTTGCTTTGCTGGCTGCCTCCACCACACACGCCTTTGCTATGCCTCTTCTCTCCACCGATGTCAGAGAAGAAGTGCGTTATTTCTTTTTCTTCCATTGCTGAGGATGGAGCCCAGGACTAGGCAAATCTTACTGATGGGCCCAACAGCCTTACTGTGTTTAAAATTTTTTACATTTATTATGGAGTGTGTGTGTGTGTGTGTATACACATGCTCCTTTATGTGGGTCCTGGGGATTGAACTCAGATCCTCAAGCTTGGCTGTAAGCGCCTGAACTTGATGAGCCATCTCACCAGCTAGCCTTACAGGTACATACTATGTGAATTATCTTGAATTCTTAACCCTTAGCCCAGGACCTGGCATATGGTGGCTATTCAATGAAAATGTCCTGAATGAACAAATGATGCACATGTAAATAAATATGTACAAAGAATGTGGGTGGTTTTATTTTTCTTTAAAAAAAAAATCAGGACAGATGCCCAAGGACATACTGAAGAGTAGGGAGCATCGTGTGATGCCATTGTTAGCTAGTTAATTCCATTTATCCCAGGCAGACGGAGCCCAGTCATGTTACAAGGGCTCTACCCACGTGGAGCAGTATCTACTGAGCACATTTCTCACAGAGCAAATAAACCCAGTTATTTTAAAACACGAGGCCAACACCATGAAACTCACAATTGCCTCTGAAAATTATGTTCCCTGCTAAGCCTACGCAGTTGTCCTGGCTGCTGCTTTTCTGTCAAGAGTGGAGCTTGGTTGTGTGGGAAGAGCCATGGCAGGGAGAAGGAACTGGGCCCACAGCCCATCTGAAGGCTGACAGATCTGGAGAGCCCCTGGACACAGTGAGTCCTTCCTTTGTCCCTCCAGTGATGGCAAAGCAAGGAGAGGTGTGTGTCCTCCTAGCTAGTCTGAGAACCTTTGTCCTCATTGCTCAGTGCTGGCATGGACCTTATAAAAACAAGATCCTCTTGGTTTTTGAAAAACACGCATACGGGAGGGTAGGAAAGACAACTGCAGATAGACACAACTGTTAGTTGATTCTGTTTATCCCGGGCAGGTGGAAGATAGGAAAGAAGACTGCCCCAGTTCAAGAGGGAAATAGTTTCACCAAACCAAAGCTACATTACAGCCCAGCTGGGAAGCCTTGTGCTTAGGAAGCCAGGTTTCTTTGTCAGTGGTTACAGAAGTCTAATCAGAGTGTAGATTTCTTAACTGTATTTGCACACAGGCGCTTTTCAATTGCGGTGATTTATTTTTCAATAACACTTCCTTTAAAAAAAAAAATAGCTTCAAAAATTCTGTCATTCTCCTTTTCATATAATTTCCAAGGGCAGAAAATTTCAACTAGAACTGAATAAACACATGTAATTTCACGTTTTTTTTTTTTTTTAAGATTTGATTTTTTGAATTACAGTTGAGTCTTACTGAAGCATGATTTATTTGACATATTGAGAAATAATTGAGGCAGATCTTGTTCCCTGGAAGACAATTACATGCATTGAAATCTTCAGGATTTTAAAACAGGGAGGAATTATAGAGGCCTGGGCGGGGGAGGCTCTAGAAAGCAGAAGTTTCCTGTTTTCTGGGTAGCCTTGGATGAGTGTAGAATGGCTCAACGTGTCCTCAGTGCCTCCATGGCGACGTGATTCACTGATGAGCTGTGGTCAGTGTTCTCAAAGGCACATTCCGAAGCGCTTAGGTGAGGGGGTCGGCTGGGGCATAGATCTCAATAGTGGTCAGAGCTCTGAAATTACTCATACATGGGAAGCTGGATCAACTCAAGCCAGGCTAGGTCATCCGACTGTCCCAGAGATGGTGCCTGGAGCACCAGGCTCCTCTCCAGGTTATTTAGGAAACCTGACCCATGAGGACCTTTCTAGAAAAGCCTTGAGTTAAGAACTCAAGGCATGGCTGGCTGTGGTGGCTCACGCCTTTGATCCCAACCCTCAGGAGCCAGAGACAGGCGAATCTCTGAGTTTGAGGCCAGCCTGGTCTACAGAGTGAGTTCCAGGACATCCAGGGCTACACAGAGAAACCCTGTCTTGAAAAAACCAGCCCCCTAATCCTACCAAGAAAAGAGACACACACAGTCACAGAGACAGACGGACAGATACACAGGGACACACACACACACACACAGATTCATAAGACAAGTCTTCAGGCAGGCACAAATGCAGACTCACACAACAGATAGAGGACAGAAGACACAGGGACCATGAGGTAGAAAATTCAAAATCTGAATGCACTCTTGATTAAAAAATTCCGAGGGGAAACTGGTTTTCTCTCTCTCTCTCTCTCTCTCTCTCTCTCTCTCTCTCTCTCTTTCTTCTTCTTCTTCTTCTTCTTCTTCTTCTTCTTCTTCTTCTTCTCTCTCTCTTTCTCTTAATGAGATTTTACCTATGCATTATTTAATGTATATAATCTTTACAAAAGTATTGACATTTCAAATAGTAGTTATTTTAGGGGGCTATGTGAAATAAAATGGAGGCAGAAAACACGAGGAACTTCAAAATAATTTTTTTCAGCTAGAAGATGAATGTATAATTACTTGGATTATTTGGAAAGGTTATATATAATATATGCATTCCTGTATTTCGTCACAAAACCTTTCAAATAGCATCAATAACGTGAAGCCCAGGTGATGTTCTCTCGAGCACTTCTGACAGGAGTCTGGCTTCAGAGGTAGAAAGCAGCAACTGAGAGCCCATGGCTGACTGTACGGGGAATGAACCGATCTGACGGGAGGTTTTGACAGTGCTCCATCTATCTCACTGTGCCCTGTCTGTGAAGTGCTGTCCTGACTGAAGGAGCATGCCTGCAGGGCAAACGAGGACCAGCCAAGGGTGGTGTCCCTAGACTCCTGACAGGCTCATTCTTTCATCACACAGTCCATCCTGACAGCATCAATACAGGGAGAATGGCTGAAAGTCCTCCTCCCACCTCACCAATGCACTGAGCCTGGTGAAGACAAACATGCCTGTTACAGCTGTTTCCTACAGGTCCTTGTTAAATACCAAGGGCAGTGCCCTTGCCTCTGGGGAACACGGAGCCAGCCCCTCAGCAAGTCTGGAATATAGTTTTTTTAGAAGGGGCCAGTGAGACGAGTCAGCAGGTAAAGGTGCCGTGCGAACCTGACCACCCGAGTGCAGGTCCCTGGACCCATGTGAAAAGGCCAACTGTGGCAGCATCTGTAATCCTAACACTTTTCCTCCTGGGAGTGAGATGGCAGGAGCCTGAATCACTCAGAGGCTCAGCAGGGCAGGTAGCCTGGAGAACACAGCAAAAGCAAGAGAGATTCAGGCTCAACACGATACAAGGAGATAACTGGCTCCTAAGAGCTGTTCTCTCAACACCACACGTCCATGCCTGCACCCATAATACATCATACCCCGTCTTAGGCAGGATTTTATTGCTGCGAAGAGACACCATAACCACGGCAACTCTAAATAAAGGAAAATATTTAATTGGTGCTGGCTTACTGTTCTAGCTTGTCAAATGACCCTCACTCACAGAGACCACCATCGTTGCAAAATGCATGAGGATTTTACCTATTCAACATGTCGGGGAACCCCCTCTCAGCATGCAGGCCGGAGGAGAGACTCAGAACAAAGAAAGAACACACTTTGTATACCTTTGTAAGGGCTGGATATAGACACCAGGGTAGTTTGGCTTATTTTAATTGTTGTAGCCAATAACCTTTTTAGACATTGGTTGGTTTGTATAGGGTGACTCTCATTTTGTCTGTCCTTGAGGTTTTTAGTGTGAGGCAGAGCAGAGGAATTGTTAATCTTGTTTTGGAAGCTTAGTAGTTTTGACCATTAAAACTATGTTTTTATATTCGTTTAGTCAGCCAGCTTTTTTTAAAATCTGGCTCTGTACTTGGCCTGCTAGTACAGTTTCGAAAATCCTTTTGAAGGGTAGTCTTGAATTTATTTTGGATATTACATTTCCCCCTTTCTCTCTGGTACAATTCAATCCTGAAATGATGTCTCACTTTGTTGCAGCTACTGATATTATTGTCTGAGCATTAAAACTTGTATTGTGAGCCGGGCGTGGTAGCACACGCCTTTAATCCCAGCACTCGGGAGGTAGAGGCAGGCGGATTTCTGAGTTCGAGGCCAGCCTGGTCTACAGAGTGAGTTCCAGGACAACCAGGGCTACACAGAGAAACCCTGTCTCGAAAAAC
>NC_034594.1:152724821-152726752 GCF_900095145.1 Mus pahari | reverse complement strand
ATATATATATATATATATATATATATATATATGTGTGTGTGTGTGTGTGTGTGTGTGTGTGTGTGTATGTATGTATACACACACACACACAGTAGACTTCCCAGTAGACTCCAGGTCTGTCTTCCTGGTACCTCTTCTCTGGATCCACCATGGTATGGCAGACATTGACTTTTTGGCAGGGCACACACTTGTGCACCACCTGCTCTATAAGGTGTTTTAAACCTGGAACATGATACTTAGTTTTGGAAAATGTCTGGATGAGCCTGCTTACCCCTGAGTGAGTCTACTGGTACATCTGTTTGATCATACCCTCTGCTTGTCTTTGTGGCAGGATTTTCTTTTCCTGGGGGTGTACCACAGTCTCTTATTTTTGTTGAACTGGACTGGTGATTGGAATCTTTGGAAATGAAGGCTAAGTTCTCTGCTGTGTAGGCAAACTCAGGCTCCGTTGCCAGGAGCACCTGCAGGGCCATGGCTGTAACTGCTTTGCTTCTCAGTCTGCCATGTCGTTGCCCCTTGCTGTCACGGCATCTCTCTTCTGGTGACTAGGACAGTGGATGATGCTTACCTCGGCAGGGTCATGGAGGGCCTCAGTAGAGCCAGCATTTCTTCTTTGTTCTTAATTCCTTTTCCTCCCAATGTCATTAGACTCTTCTGTTGATATATGGCCTCACGGACGTGGGCTGTGGCAAAAGCGTACCTGCTATCCGTGTAGATGTTGAGTCTTTTTCTTTTTCTTAATTTCAAGGCCTTAGCGTGGGCTATTAGTTCTGCCTTTTGAGTTTGAGCCGATGTGTTCTGGCAGGGCCTGTGTCCGGCTATCACAGCTGCTGGACTGCCAGATCTTCACGCCAGTCTTGTCTGGAAGCAGGGTAGCTAAGTTCAGACTTGCGGGGGGGGGGGGGGCAAAAATGACTCTATCAGAGTTGAGCAACAGAGTCTGGTAATAAGTCATGTGAGTGTTAGTCAGCCATCGATCAGGGCTGAACCATACTTTCTAGGGCATGCACCAAGTTTTGTCCCAGAGTCAATTTATCTGCATCCTTGACCAGTAGCATTATTATAGCAGACAAGCAGGCCACCCTGCAGCCACAGGTCTAATTGTTTTAGATAAGTATGCCACAGGTCTTTCCCAAGGCCTCAAACGCTGAGTAAGAACCCCTTTTGGCAATACCTTTGTTCTCAGTCACATCTGGGAGGCCTAAAGCTGGAGCTGACATTAGGGCAGTCTTAATGGCATCAAAGGCCTGTTGTTCTTTATTTTTCAAACGAAGGGCTGTATATCTCTTTAATTTATCAAATTCTAGAATCCACAGTCTGTAAAGGCCCGCAGTGCCCAGGAGTTTTTAACTTGTCTTGAACTGGTTGGTGGGTGAATATGAACACAGTCTCTTTTTTTTAGCTTTAGAGAGCCACCATTACCCCTTCTTCTTCTTCTTGTTGGGGCAGTCTCTCACCCAGTGCCTTTTTTCTTTACAGTGAACACATTGATCTTTAGCCAAAGGCTCTCTGCAGCTGCCCAGGTACTATCTATCCTACTAGCCTCTCTAGCTTTCCTGACTATTGTGGCCAATAATTTTTATAAGTTTCTCTCTTGTCTCTTATCCCTTATTAATTTCCTGGCTTCCTATTACTTCTGTTTATCATTTTTAAGTGCTAGCATTATCAGCACGTGCCTCTTTGCTAGGTTCTAGTCTTTGTTATGTGTTTCATTACAAGCATGTTAGAGCACTACATATTGTTTCTCATTACAGACAATCTTGAAGCAACATGAAAAAGCAGGTTACAGACAAACAAAACTTCATTATTCACATGTTACACACATATCATTAAAATGTTCACAACACTGTATTTGGGGGTAAAGAACCACAGGTAAATAGCCTGGTGTGAATTAAAAACAAAATAGTCTGTAACTCCTTGGAAAGTTTGTG
>NC_034594.1:152715501-152723811 GCF_900095145.1 Mus pahari | reverse complement strand
TTATTAGTAGACACACTTTTATCTAATTAATATCACTTGGCCAGAAATCATTTAAGATGTGACAAGAAGGATGCTAGATATCTGTTTAGGGTGTTTCAAAACATGCACTGTAGGATTGTATTTGGCTCCTACACGAGGGAGGAACACTGGTGCCACTGCTGCAAAAGTGGGCTAGGGAACCCTTGTTGACTAGCAAAGCCTGGCATTCTGTGAGATTACATGTGATATGAAATTATGTTCAGCAAATCAACAGAAATGAAAATCATAAATAAATCGTCACATACTAGCAGGGCATTATTGCTTTTTTCTTTCCCTTTACTAGCCTTGTGGCTCCAGAATATGTCTCTCCAGAGATAATTTTAATTTGGCAGAAAACTCTGTCAGCAATCAGCAAGGCCAAAGCAGTTTGTAGTTTTCCTCGGAATTCAGACTGAAGCAGGGTAGGGAAGTTTTTTTTCCAAGGACGGTCATTTCTGGCAGCTGTGGTCTTTATGAAAGCTACTCTGTCCCTGCAGATAGGGAAGGGGCCGGGTGGTCTTGAATTTGTTTACACTGACAGAGAAAAGGAAAATTCTTTATTTGTAGTCTCGGGCCTTAGGCTCGGTGTCCACCTTCTGCAGGAATGGGTCTCTCCTTTATCTCCGTTTTTACTTTTCCTCAGTGTTAATTTATTTGTCACTGTCATCTATCTCTCCTGAGCCTGTGGAAGCTTTGCTCCTTTTACAGGTTTTTTTTTTTTTTTTTTTTTTTTTTTTTTTTGGATTTCTCTGTGTAGCCCTGGCTGTCCTGGAACTCACTCTGTAGACCAGGCTGGCTTCGAACTCTTTTTATAGTCTTAACTCACTTCTTTCCAGACCTCTATCTGTACACATCTGTCTTTCTCATCTTCTCTTCTTTTTTTTTTTAAAGATTTATTTATTATATGTAAGTACACTGTAGCTGTCTTCAGACACTCCAGAAGAGGGAGTCAGAACTTCTTATGGATGGTTATGAGCCATCATGTGGTTGCTGGGATTTGAACTCCAGACCTTCGGTAAAGCAGTCGGGTGCTCTTACCCACTGAGCCATCTCACCAGCCCCCTCTTTTTTTTTTTTTAACTCTTGGTTTTACCTGTTACCTTGGTCAGATCAGGGGCGCTGCGGGGGGGGGGGGGGGGGGGGGGGAGGGACTTGTGGCCTTTTGCGGAACTCCCTCCCTCCCTCTGTTCCACCTCAGAAATCCAAAGACAGCCTTGCTCCACCTCCCCCATCACCCCTCCTCACCCCCTTGAGCCACACAGCCCTGAAGGGAGCACAAGGGGGATGGGAACAGGGCCCATCCTGGGAGCTGGCTGCACTCCCAGGAGCTGAACATCAGATCTGTGGCCCCTGAAAACCAACCCCAAAGCTGGGCTCGGGGGGCCTTGGACACTCTTTCAGCCTCCTCCATTTCCCTTTCAGCAGTCTCAACGTCCAGGGCCACACAGTCACAATAATAAAAGGGGAATAAGTAGGGAGTCGTCAGTCGACCACCACAGAATAAAAACCAAATCAGACTGCCAGGAACGATTACTCCCCAGCCCAGATGGAGAGAGACCTAGAGAGACCTTTTTAGGGTCCTTCTCCCAGTAGGGAGACCAGTGTCCTCTGAGTCTCTTGGCCGTTGATGTTCTGGCATGTCTGCCTGTCACCGTGACCATCTCCACAAGAAGGAACCCAGAAAACCAGAAGCCAGAACCTGAGCAAACCAGAATCAGAGGTCACACAAGTGAACAGACAGACAGACAGACAGGGATCCCACTTTACCTCCGATGCATAGTGTCTGTGTCCCCCTTGAGAAGGGTGTTCCCGGCCATGTCAAAAGACCCTCACTCACAAAGGCCACAGAGACCACCATCGTTGCAAAATGCATGAGGATTTTACTGATCCAACATGTTGGGGAACCCCCTCTCAGCACGCAGGCCGGAGGAGAGACCCAGAACAAAGAAAGAACACATTTTGTATACCTTTGTAAGGGCCGGATATAGGNACCAGGGTAGTTTGGCTTATTTTAATTGGTGTAGCCAATAACCATTTTAGACATTGGTTTGTATAGGGTGACTCTCATTTTTTCTGTCCTTGAGGTTTTTAGTGTGAAGTGGGGCAGGGGAATTGTTAATCTTGTTTTGGAAGCTTAGTAATTTTGACCATTAAAACTATGTTTTTACATTTGTTTAGTCAGCCAGCTTTTTAAAAAATCTGGCTCTGTACTTGCCCTGCTAGTACAGTTTCGAAAGTCTTTTTGAAGGGGGAAGGTACTGGGTAGTCTTGAATTTATTTGGATATTACATCTTTTGGATTTGACTGTGGTGGTGACAATGGCCATCCCACAGGGAAGCCAGCTGACCCATGCTGGGAAAGAGTGTCCCCTTGATGGACTCACTTGGCCAGAAATCATTTAAGATGTGACAAGAAGGATGCTAGATATCTGTTTAGGGTGTTAGGCTCTGGTCCTTGACTTAGTCTTATAATTCAGATTTGTCCACATATTCAGAGAGAAGCAGTTGGGAACCAGTTGGGACAATGATATGTAAATAATAATGCGAGTTTCTTACTTTACTATGGGAAATAGCAAAGTTTGGTAGACTCAGAACTACAATCTATGGGCCCAGCTGTGTTGTCCCTTTAGGAAAGTGACAGAAGTCAACTGAGAGTCTGAAGGGACAGAGTCAGGTGTTAGAGCTTAGGCTTGCAATAACTCCAGGGTGTTGAAGGGTTCTAGCTTGATGCTTCTGGGAAGTTGTATGACAAATTTTCTGGGGAGATGCAGCACACAGCCCACTTGCCCCAGATAGGGAGCCCATGACAGGCCAAAGTACTGATACCACCCAGAGTCCAGCTTGGGCACTAATGAGTTTTATTGGGGTTTACAAGACTATGGGTAAGGGGTTACTTACAGGAGCACAAGTGACTCACAGAAGCTGCATCCTTTAAGGCCCACCCCCACAGAGGTGACAACTCACAAGCATGGGAACCTGGAGCTCACTGCACAGCCTGCAGGCAGCTCAAGATGTTGAAGAGGGTCCTTCCAGGTGCCTCAGTTGGTCTAAAACTTCTTCCAGGCAGGGCTACTGGTTTCTGCTTCTTCCAGGCAGCTGGTCTGGTCTTAGAGTTTTCTTTGCTCAGTCTGAGAAGGGCTCTCAGCTTTTGTTGCTTATTTTGACAGGGAGGGGCCTAGTAGATACACTCAGCTTCAGGAACTTCCTGAAGCTATTTTGAGTTGTTTACCCTCCTGCTTAAAGAGCTTCCCCACTGGGATGGCATGCTTCAATCTCCCAGGAAACTGTTACACAACAGAGGCCGTGAGACCTTCAAGAAGTAGCCCTAAGGGGCTGGAGAGATGGCTCAGTGGTTAAGAGCACTGACTGCTCTTCTGAAGGTCCTGAGTTCAAATCCCGGCAACCACATGGTGGCTCACAGCCATCCGTAATAAGATCTGACCCCCCTTTTCTGGGGTGACTGAAGACAGCTCCAGTGTACTTAAGATATAGTAATAAATAAATCTTTTAAAAAAGTAGGGCCAAGTAGGAGGTCTTAGCTCTTGAAGAGACATACCCCTTCAAGAGATAGCAGGACTTCCTCTTCTTTCACATCCTTGCTGTGATCCAAATGATTCTGCTCTGTCATGTGATATTTACCATGAAGCTTCTGCCTCACCACAGGCCCAAAAGTAGCAGGGGCAACCGATAGTGGATGGAAACCTCCCAATCCATTGAAACAAACCTTTTTTCCCCTATACGTTGAAAAGCTGACTAACAGCCTGGAACCAGCATCCAGGGCGCTGATGAAAGGCTGTTGGAGGTAAGGCAGCACTCAGCATCATACCATCTGCCCTTCCCTATATCTGGCTTCTGAAGCAGGCTATGACACACTGCTCTTAAGTCAAGTCAAAATTCTCCTAAAATATGACCAATAAGCCATCTTTGAAACTAGGAAGATTGACTTGGAACCTTCCAAGATCTTTCCATAGCCTGGAAATAAATTACCCCAATGTCCACTAGATGGTGTCCAATGTACACCCACAGTCCCCGCTCTGGAAAGGCACCGGGGATCCTGACTGGGCGGCTGGTGAAGGGAACCCGTGCAGTGTGACACACCTGGCTTGGTTGCTATGCTTTGTTTTCCGGTAGCTGGAGAAGAAGGGAGAGCTGCTGGGCTGCAGGTAAAGGTTGTGGAGGCGGTCTAGGGAGAGGTGACGGCCGGGGGGCCAGGACTGAGCAGTGGAGTGAGGGGAGGGAAGACTTCGGGGTCAGAGGACGGGAACTGTCGCAGCCCTGTTTGGACGGGATTGTTTCCATCTTTCTTTTCCTCTTTCCTCTGCAGGTTGTAAGCTATAGGAGCACAGAGATGGGGTTTTACTCCTGCAGATGCCTTTCCGGACAACGCGGAACAGATCCGCAGTGTGTTTATGATGATAATGAGTCACAGAGTTCAATGGTTAATATTCATTACTTTGTCTGGATTTGGAATTACCTAGAGAACATCCTGAGTCTTTTGAGTCAGGTTTCTCTGTGTATCCTTGGCTGTCCTGGCTACACATCTTGTAGACCAGGCTGGCTTTGAACTTATATAGAACCACCTGCCTCTGCCTCCCAAGTACAGGGATTAAATGCGTGTGCTACCACTACCTGGCTCCTTCCTTCCTTCTTCTCTCCGTCTTTTCATTCCATCCGTCTGCCCATTCATTCCTTTGTTTGTTTGGATCTGGTCTAACCCTTCACCTCTACAGACTCCAGGTAACTTGACTCTGCAGCAACACCTAGCAGAACTCTAAACCTGGTTGGTTACCTGGTCTCCCATGGAAACTCCCTTCACAAACTTATCAGCGTCCCACTGCTGCCTCTAAGTTTGGCCTCTCTAAGACTCTGTTAACTCACTGTAGCCATTCTTTAACCTACACATCTGTCCATCTGTTGACTGTATGAGGTGTGATATGTGTTCTGAGGGTTTATATTAGTTACGATGGGAACAAAAGAAACTGACCTTCCCTCGGCCGCATAGCAAGGAGAGCAGAGCTACTTGGCAAATTGCTGCCAACAAGACTTCCATAGCTTGTGAGTTTATTATGACACTGTGGGAAGACACAAATGTATTCATCTATGTTCCCGACACAGTGAAATCATGACATATGGCTGCAGGATTGAAGTGTGCTTCTAATCCTCTCTCCAGCCTCATTCATTCACTCTGCATCCATCATCCCTCAGGGATGTACATCTGTGTGTGTACATCAGTGGAACTGGTCCCCCATGCATAGACCCCTGTCCGTCTGCCAGGGTATCCGAGCCATTTCGGCCCCTAGCTGTCCTCTCGAGGTTGGCAGCTCTGTTCTGCTCACCTCACACAAATTCCTGGGCTCATGGCTGTGCACCACAGCAATCTTCAGTCCTCTTAACAACCAGGTGCTTGCACCAGGGCTCCTAGTGGCCAGAGGTGTGGCATCTCAGCTCCCCGTGTTCTGTCCATTAGTGCCCAGGAGTGATTTGTTTGTAAAAAGACAAAGAGAGGAGGAATATGTTTTGTGGATGCATAGTCATGTGTGGAGGAAGGGGGTGCCATGCTAAGGTAGTTAGGGGAGTTAAGAGGGTAGTAGAGGCAGAGAAATTGGGAGAGGGAGAGGGAGAGAGAGAGAGAAGTAGAGGAGTAGAGGTTGGCCATGAGCATGTGGAGGGGAGGGAGGGAAGGAAGAGAGAGTGGGAACAGGAAGGCAAGAGCAAGAGGTGGGGGGCAAGCAGCCCCTTTTATAGAGAGTCAGGCACACCTCACTGTTGCCAGGTAACTGTGGGGCGGAGCTTAGACAAAATGCTAACAGGGAGCATGAGAGTTTGTGGAACCCAGGCCACAATGGCAGGTGGAAGGCCCTGGGCAAGACTTTTTGTTCCTTCTGTTTCTTCCTCAACAAAAGCACAAAAACATCATTGTATTTTATCCAGTTGGACAACTACTCCTGGGAGAATCTCTGTTTACACATCATTGCCCTAGGCTCTGGCTTGCCTGGGGGGGGGGGAGATAAGATACACTTCCAGTGTGAGAACATTGCCATTTGCAGTGGTGCCTAGTTCCCTGTAGAGAGAGGCTGAGGTATGCTCAAGGGACACTCAGAGAGATGAAGGGAGGCCGAAAGACTCCGAGAGCTCCAGGAAGCCTCAGCTCAGAGGCCACCTTCCTGCGGACCACCTCAGAGCTCTTCTTTGGTAGACCCAGGGCTGATTAACAGCAGTCGCAGGCTTTTAGTTTCCTATACGCCATATAAAGAGACCTACTCCGGGCTCACCCTCTGTGCACAGTGAGAGCTTGGCACCCTGTAGGTCTCCATCTCCTCTTCTGAGAGAACACAGTAGGCACTCTGCGTTTGCCTGTGAAATGACCAGGAGCTGCTACTCTTGCAGGGTCTTTGTGATCAGGGAGGACTTGAAGAGGATCATGGAGGTGACACCAGGAAAGCAGGTGGTAAAGGCATCAGCCTGTGGAGGTGTCCCTCACTCTGGGACCTCTGTGGGGCCTCTAAGCAGCAGCCCACACCCACCCCAGAATTCCAGTTTTGTACAAAGACTCTTCTCCTTTAGGACCAAGCGCCCTTACCCAGGGCTTCCACTCCACCACAGTGTCCGGGTGTCCTTGAAGGGAGATGTCACCTCAACCCTTTGCCCAGGGACTTTCGGTCCTTTCCCTGTAGCTCTGCAGCTGAACCTGTTGTTTGTAGTCCTGAGTGAGCTCTAGGATCATCGGGGAGCTGTTTAGAAGTACCGGGCTTTATATAATTGACCAGAATGCAGGGGTAGGAGGCAGCCTCATTTCTCCAGCTTCTCTGATGATAGTTGAGGCCCTGTCTGGAACAGGACTTCCTGCACCCCGGCAGCCAGCAGTCTGCTTGCTTTGATCTGCTCCAGGCTGCCCGCACCAGCCTTTCTTATGGGCAGGGCTCTTGTGCTTCTCCCGTCCCTCCGCTCTTTGGTGTCACACATCTCTGAGCCCTCTCAGTACTGACTTTATACACGTCCCAGCAGACTGTTGCCGTGTGAATTACAGAGAGCAGAGCCATAAAGACTGCGCCTGGGAAACAAATTAAAACACTCAATCATTCAGCCAAGACAGGGAACAAGGGGAGAGAGACACTCAGTCCCTAGAGAGGGGCCAGGGAGGAATCCGGAGAGGGGAAGAAGTGGCTGGATCACAAGATGATGTTTACGGAAAAAAAAGTCACTGAGGCAAATGGAGGAGGAAGAGGAGGAATAAAGGGCACACAGTAGGGGGCATATGACAAAGGGTCCCAGTGATGGTTACTATGGACTGTCAATCAACAGGATCTAGAATCACCCCGGAGACAAATCTCTGGGCACGCTTATGAGGGAGTTACTAGATCAGGTTAATTAACAGCCAGGCTGAATGGGGGGAGAAGGCTGGCCAACTTACCAGCGCTTAGCCCTCTCTGCTTCCTGACTGCGGACACAAAGTAACCAGCCGCGTCTGCACCCGCGACTACCAAGATGGACTTCATCCCTTAGAATTTAGCTAAAGGAACCCCTCCCACTTCAGATGAGGTCTCACTATATAGCCCGGGCTGATCTGGAACTCACTATGCAGGCCAGCCAGACCTCAAATCCAGAGAGCTACCCGCTTCTGCCTCTTAAATTCTGGGATTAAAGGCGTTTGCTGCCACGCCCTGAAGACTCTCCTTTTTTTGTAGCTATGGTCAGGGAGTTGGCTGAAGGGATGAGACATAACAATACAGTCCAACCCGATGACAACCACCTCTGAGGAGGGGTGGGACAGAAGACACCTGGCTAGGAAGGTCCAGTACGCCCACTGTTTGTGCCAACTGGGTATGTGTGATATTAGCCAGATAGCAGTGGAGTGTTGGGTCCTGGGGAGATGGTTCAGCAGCTAACGTGCTGCCAATGTGAAGCCTGGAGTTCGGACTCACAGTCCGCATGCAAATGCTGAGTGTGTGTGTGGGGGGGACAGCTGCCTGTAACTCCTACCTCAGAAACTTAAGATGGGATTCTCTCAAGCAAATTGGCTAGTGAGAATGGTCTAAGAGGCACCTCATAAACCACGTGAAGAACACCAATCTCATTCAGACAGGGATGGTGTTGTGGTCATAAAAAGAGAAAGAGCCATTAAGATATGTTCTGGCAGGGTGTGGGGGAAGGGGGTGCCTCGTGGGCCCATGCCAAGGCATCTCTTCCCCCCCCCCCCAACTGGTATAGTATAGAACAGAGTTTATTCAGGGCATGGGGAGGGGAGTTAGAGGGTAGCAGAGGTGGAGAAAGGCAGAGAGAGAGAGAGAGGCTG
>NC_034594.1:152705764-152714497 GCF_900095145.1 Mus pahari | reverse complement strand
TTTTTTTTTTTTTTTTTTTTAAAGACAGAGTTTCTTTGTACAGCTGGAACTCGAGCTATATACCAGGCTAACCTTGAACTCACAGAGATCATTCTGCTTTTGTCTCTTAAGTGCTGGGATGAAAGGAGTATGCCAGCACCACCCAGCTCAACTTTACTTTTATACAGTGCTAAGTGGTACCCTACGAGCACCCCGAGCTCTGAGCAGAGGACTAGCACCCAAGCAGGAAGATTCAACATCTTACCTGGTGAGTCAAGTGCACCTGCTGGGGGTACTTGATGTCTAAGTTACTTTCCTGTTTCAGTGAGAAAACACCATGACCAAAAGAAAGCATTTACTTGGGCCTATGGTTTTGACGGGTTAGAGTCCATAAAGGTAGAGAGCCGACATGGTGGCAGGAACAGCTGAGAGCTTAGGTCTCACAAGCAGGAGCTGGAGAGAGCTAACAACACGGAGAATGGCTAGAGGCGCTGGAAGCCCCAAAGCCAGCCCCCAGTGACATACTTCCTCCAAACAGCCACCAAAACTAGAGACTAAGTCTTCAAACCTATGAGCCTAGAGCCTTAAAGTAAGTACCTGGAAACTTTACCTGGGAGCCGCCGCGGAGAAAGTCAGCTACTGGTCATAGATGTGTTCTATGTGTGGAGCTCTGCAGTTTCTCTGATCATGTGGTAGGAGGAGCCTGGTTAGGAGTCCGGACTGTGAGCAAGGCTTTGGGGATGGTGGGTTGGTTAGCAGGTACCCTTGGCCTTTCCCACTGACTAGACAGTCAGATGCTCACATTGTTTGGGGCTGAGACAAATATCACCACATCTCAAGGCCAGCTTAGTTTAAGGGTATGACAGTGGACCCATTATCTCCCTCTCACATTTGCTCTCACTCTCTTGCTCTCGTTTGCTTGGTGGAGGTATTTCTGTGAAATTCCTAATAGCTCAGTTACTTGGTTACATAACCTATTTATTACTTCTCTCATTGCTTTAATAAATATTTGACAAAAGTGACTTAAAGAAGGGAGGGTTTACTTAGGTTCATGGTCCGAGGGTACAGTCGGTCATGGAGGGGAAAGTGGGGAAGGTTGGTGGTTGTGTTGCAGCTAAAGTGACAAATGGGAAGGAGAGGACACCTGACCATCTCATTTCCCCCTTTCCATTCAGTTTGGGAACCCAGTCCATTGAATGGTGTCACCCGTAGTTAGGTTAAATCGTCCATCCTTAGTTAGCCCTCTTTGAAAATTCTCTCACACGTGCTCAAAGATATGACACCTAGGTGCTTCTAAAGCCAGTCAAATTAACAATAAAGATTGATCATTGTGACACGGTTAAAATTTCATTTTGTATATACATATACATATATATATCTATGCGCTAGAGTTTGGGTTGGCTATGAAGTTGAATCACCACTCAGACTGAGCCATATTTATGAGTATTTTTCTTTTAAAACAAGTGAAAGTAAAAGAGACAAGTCCAGGGCTGGGGAGAAGGCTCAGCAGTTAAGAGCAGTGGCTTCCCTTCTAGTGGACCAGGGCTTGATTCCCAGCACCCACATGGAGACTCACAACTGCCTGTAACTCCAGTTCCAGTAACTCCTATGCTCTCTTCTGGCCTCTGGGCACCAGGCATGCACAGAGCACACAGTCATACACACAGGAAAAACCTCAAACTTAAATTAAAAAATATTTAAACATCCACCCCACCTACCCCCAAAAGTATCACCCTAAACAGGAAGCCATTGGCCATTGGAGAGAATTCTTTTCTTTTCTTTTCTTTTCTTTTCTTTTCTTTTCTTTTCTTTTCTTTTCTTTTCTTTTCTTTTGGTTTTTCAAGACAGGGTTTCTCTGTGTAGCCCTGGCTGTCTTGGAAACTCACTCTGTAGACCAGGCTGGCTTCAGACTTAAATAGAACTCTTTAAAAGTGTGATAGTGATACCGAATTGCATCTCTCCACAAGTGATGGCTTCCAGCAGGTGTGCAGGAAGGAAAGAACTCAGCTCTATTTAAGGAGAGGACACTGAGAGTCTGACCATGGTTCAGTGAATGTATAGATAAGACACAATTTTTTTTTTAAAAGAGAAATAAGTCCAATTGTAAGTAGACAAGAGGGGATCTATTTACATGCCTGGGTAAGGAGCTATTTGTTATTTACTTATTTATATTTATTTTGGTGTGTGTGTATGTACATGTGTGCACAGATGTGTGGAGGCCAAAGGTTGCATTTTCTTGCCTTTTTTTTTTTTTTTTTTTCGATCATTGTTTATGTGAGACAGGATCTCTCACTGAGCCTGGAGCTCACTAAGCCAGCTATGCTGCTTGCCCAGTGAGCTTGAGGGACCCCTGGTGTCTATCTCCCCAGCAGCAGAGTTATAGATCTGTGCCACTGCCCCCAGCTTCTATAACTCATGTCCTTACGCTTATACCGCAACTACTCTAATGACTGAGTCATCACCCTAGCTTCCTGGTTAAGAATTTAGAGTTGGGCTGACACGAAGGCTCGATGGGTAAAGGCTCTTGCTATTAAGAGATGACTTGAGTTTGATCCCTGGAACCCACACTGTGGATGGAGGGAACTGACTCCCACACGGTGTCCTCTGACCTCTGCGTGCGTACATGATGAGCCCCACTCAAATAAATGAAATGTTAAAACAATAATGCTGACTTAATGTTCTAGATGTTCATATGGTGGCCCGTGGACTACAGTGGGATCGTCCTTGGTTATGTTTTAAATGCCTTCCCTTAGGTGCATGTACTTGGTGGGGCCTTGGTGGCTGGATGAGAGGTTTTGGGGAAGTTCTTGAATGGTGACGATTCTGACCTAATCAATCAATCCCTTGGTGGATTCATAGTGCGGAGGTATAATTAGGAGGTATTGAAAAGTAGGAGGCCAGAACTAGTTGGAGGAAGTGGGCCACTGAGGGAGTGCCTTAGAAAGATGTATCTTGTCCCTTTTCTTGTTTCTGCTTCTCTGCCATGAGCTAAGCTGTTCCACTTCATTATAAATCCTATCAGGATGTTCTGCTTCACTCTGAGCCCAGAAGCTAAGCGTCCAGTTAACCCTGAACTAAAACCCCGAAACCATGAGCTGCACAATCTTTTCTTCCTTGTAAGTCATTTTCTCGGGTATCTGTTGTAGCAACCGGAATGCCTGACTAAAACACTCCCGATCTGGGCAGCAGACTGTGTGGAATCAGAGGGCCAGAGACTATGGGAAGAGCCTGTCTTCTCTCAGGCAGAGACTGTCAATTTCCAATTAGCTGGAGGCTTGGCAGGCAGCTCTGGGCTCCAGACTACACATATTAATGAAGGCAGAGTCCCTGCTGGAGACAGCATTGAACGAGGAGAGAAGTCAAATTAGGTTCTCCTCATGGAGGGACATTAGTCTTTGGTTGGGAGCCGTTGGCTTATGTCTGGTGGGGATGGACATCTCTTCTGGTATGCTGAGTGTAACAACATCCTCTTCTGGGCTGTGGTAGTTGGATGGAGAGGAAACTTAAGACTTCTGCATGTCCTAGCGGAAACAAGTGGGAGCTCTGACAGAGATGGGAGCTTTGTTATATCTTGGACTTGGGGCAGGAAGCAGGGTTCCAGAGGGTCCTAGTGAGTGGGGTTGGGGCTACTGTTCCTGCCTACACAAAGCGAGAGGACAGAGAATGGCTTGTCCTTTGGATGGCAAATGCAACCCAGACTTCACGATGGGGAGCTGACCAAACCTCAGACTGAACTGAGCCTGTTTGCAGTAACAGGAAGAAGGGGGAAATCAGAGACATCAGCTCTCTATTTAGAAAGCAGGCTGGCTGTTATGTGCCCTAGAGGGGGCTCTCCAGGAAGTCCCCAGGGAGCATGTGCTATGTGTCAGAGGCAAAGCCCTAGAGAGTAGCAGCTTCCTTTGATCAGCCCTAGCCTGTCAGATGCAGGCAGGTTTTCATAAAAACCAAGGAGACATTTGCTGAGGAGAATTGAAGCGTTTCTCTGGGGAGCCACATGCGTGTACTTTCTTGGCAGCCTCCTTGTGCTTCTTGAAGGCTCTGAGGCACCTGCAGCCCAGGCTGGGAGCCCTTCAGGGAAATTCCCTGGAGGAAACCATCTTGGTGGGGACCTCAGATGGACATACCCCTCCCCTTTTAAAAGTCAAACATTCTAAAAAAATGTAATACAAAAATACACTAAATTGATCCTTTGATATTTATATGATAGATTATAACCTCAAAGTCTGAGCCAGAATCAACCTTTTCTCCCTAAGCTTGCTTTTGTCAGGGTATTTATTATAGCAACAGGAATGTAATAAGCAGGAGGACTGTTGGGCCTTTAGGCTGTTTCCAGAATTTTGCTGTATTGCAATGGAAAACCTTGTACATAAATTGTTTTTGCATGCGCACACTATTCCTGTAGCATACATTCCAGAAATGTAATTGCTAAGTCAGTGGAACACATCGTTCCAAATTTGATTGATTTGGGAAACTGTCTTCTATAAACAACCTACTTTTATTACCATGAGCAAAATTACAAACAGCAAGAGCGCTGTTTCCCTTGCTCGCCAGCAGGCTATGTGACCAAGTGTTTAGAATTCTGTCATTCTGATAGGTAAAGAGTATTTCAGTGCGGTTTAATTTTTTTTTTTTTTAACAGAGTTAGTGTGTGTGTGTGTGTGTATGTGTCTGTTTGTCTGTCTGTCTGCACATTGTGTGTATAGATGCACACATCACGTCAAGGCACAAGAAGGACACGAGGTGACTTGCCCTATTGTTTGCTGCCTTACCCTAGAGACAGGGTCTCTCCTTGACACTGCCACTTACTGCTGGCTGTGAACTCCTGGGATCTGCCTGTCTCTGTCCTCAACACTGGCATTATATGCACTTATGATCATGCCTGGATATTTTTTAAGGTTTATTTTTATCTACGTATGTGTATTTATGTGTGTTTGTGTGGATACATATATCACATGTGTGTGGATTCCTGCAGAGGTCAGAAGAGCGCATTGGAGCCCCTAGATCTAGAGCTACGTAATTAAGGCCCACCTGACATGGATATGGGGACGGGAGTTGGACCCTCTGGAAGAGGGCTGAGGCTTCTTTGTAGTCTCCCATGTCCAGCTTTTTTTTTTTTTTTTTTTTTTAAATGGTGTCCTACTTAGCTTTCGATATCAACTTGACATATCTGGAAAGACAGAATCTCAGTTGAGGGGCTGCCTCTGTCAGATTGGCCTGTGGGCATCTCGGAAGGGGCATTTTCGCAATCGCTAATTGATATAAGAGGGGCCCAGTTCACTGTGAGCACTGCCATCCCTGGGTCCTGAGCTGTGTAAGGAAGGAGGCAGGGTGAACCAGTAAGCAGCTTTCCTCCATGGTCTCTGCTTTAGTTCCTGCCTCCAGGCCTCCAGGTTCTAGTTTTAGATTCCTGCCTTGACTTCCCTCCATGTTGGATCATGATGTAGGCATGTAAGTCAAACAAACCTTTTCTTCCTCTGATCCTTTTATCAAAGCATTGGAAAACGAACTAGGACACTCGTTTTGAGGATTCGAACTCAGGTCCTCATGCTTATGCTGCGGGTGCCCTCACCCACCGAGCCATCTCCCCAGCCTCGAACTATCATTGTTCCGCAATAAGAAAGTGTACACACCTAACTGTGTAAGTTTAAGAGTTGATAAATGTGGGTTTCCCCTATGACCACCCCAATCAAGACACAGAACATTTCCACCTCCCAATGCTATGGTTTGAATGTGGTCTGTCTACCTCTGAGCTGGAGTTTAATATCCATTGTGCCATATGAGAAGGTGGAAACTTCATACCGCTTAGAACTAATACCTTTGTGAAGGGATTAAGATTAGATGAGGTTCCCAGGTTGGAACCTCCGTGACTGAATACAGGTGGTTTTAAGAGAAGCAGAGATACTAGAAGCGCTCTCTCTCTCTCTCTCTCTCTCTCTCTCTCTCTCTCTCTCTCTCTTCCTCCTTCTCTCCCCTCCCCCTTACACCTTGCTATATTTGGGGGGGGGGATTCTGCCTTCTGCCGTCAAGAAGCCCATCCACCATCAGATATGACTCCTAGTCCTTTGACCAGGACCAGGAGGCAAAATGAACCTCCTTTCTTTATAACTTACCCATCCCATGGCAGTATGTTGTTAGCCAAGTGAAAGAGACTAAGGCATCCCTGAAAGTTTTGCCTATGTCCTTATGCAACTAAGGCCCTCCCTGCCCTGTCTGAGGAGAGCACTGAGAGATCTCCATCATTGGAAATTAGTTTTGCCCACTCTGCTATGTCACGGGAATGGAATCACACTCCTTCATGACTAACCTCTCTGTTTCTGAGATCCACCCATGTGACCTGCACACGATGCTGGATGCTGTATCAGTAATCTATTGCCCAGAGGAGTTCCACTGAATGAATACATCACTTTTTGGGTTTGGCCCTATTCAAAGGAAACAAAGCAAAAGTTTTTGGGGGGGACTTAGCATTCTTTTTTTTTGTTGTTGTTATTTTGTTTTTTTTTTTTTTTTCAAGACAGGGTTTCTCTATATAGCCCTGGCTGTCCTGGAACTCACTTGGTAAACCAGGCTGGCCTCGAACTCAGAAATCCGCCTGCCTCTGCCTCCTGAGTGCTGGGATATATAACTTTTCTAGGAAGATACTGACACACAATTACTTATCCAAGGTAGATGTCCACTCCACCGATGTCCAGCTTGGAGAAGCCATTAGTTTGTTGGACTTTCTGCAGGAGTATGGGTGAGCTGTATCTTTCAGGAGCGTGGATGAATGAATCATTGGTGGCCGCATCACCACAAGGCCCATCTCGGAGTGAGGGCAATGCTCTGCATGACTAGCAGACAGACTGGTTCTCAGAGATTCTTCTCTCCCCAGCAATCGCTCACTGCTTGAGGAAAGAAGCCTTGTGAGTCTTGTAAAGTTTTGAACTTTGTGTCTTCGAGTTTCTGGGACATAGGCGCTTCCCTCTTCCCTCCAGGAGGGATTATGTCAATTAGGAGGTAAATTTTATATGAATATGTATACTTCTTGGTTAAAATAAGAAATTGTGAATCTTTAAAAAAAAAAAAAAAGGATGGGAAATAAAAGACCTTGAAAACCAAAACCAAAATGTTTTCTCCCCTTTGACAGGCTGAGTTCTGGTGGCCTCAGAAAGAGGATGAGGCCGACGGGTGGATCTGGCCCAGGTCCGACTGGGGCACTTGAGAGCTGGCTAAGGACTTTTTGACTGTCAGTTTCTGTGGGAGTCTACTCTAGCCTGAGGGTGTTTCCAGGGCTACTTCATCTGCACTGTCTACCTGTGGCAAAGGCCTTTGCCTGGGGGAGGAAGAATGAGCACAGTTGCCTCCTCTCCCACTTTTGATGAAATTCCCCCCACCCCTGCTTAGCCAAACCTAGCTCCTGTGAGGGCAAGAGGTCATGGGCAGGAGATTACATCAGACAGCTCTGGCATCCACTTGTACTGTCTGTGGACCCCTATGATATAGAGATGAAGTGACCCCCACAGGCTTATGTGTGAATAGTAGTTCTCATCTGGTGGTGTCATTTTGGGAGACAGCATCTTTAGGAGATGGAGGAAGTGGGTTCCTGAGGTGGTGGCCTTGCAAGTACATGGCCCTGTTTCCCGTCCAAGCTTTCTGTTTCCCAACTACTCGAGTGATAAACAGCTCTCTCTTGCGTCTCACGCCACAGCGATGAGCCACTTCTGTCTCCGTGTCTTCTCAGCTCTGGTGGACAGGTGGAGCCTGACCCCTGTGGGAACCGATGACATTACCTGTTGAGTGCCAATCATCAGGAAGGTTTTCCTAGCCGGAGCATTGTGCAATGTGGCCTGCAGGGAGGTGACAGGCATCAGTGATATGACAGCCCCTCAGGGAGGAATCCTTAACCTTCGAGTCTGCTGGCCTTTCTGGGAACTCACAGCTCACAGCCACCTCTCTTCAAAGGCTGGAAAGCATGTCTTCTCTTCCCTAGGCAGAATGTAACAGAAGAATCTGGGGGAAGCCTCTGGCTGCACATTATGCAAAGTCTTTCATTTAATGCACCAGAGAGATGAAATCCAAATTTCTTTCTAAAATTGGCTCCTATACATTGTCATATCAGGTGTTTTACCCAATCCGTTCCCTGTTTTATTTCTGTTTTGGTTATTGAAGTGTTTTAAAGGTATTTTTCTGGAGGGGGAAAAATACTTGCATCTTACCATTTTTCATTTCGAAGAAAGGTTGTAACAGTTTTTTTTCTTTTTAATTTATGATTCTGTTTTATATGCGTGGGTATTTTGCCGGCATGTCTGTCTGTGCACCTTGTGCCTGGCTAGTACCTGTCGAAGCCCAAAGAGGGTCTTAGATCCCCGGGGAATTGAATTACAGATGGTTTTGTGTGCCACGTGGGTGCTGAAATCAAACCTTTTAGATCCTCTACTGAGCTCTCTCTCTAGTGCCCCCCCCACACCCCAATTTTAGCAGCTTTAATTGGAAAAGATTTGATGGGGGAGGTAGATGGATTCTTGGGACTGGCTTTTAGAATAATAACATTTAATTTTTTTCTTTTACATTTATTTGTGTGTGTGTGTGTGTGTGTGTGTGTGTGTGTGTGTGTGTGTGTAACAATTTGAGGAATCCACTCTTTATTTCCACCCTGTAGGTCCTGGGAATCAAACATTCATCCCGTTAGCTGTGACAGCACATATCTTTGCTGAATCATCCTGTCAAGGAATAATCCCATCCTCGCTCTCTAGCAAGCTGACACTGTGACCTTCTCAC
>NC_034594.1:152684482-152705079 GCF_900095145.1 Mus pahari | reverse complement strand
TCACACACTGGAGTGTGCTGTAATCCCATCCTCGCTCTCTAGCAAGATGACACTGCTACCTTCTCACACACTGGAGTGTGTTGTAATCCCATCCTCGCTCTCTAGCAAGCTGACACTGCGACCTTCTCACACACTGGAGTGTGCTGTCTGACATGAAGCTTATCACCACTTCCCACCCTCACGTTTACCATTTCACCTTTCTTCCATTGCCCTTTCTCCTGGGTTTAGAGAAGCTTTTTGAAGGGAAGAAGTGAACTTACAAGCTCGTTCATGGTTCCATTGCTGGGATCTCGGTTCCCTCCCTATATTTAGAGTCCAGCTGAATAACTTTGTTTAAGAAGATGAGTGCCTTATGTTCTGCCCCAGGACATCAAACCAAGCCTGCCTGTCTCTTCAGATGTCCTCAGATGAGGATGGTCAGTCAGGTGGCCGGCGGCTGCAAGTAATAAAAGCAGAGTTCAAGCCACTTAAGTAGTAAAGATAGCTCCAGTTCTATTCACTGAGGCTCTGAGTTGGGATGAAGGCACAGAGGGCTTGCACAGAGCCTGGCTCAGTTAGCTCTCCTCCTGGCGATGGCTTTATCATTAAGCTTGAGCAAGATGGTCCAGTCATATAATAATAATGATATCATAATCAATGGTTATATAAATACATAGTCAAAAGTTATAGAAAAATAAAGACATCATAATCGATAGTTCACAGGAGGAAAGTGAACCCAGGCTGATGTCCCAGGAGACACAATGGTCTATTGGCTTTGAGGAACATAACACTTGAACTAAATCAAAATTCTGTCAAGAAGGAAAGAGGAGAGATGGGTGTCGGAGGAACAAAGAGCAACATCCACTAGAGATGGGTTTCCTTGATGTAAAGTAACAGCTCTTCTTTAAGGGAAACTAGGAAAGAGTTTATTCTGAGTCAAATATGACCATGGCCTGGGAACATGGATTCAAATTACCTCTAAATGACATCACTGATTGCCAAGAGGTTACATGAACTTTCCTAGGCACAGAACAAAGTCCTAAATCAATAGGCTAACCAATGACATTCATCAGTGTGAGTTCCCAGCAGGCACATCTGGGAGTGCAGAATAAAATTTCTGCTATAGGTTTCAGATACTATCTAAATTCCATTCTGGGCTTTAGGGTGGTTGCAGGCTGGAGGTCTGTGGTGCTTGGTGAATCATCCCCTTAAGTTTTATCTAGTCATCTCTGACGTGTGAGGTCAGGGGCAGAGGTTGAGTAAATGACTTTTGAAAGGGACTAAAAGGAAGGGGGGCAACATTTGGGATGTAAATAAATAAGATAATCAATTAATAATAAAAAAGAAAGGGATTAAAGATCCAACTGACCCACAGACTCCATCTCTCTACAGCCACATTTTCTTCATTCAGACAGAGTTCTCCGGAGTGCTTTGGTTCATAGGTTCTAGATTCTTCTCCTTCTCGGCAGCTGTCTTCTGAGTCATGTTGAAATCAACCTAAACGATGAAAGCAATTTGAATACATACACGAGGATATGGGAATTATCGGTTGTGCAAGCATGTAAGGATTTCTTCCTATATTTTTCTTTTCTTTTGTGGAACAAAGTCTTGTAGTCTAGACTGACTTGGACTGTATAAGTCAGTACATTGCTAAGGATGATCCTGAGATCATAATTCTCCTGCCTTTACCTGTCAAGTGCTAGGATTATATGCATTCATTCATTCTCTTACTCATTCATCCATCCATCCATCCATCCATTCATTCATTCATTCATTCATTCAGATTCTCACCTTGCAGCACAAGCTGGCCTCAAACTCCCAATCCTCTGGTGCCACAGGCTGGCTCAGTCAGTCCCTCAACCCTCGGGAGAAATCAGGGTCCCAGTACTGAGGTGGGCAAGGAGTCAGTGAATGACAAACAGACACAAACACAAGAGAGGGTTGGGTCTGAATGTAATTTCTCAAAGTGAGCATCAGACTTATAATACAGAAGAAAACAGGAAGTTAGGTGATACATTAGCCAAGGTACATCGAGGTTATATGATACATAATGACTCTTTACACCAAACAGAGAAATGCATACATAAAAGCTAACAGGAACCAAGCAGTATTTACAACCGAGATAAGATCAGCCCTATCTAAAGTCAGCTATTCTTAGGAGCCAGGTGAGAGGGCTATATGCCCAGGTGCAATTCTAGTCTGTGGGACTGTGATAGGCAGCCTATTTTGGTTGAATGGGGCTTGATCCGGCAACTCAGAGATCTCTACAAGGGACGGGAAAGCGAGGCATGTTCCCAGAATCAGGTGCCTGAAACCAGAGCCCCCAACTCCATAATTCTGTGACTATCAGTCACTCAGATAATGTCCCAAGCTTCTGACATTCTGGCTAGACTCCACCCCCACAGTTACCTGACTATAGCCAGGTATGCTCCTCCCCACAGTTACCTGGCAACAGTAAGATAGCCCAGCACATTATAAGAGGGGCTGCTTGGCCCCTCCTTGCTCTCTTTAAGCTTTCACCTTTGTTACTGTCTTTTCTAGCCCTCCTTCTCTCTCTCTCTCTCTCCCTTTCTCCACTATCTCCACGTAGCCATGGCTTGCCTTTCTTCCTCTTTCTGCCTTCTCCCCTTTCCCCTGACTTTCTACAATAAATCTCTAAAACCAGAGACTGTCTCTGCTCATCAAGGCCCACAGTGCTTGAACAATGGGATAGGCGTTCTCTTACGGAGCCTTGTCTTACCTCCTGCCAAAGGCCATCCTGCGCTCCAGCCACTGACTGGTCCAAGGACTCTCACCCGCATGGGAACCATCAAGTGCCCTCTCCCCCTGCCCCCTCCTCCCTTCAGCCCCCAGGCTCAGTGCCACCCCAGGGCCCCCATTCTGCTCTCAGCTCCTTTGCTGTATCCAGCCTGGTATTCCAGAAGCTGGGAACCTGGTGCCCAGGACTGCCCCTTGTCCACCACCCGCCAATCTGGGATCAGTGGCTTCACACAGCCAGACACCCACCCAGGACTGTGTGGAAAGCATGCAGGCAGTCCTCCCACGTCTGTCTGCCCAGAGCACCTGAATTCTGGTGGGTTTGCTGCCACTCCCTTTCCCCCACACCCACGCCCCTGCACTAGTCTACTGTATAACCCAGCACCAGGGATCCCTTAGTAAATACCTAATTATGCTATTCCTCTGGACCTAGTGAAAAACATGCACCAGGGAAGTTCCATTCTATTAACCTTTACATGAATAATGCAATGCTCTAGTTCCTCCTTAAACCACAACCCACCTTCTTTCTATTATTATGTAATGTAGGCTGCCATTCATGTCTGTAATGAGAATTCTAAGTTTACTTTGTTGAACTAGACCTGTGATTTCTAGCTCCTATCCAGTAAACTGCGATGCCTGATTTCTTTCACTATCTCTCTGAAGGCATTTTGTCTGAATATGTAACATTCTTATGAAATTCCAAGCCCAGGGTTGGCTCAACGACTGCCTAGAATATTGAGGTGAAGGCCAGGAAGCAATGTTCCATCTCACTTAGCTATTTGTCAAATCATTCCTTGGGGGCACTTATAATAAAACAATACTGAAGGAAAGCACGCAGAACCCTTCACCACTATCACAAGGGCATATCTGGACTACATCCGTGTTATGGGACACCAAAGACTCCAGGAGACCAGTTTCCATGAAACTTTTTGCCTCAGGACTGCAGCCAAGCTTTTGGACTTGTCACGCAGACTCCCCTGGAGTGGGTGTGGCACTTTGGACCATACTTTCTCCATTTTTTTTGAATGCTGGAATCAGGGGTTGTAGCACTATACCCATTTGGTAAAGGATTTCTGAAGCCTGTGGCTTGGCTGTCCATTGGAAAGGGTGCTGTGGCCTGCAGAACCAACCATTGTACTTCTGAACATGAGTCATCTGCCCATGCTAGTTCCATGAAAACGAGCTACGTTACTATCCAGGACCGTTTGTCTCATCTTAAATTTATCCAATTTACTTTAATTAAGTTTCCTCGGTAGATTTTCTTATGAAGAAGATAATGTTCAGACTGTCTAAAGTCTAGTCTTCATATCAATTAAATATTAAATGTCATCTCTCTCATTCTAAGTGAATAACTAGTTACTCAGTTTCCTCAAGCAACTTCTTCAGCATTTTGGTGAAATCAATTTGCCAAGGCCTGGTCAGTCCTTGTGAGCTGAGGACATTTGGGTCCCTCAAGTTGAGAAACTAGGCAAACCTAGGAGATAAAATATATCAGCGCACCCAGATCTGTAAAAAAAAAAAAAAAAAAAAAAGCCATGTTGTATCCTGACTGCAAATGTGACCCATGGTGTGAGGTTTCAATGACCACAACAAAGCTGTCTTCTAAGAGGCCTTTTTCTAAAAATTGCTTTTCTTCAACCTGATGTACAACCTGGCTTATTAAGGTGTTAGTCGGTGGGGTTGAAAGATAGTAAGAGACATTCTAGTATTGTCCAGGTACACATTATTGTATGTTGTTTTTTGTTGCTATGATAGATTGCCAGATGCAAACAATTCAAACAAATTTAATTTATTTTTTTAAAAAGATTTATTCATTTATTTTATACATATAAGTACACCACCATTGCTCTCTTCAGACTCACCAGACCCCATTACAGATGGTTGTAAGACACCATGTGGTTGCTGGGAATTGAACTTAGGACCTCTGGAAGAGCAGTCAGTGTTCTTCACCATTGAGCCATCTCTCCAGCCCCCACAAATTTAATTTAAATAAACTAAAACCAAAATCAATTTTTGGTTCACGGTTTCCGAAGGCTCAGTTTGTGACTCCTGGTTCTGTGTCTCTGGGCCTGGAGTGAGGCAGAACCTCAGTGAGAGTTTTCATTAGAAACAGTTCATACCATGGCAGAAAGGAAGGAGAGAGGAGGAAGGGGGGTGGGGTGGGGAGAGACAGAGTGAGTAAGTGAGTGAAGGGGTGGGGGGAGGGAGAGCAAGCTCCTAAGGACCCATTCTCAGTGATCTAGTCTCCAGCAAGGGCTCATCTCAGGTTTCTTTCAAAATAACACCACTACTTAGGGACCAAGCCTCGTACCACAGGCTGTGGAGGAGAGTTTGTATTCAAACCCTAATAAGGTTTCAAAGGACCTTGGTTAGAGCTGCAGTAACCTACTGTGGGTGGAACTCAGTCCTGTGACCTGGCCCCACTGCCATTAGCTTGACTGCCTTGTGGGGGCACCTGGAGACGCAGTGGCCAGTCACTGTCCCCAAAGAGGGTTTATTCATCACTCCTGTGCGGATGCCGTGAAGAAGCAGGAAGCACATAGCATGAACACATGCTACCATATTATTAGAACTTCTGGGTTTGACAGAAAAAAAAATTGTTTTGTAAATAGAAATTCAATTTGCTTATATAACAGAACTGCTGTCACTTTAGGTTCAGCTAGATCCAGCTGCTCAACAAAGGTCCCCAGGGTGTCTCTTTTTCTGCACAACCCAGCTCACTGCTGCTTATACATAGGCATATGCCCCCCCCCTGCTCCCAACCCCCCAGCCCCTTGACAGCTCCAGGGGAAGGAGAATAAGTCTGATTTAGTATTTAAAAATCAATCCCAAAGACAGCTCTGATTGGCCGTAGTTAGTGACATGCCCTTTCTGAAATCACTTGGGAGGAAGATAAGGGTCACTGGTGAGCTCATTCTTTTTGTTTGTTTGGGTTTTTTGTTTGTTTGTTTGTTTGCTTGTTTTTGTTTTCAAGACAGGGTTTCTCTGTGTAGCCCTGGCTGTCCTGGAACTCACTCTGTAGACCAGGCTGGCCTCAAACTCAGAAATCCTGCCTCTGCCTCCTGAGTGCTGGGATTAAAGCTGGGATTAAAGGCGTGCGCCACCACGCCCGGCTAGGCTCATTCTTTTTGTCCAGAATTATGGACCTATTCTGCTATTACTACCATGTTGTTTCCATCCCTGTGAAGTTGCTTGCAGAAGATGCCATTATAGGTATGCAGGGAGACAGGTAGGCAGGGAGACATGGCTCTTGTCCTTCAGGTGTGCATAAGCTTTGATTGGGGGAAAGCTGGTTAGGGTCTGACTTCATTGCTCAGTCAAAGGGGTTTGTTGGAAATGGGGGTGTTTGAGAATGGAGACATGGGATCAAGGCCTTAGATTTTTGGTTGTTCTTTTTTTTTTAATTTTACTACTTTTTTAAAAATAAGATTTATTTATTATTATACACAAGTACACTGTAGCTGTCTTCAGAGGCACCAGAAGAGGGTGTCAGATCTCATTACCGGTGATTGTGAGCCACTATGTGGTTTCTGGGATTCGAACTCAGGACCTTTGGAAGAGCAGTCAGTGCTCTTACCTGCTGAGCCATCTCACCAGCCCCAGATTTTGACTGTTCTGAGACCTCACATGTGATTACGGAGCACATGTGTGAATTATGACTCAGTACCAATTGAGAGCTTGGTCTGCACCATGTGACTTTCATCAGTGTATTATGGTGGCCTAATTTGTGTATCTGTCAAACCTATAGCCGGGTGGGTAGAGATGACAGAGCCAGCAGGGACAGTAATCTCCTGTGGGCTCTGCATTTTTGCATATAAGCCGTCCCAGCAATACCCCTATGGACACCAAAGTCAGAGAGGGAGTTCCCCACCACGGCCAAAAATAGAACCAACTTTGTAAGCCCCCAGCAAGAACATGGCATCTTTGTGCTACGTTGGCTACACCAACCCTTAAGCCTCTGGATTAGCTCTGACCAGCATCTTCTCATTGGGCACCAAATGAGTCTGAGCTACTAGCTTTGGGGAGAGCATCAGATTGCTTACAAGGTGACTAAATGCAACCAGATGCCTACAGGTGAAGGCTCTGTTGGCCTTTAACCCAGGTCCTAAGGGAGTGCATGTACTCGTATTATTTGTATATGCTGTTACTATTGTGTGTGTATGTGTGTGTTTTCACATGTGTGTGGATGATAGTGTTTATGTGTGTGTGTGTGTGTGTGTGTGTGTGTGTTAGATGCTCTGGAGCTAGAGTTAGACGGTTGTGAGCCATCTCACATGGATGGTGGGAATTGACCTGGGGGTCCCGTGGAAGAGCAGCTCTCTCTTATTTTCAAAGCCTATTTCCTTCAGCTCCTGTGAGCCTGTTTTAAGGAAAATGATTGCTAGGATAATTTTGTGCTAGATAATCTTTGTTATGTTGGACAATCTAATAATAGATGAATACTTTGCATTGTCTAAGCTAGTGACTGTAGTGGGGTCCCTGGAGGTTGGCCTACACTAGACTCCCCAGGCTTTCACAGCTTTTCTTTCTCAGTTGGGGCTCCAGGCTACCGTGCACTGTGTCTACTGAGAGGAGGCTCTTTGGATGTGATAAGAATGTGACAAGGGATAAAAAAGGTGGACTCAGCAGGGCTCATCCTAAATGGCAGCATGGAGCCAAAGCTGCCTTCCCCGGGAGCCACCAGCACAAAGTCCAGGGACTTTACCAAGTGCCACTGGGAGCTGAAGACATAGTTCTTATTCCCACACTCGCTCCTGTTCAAGTAGCTGATAGAGGTTTGTAGCTCCCACAGTTTTGTTTTTAAAGTTCATTTTAGATTCATTTTATGTGCATGAGTGTTTTTCTTGCATGTATGCATTTGTACCAAGTGCGCGCCTCATGGGCCATTGTGTTCCCTGGAGCTGGAGTTATGGATAACTGTGAGCTACTGTTGGGTGCTGGGAACTGAACCCTGGGTCTCTGTAAGAGCAGCTGGTGCCCTCAACTGCTGAGCCATCTCTCCAGCCCCTATTCCCACTGATTTCATTATTTTTCCTGCAGAAGTTGTTTACCACAGTCAGATGTATTTAGAACATCTACCCTGTTTGTCTTCAAGTCAAGGTTTGAAACAGGGAGAAGGGTTGTCATTTCAGATCCCTTGGCACTGGAGCAGTCAGGATAAAGGGCTGGGCCACAGTCACAGAGCCTCTGGAGGCTGAATTATATCTACAAGCCACCCAAAGCTCATCATTGTCATAACTGAGGAGGGGATGGCAGAAGGGAGGAAGGGAGGAAGTAGAATCAGACCTTTTACAGAAACATTTACTAACTGTAGGTTTCTAGATAACAGGAAATTACGTTTACCTTGCTCATGCATGTTCCCTAGGGACTCTGGCTGCACTTCCACATCCGGTACCTCACATTTGACAGGAAGAGGTCTAAGGCTTTAGCTTGCAACACTGTTTTCTCTCTTTCAGCTTTTCACAGGATTAGGATCTTTTGTAGAGGCCAGCACTCTTTGGGGCCTGTTAGCTGTAGCAGCGATGAGAATGCCTACAGCTACCTCTCAGAGCAGTTTGCACCCATTTTAGGAGTCCAACTGGGTCTCTTGGAAGCCCCCCTAAAGGCCCCACTGTCAACCTTTGACAGCTCCTGGAGGTCTGGAGGTTGGAGGAGGCAGCCCAGGAGAACGTGTAATTTGACAAGGGCTGAGTCTTTCCTAGAATTTTCCAGGGCAGCCCAGGGCCTCTGGCTAAGTGATGACAGCCTAACAAACTAGATAGATGCTTTTTCTAGTGCCATGAAATCCTCAGATAGGTGTTGGACTCACTCCATATTTGTCCCAGACCCTGGCCTGGGGAGGGGAACAACGCAGTGCTGCCCATCTGTTTGTCCATCCATCCATCCATCCATCCATCCATCCATCCATCCATCCCCCACCCACCCATCCATCCACCTGTCTGTCTATCCATCCATCCATCTATCCATGTCCCTCACCCATCTATCCATCTACCCATCCACCCATCAACCCAGCCACCCAGCCACCCATCTCTCCATCCACTGCCACCCCACCCCCACCCCTTCTCCCCAGTAGTGGAACACTGAGGAGCCTAGCCCAGGCCCAGACCTTACTCTCACATCAGCTAAAGGGTTAAGGAAAGTCAGGCAGGTTCAAAGAGTAGAAGTGAGGGAAATCAGCAGTGGCAGTGGTGTTTCTGCGAGCACATTTCAGGAGCAGTTGGAAAGAGATAATGAGGCTGTATTTGCCTGGTGCAAGTGAGATTTTGCTCAGAGATTACTAAAAGGTCTTTCAGGTACCATAAGGCACTGGAGACAAAACCTGCTTTCCCCGGGGTGTGAGGAGGGCCAGGAATTGAAGGTAAGTGAGGAATAAATGAAAATGACTGTCTCGAAGTCTGCACAGGCGTATGCTAATTGTATGTAAACCAGATGCAAATGAAGCTGGGACCCGGGTTTACTCCTGCTCTGTGGCCCTGAGTGTGATAGGTGATATTATGATTGTTGTTTTTCATCCACAGTTTCTGCTTCATAATTCTGAAGGACCTTGTCTGATAATGGTTTGATAACACCTTAATTGAGAAAAGTTCAACACCGCATGATGGAGCTAGGGGTGCTGTAGAGAGGATGTTCTGGACTTTCTTGCTCAGTCTGTTAGCAATTATGTGTACTTGATGAAGACCCCATAAAATCCCCAAAAGACTGATTGGAGAGCTCAGCAAGGGTAGTCTTATCGCTTGGTGTGCCTGGAGAGCCATGGAAGCCCGTGCTTCACTCCTGAGACTTTGGGTCTCTGGGGCACTGGTTCCAGGCAAAATGATACTTTTCTGGACCCCATGCGTATTAGGCATACACATGGTATGCATACATATAGGCAGGTAAAACATACATATAAAAATATACATACATATGTGTAACAATAATTAATGAAAAAACAGGCCGTGTATTTGAAGGAGAGCACCGAGGAGCACACAGAAGGGATTGGAGGGAGGAAAGAAGGGAGGTGTGGTGGCTTGAATATGATTGGCCCAGGAAGCGGCACTATTAGGAGGTGTGGCCTTGTTAGAGGAAGTATGACACCATGGGGGTGGGCTTTGAGAGACCTTCCTCCTAGCTGCTTGGAAGTCAGTCTTCTGGTTCCCTTCAGAATAAGATGTAGAACTCTCAGCAATTTCTCCAGTGCCACGCCTGCCTGGATGCTGCCATGTTTCCCACCTTGATGATAATGGACTAAACCTCTGAGTCTATAAGCCAGTTCCAATTAAATGTTGTCCTTTATAAGAATTGTCTTGGTCATGGTTTCTGTTCACAGCAATGGAAACTATAACTAAGACAACAGAAAAATGATATGTTAATATTATAACCTCAAAAAAAGAAGCAATGAAAGTTTTTAAAAATATGGTTTGAGGAATAGTTATTGGAGGAGGGGAGAGGTTGTTTGATGGAACAAGCCCTCAACTTGTGGGATCTGACACTAACTCCAAGCAGAGTCAGAGCCAGTCTGGGTTAGAGGACGCCCACGTAGAGCCTGCTGCAGAAATGATGGCTTGCCTGCTTGTGGGAAGAAATGACTGAAATGTCTGAGGTCACAGAAGGGATCTGCGTGGGAAGTGTATGGTAAGAGAAATAGAAGCTGACTTCAGGTTGGTTTTCCTTTCATGTAACTACACCAGGGAAAGTCAAGGTAAGATTCAGAAGCCCTGAGTATCTGGCAGGGCTGGGGAGGACAACTGAAGGATCATGGGTAACTGGGATTTGCCACTGGCAGCCACAACTGGGCCATCATCTGAGCTGAGGTGGCTCCCCAGTAGACTCTCTCTTGGAATCACTAAGGCCTACCTTAGTTCTGATCTGCTTCCCCAGGGGACAGAGCCACCCTGACAGATAGTGGACCAGGGCTTGGCTCTAAGGTTTATTCTTTTTTTTTTTTTTTTTTTTTTTTTTTTTTTTGAGACAGGGTTTCTCTGTATAGCCCTGGCTTTCCTGGAACTCACTCTGTAGACCAAGCTGGCCTCGAACTCAGAAATCCTCCTGCCTCTGCCTCCCGAGTGCTGGGATTAAAGGCGTGCGCCACCACGCCCGGCTCTCTAAGGCTTATTCTTGCTATTCAGTTATATCCTGTTCTCAGGAGCTTTGGGGTCCTGCCTGTCAGAGACTGGCTCCCTGGTCCTGACACACTCAGCTAGTCGGGGCTATCCCTTCTCTCTGAGCCTCCACCTCTCAGCTAGGGAGAGAGGACAGATGCTACCTCCTTCGTGGCCCCGCCCACCCACCTTTCTGAATCCATTGGAGTATCAAGTTGGGCATAAGACACCAAGAAGTTCTTAGACAAGCTGTTATTACACACTGTCTTTGTCAACCTCTTGTCTGCAGAGCATTCTCAGGTAATAAAGACAGCAGTAATAACTTACACTGGAGAGGGTTTCTGCTTCAGGGTTCTTCTAACCTCTAGTGTCTCATTTTAAACAGTCAGATGATTCTGCCGCACCGAGGAAACTATTCATGGGGAAGGGAGTAGGGAGCTCTCGGTTGCTGATACGATGCTGGAGCTCTGTTTTAAAAGTTCCCTTTAAACTTACCTGGACCCCCATCTGGAGACCCCGGAACACCTTGTACCTGACATCAAGAGCCTTATTTGTCAGATGTTGAAAAGGAGAGTTGGAGCTGGCCAGGTGGCTCAGCAAACGAAGGTGCTCGCCTTGCCCATTATCCGGAGTTCAAATCCTGGAAGCCATGATAGGTGGAAGGGGAACTGACCCCACGACGTTGTCTTCTGAGCGCCACATGAGTGCCACGGCACGAACACGCGTGCACATATACTAATAAAAACAAGGGTTTTTTTTGTTATTTATTTATTTTTAAAGAAAATGCTAGTTAGAACCATGAAATGCTTTTGAACCACCTCTTTCCTTTTTCTCCTTTCTGCCTTTTTTTCCTTCCTTGGCAAACAGGCAGGTATAAGTGGATGGTAAAAGCCACCTGACCCTACCTGGACTGTATAACCTGGGGTATCTGAGGAAGACACACGAAACGGGTCACTAATCCAAGGGTGTCTTCCCTCTTAGCCCTCTTGCAGAGCCTCTGTGATCTTTATCATTTCATTCTGTGAGCGTTCTCCGGAACATTCCCTTCATTACCTTCCCACAGAATGCCTCCTTCAGCAGATCCAGCCCTTTCCTCTTCTCTCTGCCTGGCATGTAGAATCTTGAACTGACCAGAAGTCTCACAGCTTAGATTTTTTTTCCCCAATGGCTATTCTTTTTTTTTTTTTTAAATTGGTTATTTTATTTATTTGCATTTCAAATGTTATCCCTTTTCCTGGTTTCCCCTCCAGAACCCCCCTTTCTCATCCTCCCTCCCCCTGCTTCTATGAGGGTGCTCCCCCCCACCCACCTACTCCTGCCTCCCTGCCCTGACATTCCTGTGGGGCATCGGGCCTTCACAGGACCAAGGGCCTCTCCTCCCATTGATGCCCAGCAAGGCCATTCTCTGCTACATCTGCAGCTGGGGCCATGGGTTGCTCCATGTGTACTCTTTGGTTGGTGGTTTAGACCCTGGGAACTCTGGGGGGTCTGGTTAGTTCTCACGTTGTTGTTCTTCCTATAGGGTTGCAAACCCCTTCAGCTCCTTCAGTCCTTTCTCTAACTCCTCCATTGTGGATCCCATGCTCAGTCCAATGGATGGCTGTGAGCATCCACCTCTGTATTTGTCAGGCTCTGGCAGAGCCTCTCAGGAGACAGCTATATCAGGCTCCTGTCAGCAAGCACTTCTTGGCATCCACAATAATGTCTGAGTTTGGTGTCTGTAAGTGGGGTGGATTCCCAGGTGGGGCAGTCTCTGGATGGTCTTCTCTTCAGTTTCTGCTCCACACTTTTGTCTCTGAATTTCCTTGAGACAGGATCCACAGCCTAGATTTATTGTGCACATGCCCAAAGGAAGGTGTGAGTGGAAAAGTGTGCTCCAGGAGTCTCACAGGCAGGCACAGCTGCATCCTAACAGCTGTCCAGCCAACAGCATTCCATGAGCTTGTCTAATGTGTTGGTGATGAACCCAGGGGCTCACACTTCCCAGGCCTGCCCCCAGTCCCGTGAGTCCATTTCGATGTTAGCATCCTCCCATCACCCCTGGTTATGGAACAAGACGATTCCAGCTAGGCTTGTCAACGGAGGTCTATAATACCAGAAACTCCAGAGGACAGCAAGTTCAAGGCCTACCTGGGCTACAAAGTGGGTTCAAGGCCAGCTTCAGAGACTTACTGAGAGCTTGTGTTAAGAGCGCTGAGATATGTCCCTCTGCCACACACCAGTAGCTCAGTGGTGGTGGAACATTTTGCCCTAAAGAGAAACAGGGCAATCCCAATGTGTGTGTGTGTGCGTGTGTGTGTGTGTGTGTGTGTGTGTGTTAACTTGGCAAGCATATTTTTGTCTTTTCTGTCCCGCAGGCAGCTGCTCTGCTGAGAACTTTGTTTATCCTCCTGTTTTCTCCACTGGTTACCAAATATACACCTTATGCCATACATTGTTTTGTCTCTGTTTAAAGCTGCTACAGAAATGGAATGCTATCATATATATTCTTTAGCAACTTTTAACGCTTTATTTCCACAGTTTTATTGGGACATAACTCATCTACCATACAACTGTTTCATTGGAAATGTACATTTTATTGGTACATAGTATACTCACATATTTGTACTTCCACGAGTAGTCACAGTTAGCACACACCTGTAAATCCAGGACACAGGAAGCTAAGGAAGGGGGATTGGAAGTGCTCTGTGAGGCTGGGCTATATTAGAACAGTAAAGGAAGGAAGAAGGAAGAGAGGGAGGAAAGGAAGGAAGGAAGGGGAGAGAAGAAGAAGAGGAGGAAAAGGAGGAGTTGGAAGAGGAGAAGGAAAAGAAGGAGAAGGAAGAGGAGGAGGAGGAGGAGGAAGAGGAAGAGGAAGAGAGGATTAAGGCCAGCTAGTTGTCTCAGAAGACAAAAGTACTTGTTGCTAAGTTTAGACCCTGGAACACATATGGTGAACTGAGAAAACCATCAACCACAAAGCTATCCTCCTGCTGCTCGTGTGCCCAGCATGTACCTATATGTACACATGTGGTAAGTAAATACATATAAAATAAAATAAAGACTTATAAAGAAAGAAAAGGGAGTTCTGCCTACCTCCCATACCTCCCATTCTGTTCTCCAGCCTACCCCAGCCCTCAGCAGAGGTAGGCATGGTGGCAGGAGCTAGAGGCTGCTGGCTATACTGGACCTGTGGTCAGGAAGCAGTGCATGAACAGGGATGGGTGGGCTATGGACTTTCAAGGTCACACTCTAGTGACCCATTTTCTCTAGCAAGGCTTTCACTCGAAAAGGTTCTGCAAGCTTTTAGATGTGTCAACACTGAGGACATTTCATGTCTAGCCACCATGGGCGTCGTGTACTGCACAAGCAGGCACACATGTATGTGTGTGTGTGTGTGTGTGTGTGTGCACATGCCTCTGTGTGTATGTGTGAGAGAAAGAGGAGAGGAGATGGAGGGAGGGAGGGAGTGAGAGCATTGTAATTTCTTTTCATAAATCCATTGGCATGCAATCAATCATGGAGACCCACCCCATGACTATCTGATCCCAGTCGTTTCCCAAGGCCCCTCTTCTGAGCACCATACTCAGGTTAAATTTCTACTCTGCCTCAGATAAAGGTAAATAATGATCAAAGGAGATAGGAAAAGTCAACCCCAGGTCTCTACATATATGTTTACACACGTACCCACACACCTAGCATACACACACCAAAATAAACATAAATAAATAACAAATTTTACCCAGGTGTGTAAGTAGACTCCTAGTCTGCATTCACAATTGGAGGGTGAGTAGCTTGGGGGAGGGAAGGCAGGCTCTTCACTGAGGCTGGGGAGCCTGGCTAACAACAGCTTCAGGTCCCAGGGAGGTTGCAGAAGAGGGCTCTGTAAGAGCACCTAAGGTATTGGGTTTGTTTATGCCTCCTGTGTTGAGTTTAGTGTTGGGCAGGGACCAAAAGAGACAAAGGAAAACTTAAAAAGAATGACACTACTCCATTTTCAAGAACTTCTATAACTTCTATAACCTTACTCTAATTCCAACCCTAACTGTAACCATATCCCTGACACCAACTCCAATGTTGGTTTTCTTTTTCTTCTCTTTTAACATTTTGTTTGTTTGTTTGTTTGTTTTTCAAGACAGGGTTTTTTCTATGTGGTCCTGGCTGTCCTGGAACTTGTCTGTAGTTCCCCTGCAGAACCTCAGGCTCAGAGATCCGCCCACCTCTGCCTCACGAGTGCTGGAATTAAAGGCTCGAACCACCACTATCTGTTGTTTTGGGTTTTTGAGACAGGGTTTCACTGGCCTCAAACTAGCTGTAATCCTCCTGTACAAGACTCCTGAGGGTTGGGTTTACAGATGTAAGCCCCTATACTAGACTTTTAAACCCTAATCCCAGGTCTGTGACAACTTCAGTATCAGTTCTGATTCTAATCCTAGCCCACTCTTCTTATTCTGCCCTCTCTACTAAACCATCCACCCTACTGAGTGGGCTGGGTGGGTGCTGTCCATATCTCTGCCTTGAACAGGCTGGGTTAATGGTATGTGGGTGGGGGCAGCTGGAAGGAATATAATCTTCACAGACCGGAGCCCACCGGCCTAAGAGAAAACTGGTGGAACTGTATGCTAAGTGGAAGAATGTCACTTCACCGACTTGGCCTTCATGCTGAGTTGAAACACAATTGTAGCAAATTGTGCTTATTTCATTTTTCTCTGGCTTGGATTTAGCAGTTCTTGAATTCATCCTCTAAATGTATGTAAATTATCCATGCCAGTTCTGAATCCAGCAGTTTGGGTAAGGACTGTGATTTTTCTTAAGAGGACTGTAATTTTTGTGGGAGGGCTCTGTGCCACCTCCTACGGGCAGTGACTCTCCGGGCTGGGGGCCAACTGAAGATTCAAACGAGGCATGAAAGTGCATTAGCTAAATCCAAGGAACAGCGAACGTTCTTTAGCAGCGAGTGGAAGAAAAGCAGCTGGTGATCTCTATGCTACACAATTCAGTAAATGCTCTGGGATACAGTCAACGTTCTGGGAGCCTCACTGCCCCAGAAAGAGCATCACAGAACACGGAAGGAAGGGGGATGCAGGGGGACTCAGAAAGAGCATCACAGAACACGGAAGGGGGATGCAGGGGGACGCAGAAAGAGCATCACAGAACATGGAAGGGGGATGCAGGGCTGAGGATGCCAGGTCAGAGCAGGACGCACCTCTCACCCCCTTTGACTCCCCATTCCGTGCTGCGGTATAAGAAAGGTCTTCCTGCTGTGCATCTTGTAGAACTGACCCTCCTCTTGTTTGAGGCAGCACCCCATAAAGAAACAGTATGTAGTTCATAGGAATCTTGGGAGTGTAATCTTGGGTGAGCATTACTGAAAGGTGGGAGCAGGGAAACTGAACTAACTAGGAATGTTTGGGCAACGAGGTAGAGGCATTCTTGAGATGCTCTGGATGGACAATTGTGGCTGGGGACGGGTAGGGGAAGGCATCCTTTAAGCTTGAGCTTGGAGGCCGGTAATGGAGGACTGTCTGGGTTGGGCCGCAGTCTCAGAAAGATGTGACTCTCCAGGGCAGAGGATGAGAGGAAGCAGACAAGGAGTCGCTGGGTAGGTGGGGCGGGGGATTCCCAGATTTCTTTCTCTTCCTGCCAATGGTGGTTGGAACCAGCTCACGAAGAGCTGCTCTTTCCTGACCTTTCCAGTGGTAAGTTGGTCCTTTGATATCTCTTTTGGTAGGAGTCTTTTTACCAGAGAAATGGGCAAATGCAACAGTGCAGGCTGTCGTGTTTGTTTGCTGAGGAGCCAGCAAATTCAGTTCTCCTCTCTTCTTCCTGCTTCTCATTGGTCAGAGGGCAAAGGAGCTTGGGTGATGGCCTCTCTCAGAGGGAAGAGAATGATAAGGGCATCCAGCCCACTCATGCAACAAGAGCAGCTCCAGGGTCCTCTTCACACCTCTCTTTTCAGCTCTGTGCTTTGTGTCCTCGTGGCCACTGTCACATTTGTACTGTGAGTGTTTTCTGTGGAGCATACATGGGACACGAAACTCACCGCTTCAATCACTTCTAAGCAGTACTAACTGCATTACACTGCTGTGAAGCCATAGCCGCCACCCACCTCCGAAGTTCTCCTTCCCCATAACTCCCACCTCCCCACTCCTATGAGATATCCCAGGCTGGCCTGGAATACACTATCTCGCCAAGGATGACCTTAAACGTCTAATTCTCCTGCCTCTGTCTCTGACTGCCTCCACATCCAGTTCATGCAGTCCCAGGGATGAACCCAGGACACCCGAGGTCCGCTACTGAGGTGCAGCCCCAACCTCTCCAGAGTTCTCTTCTTTGTGTAAAACTAAAACTCTTAGTCAGGCGTGATGAACCGTACCTGTAATCCAGGTACTCAGAAGGCTGAGACAGGAAGATGGGAGAGTCTGAGGTCAGCCTGGGCTACAGAGACTGCCTGACTTGGTGGTGTTTATTTAACCCGAGCACTTGGGAGGCAGAGGCAAACATGCTGTCTGCCCTTGATGGAAACAGCTGTACACAGGGGATGACTGTATTTTGAACACTTATTGTTTATGGCAGGGTAAGTCCTGTACATTGGTTCTGTCTCCTCTCTTCCTTTGTTTATCCTGGAGCTAGCAAATGGTCCTGTTTAAACATTTGCTTGGTGTTCTGTGAACCACGCCTGGCTTTTTCTCCAGTTGTTCCTGCAGCTCTGGCAAATGCCTGATAGTTTTTCTTTCTTGACGGTGTTAGCTAACACGTGTTCCATTTATCCTTGTCCCTCTCCTCAATGCTCCAGACTGTCTGGTACCACAGGCCCGTGCATCGCTGACTTAATTCCTTACTCCCCCCCCCCCCAGGTCCCCAGTTCTTTTTAGGACAATGCATATTGAAGAACATTTTGCTGGAAATTTCTGAAAAAAATAATGCTTTATAACTCTTGAGCAGACACCTACTTTCTCTTCATTATTATTCCTTGAATCTATCATTCAAGTCTAGCAATTATTTACACAGCATTCTCATCATATCACAAAAAAAAAAGTTATTACAGACAACCTGAGTCTACAAGAGGATATGGGTAGATTATCCAGATTCTATGGAAGTTGTTAGGATTTTTTTTTTTTTTTTTTGTCTCTGAAAAGGCTCCTGGAAATAATTCCCAATGTATTAGGCAGCTTCCTGTCACTGCTGCAAAATGCCAGACACAAGCACCATAAGAGGAGGAGAGATTTCTTTTAGCAAATGGTTGTAGAGGTTTTTGTCTGCGATTGTGTTGCTCTGGCCTGTAGTGAGGCAGCACCTCATGGCTGGTGCAGTGTAGAGGACTTTTCACTCCAGGGTTTCCCTGTCCCCCTCCAGGGCAGAGCCCACAGATTAACTTCCTCCCAACAGGCTCCACCCGCCGTAACGGTTCCATACCCCTCCCTCCCATAGCTCCATGACTATGTAGGATTCAATACAAGGACCTCTGGGGATCATCCCATATCCAAACAATAACAGCTTCCTGGAGATGGACCGTGTTTAGCTTCCACTTAAACCCTCTTCTCTGTCTTACACTTGCTCTTAACTTTCCCTGCTGCCTCCAAATTCTGGTGCCTCGGGCTTTCTGAGGGGCAGATAGATCAGCTTTCTGCTCGTGTGGAGCCTTCTCTCCAAACACTTCAGCCTGTATCACCATCTGCTTGCTGTCTCCCAGACTTGCCTGAAACCTGTCTATAATTATTTCCTTTTATAGTCTCCTAGTTTTAGAGTTTATATTGTAAAAAAAAAAAATGCATCTGCCTTCCTGTTAGTGGGATTTTAGGTGAAAGGCTAAACATAGGTAGCTGCGTCTGGTAGGAATCAGCAGGAATCAGCATCACTCCTGACAGCTCCAGACCTACTCCTGGTGTTCTCAGCGGAGACTGGGCACTGGGACCACACCTTTCCAACGTGTCTGCTAGCGTCCGGTCTTTGGATTCTTATACTGGGGAAATCAGAACCAATGAGAAATTAATGGCTCACCTCTGGCTCCACCTGGGGACACTGTGACACTGGAAACCTTTTCCTGTGACGACAACTTCAAGTATGTCATTTGTTTTCGGTGCTAACCTGTTCAGTCACATCCTGGCTTGGACTTGGTAGGGTCCAGAGAAGCTAATAGTAGAAGCTGGCCTGGATGTAGGAGTTTTGGCAGGCGGCATATCAGTGGTGGCTGGGAGAATGGAGACCAGTGAGCCTCAGGCACGTAGCTGTGGGTGAGGGCTGAGGTCCCAAGGGGTGGCACATGGTGCCGGGTCTGTACCTATGGCAACAGCTAGAGTCAGATGTTTGGTCTGATAGCTGTGTGATGTCCTAGGCCTGAGGAGTCAGGACAGGGTTGCATTTTCAGCATCTTCTTAAGCTTCATGAGTCTGCCCAGTTAAATGAGTTGGAGGGATCTGCAGATTAAGAGGAAAGGTTCACACCACCAAGAGAGGGCTGTCCTTCTGCATCCAAAGTTCCAAACCCAAATCTACTTCTAGCTGCTGCTCAGGCTCTGAAAGAACTTCAGAGAGAGGGGGAAGGGGGGGAAGCCACAGAAGCAGAGAGGTCAGAATGTAAATGGAGAACTAGAAATAGCCACAGTTAACACAGTCTAGGGAGATACGGGAATGTCTGCAGGACAGATCTGGGTAGGGACATAGACAGACACAGATATCTAGACAGCAGCAGAGTATCTGTGGGCAAAGTCACCCTGAAAATAGCTACCACCCAGGCAGACCACTCTGCAGGTCCTTCAGCAGCCGTGCAAGTGAGGCACGTGCAGAGAAGATGCTGCCCATTCTGTCATTTTGTCCCCCAAGGGACAGGGCACAGGGACACCACACACCCTAGGTTTCCTCTATCCCTTGTTCCTCATCTGTGAGTTGCAAAACCACTTGACTCAGTGTGCTTGGTGGCCAGTCTCATGGGACCTGCCCAGACAGTAGAAACAGCTCAAGATACAGTGGGCTGATGTGGGAAATGGTACCCACTGGACAGGACATGCTTCTTGTCCCAGACAGTAGAAACAGCTCAAGATGCAGTGGGCTGATATGGGTAATGGTACCCACCGGGCAGGACATGCTTCTTGCCACAAGTGCTTGCTTCGTCGAGGAACCCAAGAAAGTCTTAGAGGACTGGGGAAGATGTCCCCCGAGGAAGTGATGCTGAGGCTGAAACTGAAGGGGAGCAGAAGAGGGCAGAGCTCTTAGCAAGGAAGGCAGGGATGATGGCAGAGAATCTGTGGTCAGGAGTGCTGTGAACTGAATATTGACAGGAACAGGAGGAGGCTGGAAGTGAGGCCAGGGGCCTCCCTAGCCGCTTGCTGTCTGCTGGACATCTGAGCATCCCCACCTTGGTCTCTGAGCATATAGACCTGCACCCCGTTCCTCTGTACAACATTCCCGGGTACTGCCACCTCCAAACCCCCTTGAGTGACTGGGAGCAGTGATGGGTCCCAAGATGGCATTGATTTCTTCCCTTCATCATGTAACTGTTGGGATTCAGACCTGGGACAAACAGCTGAGGTGCATAGTTGACACACCAAAGTGGACCTGGCCTCCAGGTTCTCCCAGCATCCCTCAGTCCCTACCTGATACCCTGCCCATACCCTGCCCTCTGCTCTGAGGTTTTCAGCAGAGGAGCTGGGCTTCCTCTCCCTCAAGAAGCCCTTCCTTATATAATACAGACATTCTGGTCTCCCATTCTTCTTCTTCTTCTTCTTCTTCTTCTTCTTCTTCTTCTTCTTCTTCTTCTTCTTCTTCTTCTTCTTCTTCTTCTTCTTCTTCTTCTTCTTCTTCT